>NC_137636.1:16736676-17336676 GCF_963383615.2 Lipophrys pholis | reverse complement strand
CTGACTTGAGTGCAGCAGCACCAGTCTAAAAATGATAAATCTGTTTTTGTAGGAGCCAGTCAGCTTGCTGCAAAGCTGCTTTAGAGATATCTGGGAGGGACCGCCTTCATTTGGCATGGGACTACTTAGACTTGATTTGGTGATGAGTGGATAGCTGGGGAGCCTGAGGCTGGCAGGGATGGGGAGTATAAGAAACTATGAAATAAAAAGGAAGATTATTAGCGGAAAGGAAACGAGAATCTAAAAATGTGGCAGATATCTGGACACACTGATTATAGAATATTATAAAGTAGAGTAGAAAATACCCCATTCAACTCCCAGGGGGGAAATTCAAGGTTTTCCAGCAGCTCACAGTGTAATAATAAAACTAATATTAAAAATTCAGTTAGATCACAACAGCAATACAATCTGAATAAGTAATTATTAAAATTAAGAGATTCAATAATATGATAAATTAGTAATTGAAATCTAAAAAGCAATGATTGATAGTGATTGACACCAAATGCAATGTAAAGAGTGTTTGTGCAGTGTGGCACAGGATGTTGCTCATGACAGTTCTTTACTTCTGAGTTTAGCTGTTTTGCTCTTGTATCTAAAAGTTTTCCCCTAATTATTATACTTGCCAATTTGCCTCTCCTGGTCCACCTGATGACATAGTTTGAGTCTTTTTTTTTTTTAAATCTTTAATAACAGCTGTTTTGACTTTGCACACCAGTATGTAATGTAATGGAGGATTTAATGTTTTTTTGTCCAGTTATGTAGTCATCAGTTAGTCTGTAATTTTCATCACGAGTCACAGTAAATCACCTCCAGAGGTAGAGTGATTCATTCAACCTTATTTAGTAAACAACCCACCCATATGGAAGACTTAAAAGAGCTGGGTGTCACAACATATGCCAACTTTTACTGTTCTTTCCCAAGCATTCTAGATGATTTTTTTTCTTCGATTTTCATAACAGATGACAGCTGTAATAATAATTGATGGTAAAGTGCCACCACTGGGCCTAACTGACTAGTAAGTAGCGAAGCAGCTGACTACTGGTGTGAGGTATCATGCAGGGGTCACTGGTTGATTTGGCCGGTGTTGACTGAGCCGCATGCACACCTTCATCCCCTCTTTTCTTCTTATCTTTCTGCATGGGGTCTTGTTGCAACCCACACAGCATATTGTATTTATAACTCTGGCTCCTCCCCACTTCGTTCCTTCTTGCACCCCTCCTCCTCTTACCTCATTCCCTTCGAGTCTTTCACTTCACTTGCACATGAGGCCACTCGTGTCTCTGTTGTGACAAACCTCCCAGTACAGTCAGAAAGTTGTTAGTGTTGCCCACGATTAGTCAAAATGATGTCACTCTTACTCACATGCCAGTAATTTCCTGACCTTTGTTATTGCCCTTTTGATGCTTTCTGTCCGGAGTTTTTTTTTTTAGTACACTATGAAAGTGAAACTATTGTAGTGAATTGAATTGCAGATTGGGATTTTATTTTTTTTCCCAATTAGCCTTTGACTAGCTGCAAGAATAAGAGGATAAGGTCAAGTCGGTGAAAGTATAAAACTATTTGGGTTCGAGGCCGTGAGAAGTGTCAAGGCTGCAGAAGGAAATAGTTCTCTTTGTAATCTGGTACAAATTGTACCCTAGTGTCTCAAATGTGAATGATTTGTTTGTGCCACAGGCGCGTATGAGTCGGGGTGGGGGTTACAGATACTTCTTATACTGAGGAATTATGTTGAAATGAGTCTTTATAAAGCATATACCGCTACCTGGGCTGCCGTTGAATAATGGCACATTTTGCTTCGTGTCTTCTCTCCAGCAGGCCTGGGCTCGCTAGATAGTCGCTTTGTGAAGCTGTGCACTGGTGATCTCACTGGTTTGTGAGCTTTCTGCGGTGACACGCCTTCAAGGAAAAATAAGGGTTTTTCCAGTCAGAAGAATTTTTCCATACACACACACTGGCGCCGTTTTTTGAGTCTGGCTGTTTATGTGGTGTTGTGGAACTGCAGGACAGCACAGCAACAGTGTATTGTGGGTAGGGAAAATAAAGGGAATTCAGGCAGTGAACTTTCAGGGTAGACTTCTGAATTTAGAATTGGTTATGGTGTCGACCACACTGAATTCTTTGCAATCGGAGCAACTATATGAGACACCTAAATCAGCCTGTTGAAAATACGAGTGAAGGGAAGCGCTAATCCCAACAAACACATGGCATTGGACAGTCACACAAACAGACAGTGTTTATATTTCAACAAAAGACGATAAGTTGTGTGCGTGCACGTTTGTCTCTTGTGCCTTTCCGTGTTTCACTGATTGTTAAGTTAATGCTATTTCATTCCGTTAAATGCTATATATGAAAACGTGTCAACAATTCCCATCTTTCTCTCAGTGCCACTCTTTGCTCTCTCTTCGCCCCACTGAATCTCTAATGATTGTTGTTCTTAACACTCGGGTGTGATTGACGTCAACCAGGCTTCTCACCGCTCTCCTCTCATAAACCTGTGTACGACGTTCTTGCCCTGCAGCTTGTGACTGACAGGCGTCGTGGCACAGGAAAGCATTTGGCATCGAGACCATAGGAGAGCCTTGTTATCAGAGTTGGCACAAACAGACCCCGACATCTTTCAGCGATCATCAGTGCAGGCTATGCTCAGTGCTGGGTTGTTTTTTGGGGGGGGGGGGGCGTAGGCATTTCACAGAAATGTGCCATCTTTAAGGTCTTGGCAGCTGTTCCCGCGATGCACACATCCAACACATCCACACACAGCAACTATGAGAGACGTGATACTGTGATGTCATTGTGTGTCACCTTGGATTTGATCATTAATGCTTAAGAGTGCTGCAGAGGTATTAGTCTTGGTCAAGTAGAAAAGCAGCCTTCTTTGAATCTGTATTTATAATGAACATGTCAATGCGACAGACAATTTGTCACGCAATAGTTTAGTAAACCTTGTTTATTTCAATGGCTACTCGGTTTTTCTGTCCATTGAGTTCATGATTTCTTTGCTTCCCCCCCCCTTGTTTTCTTTTCTCCCACAGATTCGCTACATTTCTCAGACACAAGGTTTGCCTGGAGAACATTTGTTGAACACAGGGACAAAAACAACTCGGTTCTTTTGCAAAGAGTCCGACTCCCCTTATGCAGTATGGAGACTAAAGGTAGGTGATCTTCACACAGTTCAGATATGAGGAATGCTATTATTGCCTATTTTACTGCCTAACCTTATCCTTGTTTAAATTAAAGGTAAATAATCACAGGTCTGCTATAACTCAGGCCAAAAGTATTTCATTCCTTGTGGTTAAACATTGAGCCTCATGCAAGAAGCATTCCCATGAACAGATTTGTTTATACAAGTCGTTTACGATAAATTACCACATTCCCATTTTTTTATTAAATTTTTAATCTTTTCTCAGACACAGACAAAGCTTAAAAGCTCTCCAATCCTGATCTATAGTTCCTGTGCAATGACTACTGTAATTTATACCTACGTTTGTCGCCCAAAAAATACTTGTTTGTTTTCATTTTGTTTAAAGCAATTTAGAGATGTTTAATATAACATAAATTATATCTGTCTGTCTGTATTCATGTGTTATATTTAAGTCTGCAGTTTGAATGATAAAAATATTTCTAATTCAGAAACCACGATATCACAATTACTTGTATTTATAATTTATTTTTGATGCTGTTCGATAACATTTAAATATATATCGGACATTCCTTCTGCAGTTTGGTGACAGTGTGACCCATAGGCCGTACACATTTACAGCACTTGCTACAGCCTATTTTCTTACTTGCTTGGATTTTGTAGGTCCCTTGCTAACAAATAAACTTTGCTACTGAACATTTCCTGACATGAAGGGCAGCTTGTGTAACATCGTCTGTAATGATTGTAGCAGTGATTATGCAGATTTGCAGATTAGGTGTATTTGCACTCAGAGATGGAATGTGTCATGTTTACAATGGTCATTTACACAACGAATCTGATGTGGCATACAGGTATGAATCCACTATAGTCATGAAAGTTAAGATAAGAATGAGAACATTGTTGCATGGAGCATGTTTGTAGATTTCAAACAAGTACCAAAGGTGGAGAAATATTATCATTAAAAGAACCTGTTGTATCACCATTTTCATACCTGAAAGTGTAACTAGAAGGGTTTTCTTTATTCCTCTCAGCATGAATGAGCCGGATTATGGAAACATCATTTTTAAAGACATCATACCATTATTGAGACACAGACATGTCCTCACGAAACGTTGTCTTATTCTACAGTCAACAGATGAGCATGAGACGGAGACGGGAATGAAGTCAAAGGAAGCAAGGAAGTACATCTTCAGCTGTTTGGATGACATAGCGCACGTATGTTCAGCTGCTTGGACCACAATGTACTAAATGGGAGTTCAGAGGAAGCTTGGCAGTAAATGCTTGGAGGTTATAGCCTATGGGGTCTTTGAAAGAGGAAGCACAACTGACAGCTGTTTAAAGAAAGTAGAGAGAACATATGTTGTTGAAGAAAGGAGTGACTTTAACTTCCTCTCAATAATTTCTTTAACTCAACTTAAAACAAGAAATTAAGGTTCAGGTTTCAGTCACTGAACAAGCTGATGTTCTTCAGATTTTCTATAGCTGTGCTTACATGGACAATCGGATTACATTCCTTCTGACTGAGAGATGAGATTGTCTTGTTTAAATGAACACTGAATTTACTTTATATGTATCAAGGATATTCGGTCAGTGGCTCAATTCCATGTTTCCTCAAAGCAATTGAAGGAGTTCATGTACTGACCGAGGCACTCAGAGAAGAGGCTAAATGTCTTTTCCTCTCACCTGGATGAAATGCAAAGACAACACCATCCTGCTTTCCACTGTTTGTGACGCGCACACAGCATTCCACATCCACTTTACCGGGAGGGCCTGTCTGTATAGACGACCAATTTGTTCACTAGATCATTCAAGCTTGTCGTGTTTCTTTGAGTTTTGCTTTTGAAACGGCCTCCACATAAACATTGCCCTTGTTCAGACTATGACCAGGAAGAGATAAGACTCTCTTTTTTTTTTTTTTTAAATACCAGCAGTGTCACGTTACATTACATAACAGACATAACGTGATCACAAAGATTTAACCGTGTACAACAGTCCTCTGATGGGGTCAGAAACATGATCTTATCTTCTCCTCCAGTCTGATTGAGATTTCAATCAGATCAGATCACATCATTCTAATCACACTGAAGTGTTTATATATTTATTTGGCTTCTGTGTTCGATCTGATAACTAATGGTCCACGTAACCGCAGTTAAACTATATTGATATCGATCATGTTTATTATTATTTGCTCATCGTTTTCAGTCATAAATTGTTGTATAGTTTGATGCACTTGTATTCACGTCAAATGTGAAAAAATATTTTCTTTATTAAATGTTTCATATTGAATTGTCAAATAAAATTTATTTATTTTTTTATTTTTTTATTTTTTTAAGATATATAAGATTATCTTGAGAAGTCATCTTAAACGTTTGTATTCCAGGTGAACCTAATGATGAATCTGGAAGGTTGTGACTTGGTGGCAGAGAAGGCGGACCGTCGGGAGTTTGTGGGCCTGCTGAAGAAGATGCTGTTGATTGATGCAGAGGAGAGGATTGCTCCGGCCGAAGCTCTCAGCCACCCATTTGTGACGATGCAGCACCTGCTTGATTTTCCCCACAGCAACCAGTGGGTTCACTTCTTCAAACCGGTTTCCAGACGTGTTGTCACTTTGAATCGCCCACGTAAACCTGAACACCTCCGTGTCGCTCCTCTTGTCCGTAGTGTGAAGTCATGTTTCCACATCATGGATGTTTGTTGGACGCGTCCCACCGCATATGAGGCTGCCAACAGAAACAAAGGTCCGTTCGTCAGACCTGTAACTACAACCGCTGCTGCCTCAGCCAACCACCCTTTCAGCAAGATGGCCGCAGTCCACGCTCAAGTAAGTCAATTGTCAGTTTGTATCACCGTGCAATGCGTGTGCATAATGATGATTTGTTTGGGGTCATAAAACATTTAGAAGAAATTAAAATGATCAAGTAAAAGCAATTTTATTTATTTATTTTTTGCTTTTGCCTGAAGCATTTATTGATAAAAATAGATCAGAACACTTCACTGAGCGTTCACTGGCTGTTGGAGGTTTTGTCGCACAGTGTGTTCCTCCATCCATTTACTTTTGTCAAGACAGATCATGTAAACAATTTCCTTGCTTTATTGCCTTTTTGTATGCCAACTTGCCCGTCTTAGTGCGTCCTACCACTGCTGTCATGGCAACAAAATCACGTCATTTTTCTGAGGTCATGCAGCAGTGCAAATCCTTGTTGTTGCTGAGGAAAGAAAAAGGAACTGACCTTTTTTTTTGAGGGGGGGGGGGCTTTGGATCTTTACAATGTAAAACAACTGCTTGTTCAGAAACATTATTACTGAGTGTGACACCTGGCAAATGATTATAGGCGACATTTTTAAGTCATGGTGACAACACTACATGTTCTTGAAAATGTATTCTTAGGTGTTTCTAAATCCTTTCACCCGTGAATCGGATAAAAGCATACTTATTCATTTGTTAAATTTGCTGAGAATGAGATACATCTTGAGAATTTTTACAGGAAACTGTTTTTTTTTTTTTTTTTTGTTTTAGTATTTTCTATTTGAAAGCCTGCTTTGTGCTTTCCATGGTGTGTATTGGGGCTGGGCTGCATGCAAGAGCTGCAGAGGAACAATATGACCCTAGTTCTCGTTATCCAGTAAATGTGATTATACCCAGGCACGAGCGCTGCATGAGTGCTGAAGCACATGCTCAGCTGTTTATCCCCCAGGCCTGTCTCAAAGAGCAAGTTAATAACCTAATGTCTATTATACTTTTAAAACAAATGCAACCTTGGTGATACTGGATTAATTAATGGTTTCACAAAGGTAGCTATCAGCTTGCAGTTTTTCAGGTATTGAGTTGGATAATCTAAAGGGTGTCGAATATCAACATCTTGAGAACAGGGCTAGAGTCTTCTCAGGACTGTTATTTATTTTTCATGAATTTGATTGGTTAACAAGTAGACCTTGAATATGTCCTGGTTGAACGCTCTGAAATTGGAGATTTTTCTGTTATGGTTACAGTAGTGATAAATGACAAGAGAACCTTTGTCCTTTCACTGATGAAGCAGATTTTTGTTGTCTTAATCTAACGGACTATGCTCTTGGTCTCTCTGTGCAGTGTATTCTGACTGCAAAACAAGCTTCATTTGACAAGAATGTCGCCACCTGCTGGCTTTTTAATGTAATGACCAGATTGACTTCTTTAAATTTTATTTAACTACTATGAAATTGTCAGTAAAAATGGGCAATGAATGTGTGTTTCTCACTCCATTTTTCAAGATAATTTCAGCTTTCCCTACATGGAAGGTCTTAATTATTTCTGTGTATTTTTGGCACAAATTTGATGGTGAACTGCAGAAGACTGGGGGGGTGTTTTTTTTTTTTCTTTGTTTAAATCTAAGAATCAGTCCAGTAGTTATAAGATGTATACAAACCACATCTTATTACAGATCAAGAAAGTCCTCTTAAGTGATATTTATTCTTTTACAGGGACTAGCTCCATCTGCACCCTCAGTGATGCATCCTGGGATTCCACTGCAGACACAAAGCAGTCAGTTTGGATGCAATGAGTCATTTCAGCAGGCGCTTATTCTGTGCCCCCCGACCATTCAAGGTAGAACATTTAAGTCTTCTTTCACTATTTCCATCATTCTTCCTAGTGATTAAACTGAATATTCAAAAACAAAATTCTCTCCACTGCCCCCTGCAGGCATCCCACCCAATACAGCCAAACCAGCAGGCTACTCTGTTCGAATGGAGGCGTCTGTGCCTCTAGTCACTCAAGCACCATCAATCCAGCCCATACAGATCAGACCCGGAGTCATCACACAGGTAAGGGGCTTGCATGCGTTCAGTTAGAAGATCCCTTGTGTTAGTTAGAATGACAGGACAACAAACACTGATACAAAAGAATCTCATAGCTGAATTCTTTTGGCGAGAACATAGAAATTAAAATAAACCTCAAGAGATTTCACTGATGCAGCTGCTTTTCTTCTCTTCATTCTGACAGGCCTGGTCGAGCCGTGCACAGCAGATCTTGGTGCCCGCTTGGCAGCAGGTGACATCAGTGCCACCACCAACGAACACTTTGGCATCTGACACTGTAGCAGGCTCGCAGAGATTGGGTGACTGGGGGTAAGAAATGCTGTCTATTTCCAGGGGGTTGCTGCGCAGCTAAATATATCTGCTTGATATAAGCATATTGACACTCTTACTGACCCCGAAGGTTCCCTTACTGGGAACCGGCCATTATTTTTGAAAGCTCTACTTTTACTGCTGTATTGTGATTGAAATTGATGTAGTGATTTTGATTAGACTGGCGTAAAATGTTTGGCTTTTCAAGTCTCACTTGCTCCAGATGATGAGGATCGAATTGTATTTTTAGTCTTATTGAGTGTCTCGTATCTGTGGGATCACGGGATGTCAGTGAATTTGACAGCCGTGAACCAGTTACTGGGCAAAAGTGGAAAAGCTTGAAAAAGAAGAAGAGTACTTATATTGTGTTAGCTTACTCACTGTTTGTTGTTGAGTGTTAGTATGTTTAGTTTCAGAGTGTGAGAATAGCCGCACTGCTTTGATAAAGCACGCCTGCTCCCCTGAATGTTAATGATCGATGAGTCATACGTGTCCTTTTGACCTAGACCTATTTGTCACTAATGGTGCTAAAGGCTTTTGGCTCAATTTGCAATGTTTGGTTTTCTTATTGCAGGAAAGTGCGTCCCCATGGTAACCATTACAGCTCCATGATTGCACACCCTCAGCCATTCTTAACCAACCAAATGACCATGTCCACCCACCAGCCAATCAACATAGGCATCGCACATGTGGTGTGGCCTCAGCCAGCTGCCAACAAGAGAGCAAAGCCTTGCATGAACAGGTATGTTCCTGTTTTAATTCAAGAACACCTTAACATGTGCTGAAAGGTGATTTTTCTTTCGCTAAAAGTGACATTTCACTCTATTCTCCAGGACCAGCAATGTCTCCCAAAACACGAACATCCAAAATTTAGTATGTCAATCCCCAAAGATGGCCGATACAGCAAAGAATGTGGATGAGGTAGAGGAGGCAGCCAGATGTCCAGAGGAAGGTCACGCTGCTGGAGAGGGGCAGGGAGCAGATCGTGTGGAGCAGGATGACAAGAACTGCTGTAAAGTGGAGCCAGACTGCGAGGAGCTTTCTGTGTCGCAGGAGCAGCGGCAGGCCATGGTGATCTCTGACCTCGCCAGCCCGACTGTTAGTGTCATCAGCATCAGCAGTGACGAGGAGGAGAGTGCACAGAGGCACTCACTGGGAGAGTGAGTATTGGTCATCGGTTGCCTTATGGAACATTTTACACTTTAATTCTTAAAAAGAATATTGTTTCGTAACGATTGGTCATTGGTGCCTGCAGGTGTAAGGGCAGTGCAGAATGTGAGGCATGTCAGAGCACGGTCAGCATGGAGAGAGTCTGTTCACTCAGTAGTCCAGACAGTACACTCAGTACCAGCTCCTCAGCCTCAGCCCAGTCCAGCACCTCACCATGCAAGCACCCCAACAGGTAACATTATGAAGTGGAAAGGGCAGTGGCGGTTGGTCAATAGATCACCAGAGTGACATAAAATTAAACGAATCAGCGCCATTTCGCGTCCGAGCCAGGGGCGATTTAAAAAGCGCCCCTGGCAAGACCTGCTCGGTGATTGGCTTAAAGTCAGTTCTGGTTTGTTCTCGCGTGTTTCTACGAGATGTTGAGATGAAGAAAACACGCAGGGAGTCTCTTGTTATCAACACTGTCACATCTCTTCTAATTTACTGGTTTGAAAGAAGAAATTTGCCTGAAAAGCTGCAGGTCAGGTTCAACTTTCTCCAGTTTAATTATTTTTAAATGCACACAAACAGAAATGTTTTCACAATTTTGCAAATGTGTCCAGGTTTGTTTATGTTTCTAAATGTTTAGATATGCTCATATTTATTAATGACTGAAAATCTAAGAGCTTAAAGAAAGCTGTTTATTTTGCACTTCTTTTTTTAGGTTTCTTTCAAAGCATTCTAAAATGAAAGATGAATTGATGTTTTGTTTGAAAATATGCCTGATATACCTTTTGTTTTCCCTAAACTCAGACTGTCATTTCAAGTAAACATTAGTTTTCTAAAAGGGACTAATGAAGAATCTGCTTGTATTTGTTTACAAGTATGTTAATAAAAGAGTCTTAATAAGTGCTCTCTAGTCACTAGCTGTTTGAAAGAACTATAATATTTCATCTTTCACCTCTCTCCATCTAAGAAATTTTGCACCAGCTGCCACTAGTAAAGAGTATTATATTTCAGAATGGTAAATTCAAATTATTTACTTTTTTTTTTTTTTTTTTTTTTTTTTTAAAACTCTCATTGCTGTTCTACGAGAAAGGTGAAATCTAAGTCTCCTCCATCGATTTTCTCCTTTCAGCATGTCGGAAGACGAGCAGGAGAGTGGTTGTGACACAGTGGACAGCTCACCTGCCTCACACGGTCACAACAACAGTCCCTTCACGGAGCGGCGCTACATTGCTGACAACAACCAGAACTGTGAGCCTCGAGTTGCGTGCGTCGCCCCGGAGACCGAGCCCAGCAAGCCAACAGTTCGTACGGTTGTGGTACCGCCGATGCGAGTGCAGAACAACAACAACAACAACCCTGCCGCCAATGAAACGCCCGGCAACACAGGTAAAACTGCACACATGGAGAAAAAAAAAGTCGATCTTCGACGTACGGCCCTTTATAAGTGTGTGCAGATTGCAGGTGATTATTTCTACCTCGTGGTTGCTGTTGATCTGAACCACTCCGATGGTAACACCCACTGACATGACTCGAAGAGCGTAAAAATGTCACACTAACTCAAAGGTCTAGTCACCGCTGCTGCTGTCTGCTCCACAGGTCACATGGCCTGGGATTACTCTGTTTTTGTAGGCCACAGAGGTTCTCGCAGGTGATTATGGGTTCCCTGCCTCAGCGTTATGTGGTTTGAACCTGTTTGCTGTCACCACTTCTGACTTTGGTTCTCGGCTGACTCTGACAGCTCCTGTATTTGTGTGAATATGCACTTCTTAAAGCTACACGCGACATGTGTAATTCTAAATAAACTGTTTACTGCACTGAATAAAATATTCCAAACATTTGATGTTAGCCAGAAAGTTTTTTTTTTTTTTTTGGCTGTCTTGACACATTAATGTTTGAAGAATATTTATTTTTTCAGTTGCTTATATTGGTTACGCATGCCACATGTGGGCTTTATAACAGCTGTGGTCGGGGGACATTGAGCGATGGCGCTCATTTCTGAGTGGCCTTTTTATAGGTCTTTTAAAGTTGAGGGTTCAACTGTAAATCCTCAGAGAAAATCATACAGAGTCAGATTGCCTTTCATGTCACAGGCACCCTCACTCCCTCAACCTTCATTCTGTCGCAACGAAAGCCCCACATAAAAGGGCACGGCTTCCTATTCTAGTGCTGCAAAGTGTATTTATAGCTGATGCTCTGACTGTGCTTTAAGCTCTATGAACGGGCTTAGTTACAAACCCCTCCCTGGTCCCCAAAACATTTCTATTTATAACTTGTCTAAGTCAGGCGATAGATGCCACCATGTTTGAAAGTGTGCAAGTGATCAGCGATGAACCCACAGTGTCCTGCCACAAATGTTGTCATTTCTGTGATTGTAGCCGATACAATCACTGGCTGGGTTTTATTCACCTGTTCATACAGACGAGATAAGCCTTTTTTTTTTGTGTTTACTTATGTAACATCCTCTTCTTTATCCTCTCATACAAAAACTCCTCCAGTCTTGGAGTCTTCATACCTATCCAAAGGACGAGGCATTCCTGGTCGACAGCATCACCACTCTACTCCACTCCTCAACAGGCCGCAGAAACTCACCCCGGCATTCCAGCCTCAGCAACAGCAGCCTATTGGCTTTGGGCAGGTGAGTACTCTCAGTCATGTATGTGTGTACTTCAGCAATTTTAACAGATGAATTCTCGAGATGAATGTGATGGTGCATTGGCCACCCAATCACGCGCACGTCCATTCTGAACAAAGGACATGCTGAGCTTTGTCACATATTAAAACTTGTATGGATTATAACAATTTGGGGTTTCAGCTGTTTCTTCAGTTAAGTGTCGTTCAACTAAATCAAACTCTGGTATTTGCCAAGTTCTCTGTTTGTGTTCAGTTGAAGTTTGATCGCAGCAGAGACCAAAGATCCCTAAAATGTCTCAACAAGGAATTGAAACACTCACAGTTGATGGTCGCGTTTTTAAGAAATATTTGCCAGTGTTGATTCTTTTACACGTTATAAAGGTTGATGAACTCTTAGCTGGTTAAAAAAGAAAAAAGAAAAGAAAAGCACACCAAGAATTTGCATTGTGTCCAGTACAAAGTCTACATTCTAGGTGGTTGTCAGTGCACCTCGTGGCATTTCAGTGATAGGGAACACATTTGAATGGCAAATATTTCCTTTTTCCTTTATTTGGCAGAGCAGTAGAGGAGAGCACTGCTCTCAGTTTGTAGCTGTATGTTTTCTCTTTGTGTAGAAAGGGAAGGTATTTTACGGTCTTACATTTAACAGTATTCTAAATCCGGTGCAGGAGAAACAACTGCCAGGACGACGTGTTTAATGACGGATGAGACAATTATGCGCGTGGACACAGGCGCATGAAAGACTTCACTCTGTGCTGCTAACATGCTCTTCTTCTCTTATCCAGGTACAACATTTCGGTTCCTGCCATCAGGAATGGAACGGCAATTTTGCCCACCGGAGACCACAGGCCTACATCCCTCCGACCATGCACGGGCACACATTCACGCTCTCTCACAGCAGCCCAAACCACAATACGGGCCCCCACCCACACCTTGGAGGGCACCCTCACTCCCAGCCCCCGTTACTGTCGTACCCTCCGTCTGGTCCTTTGGTCACGGCCGCGCCTGTGGCCCACCTCCTGGCATCTCCTGGGGCCTCGCGCCCGGTCCTGCAGCCCACCTACAGCATCTCCCACCCGGCAGGCATCGTGCATCAGGTCGCAGTGGGCATCAACCCACGGCTCCTGCCCTCCCCCACCTTGCACCCCCAAGGCCAATTCAAGCCCCTGTTTCCCCCGCACTCCTACATCGCCTCGCCTGCCTACGGCAGCTTCCCTCTCAGCCCTACCAAAATAAACCAGTACCCTTACATCTGACCGTGTCTGCTCAGGTACCCTTCATACCACCTGAGGGCTAAATGAGCAGTGCGAAATCTATCTTACACCACAAACTACATGGTTTTCATTTCCGGGAACCATGGCACAACCACAGATAAAGCAAGCTATTTTTTGAATCATGTAGACTTGAGTGTAATTGAACTTCAAGCTTTAAAAGAAAAAAAGAAAAAAGAGTTCCAATGATGGAGATGATTTGGCAAAAATTAAGAAGGAAATAATGTATGAATGATTGAATGAACGAATGAATGAGTAGTTAAACTCACACTTAATGTGTTTTGCACATTTGATATACCTTTGCATTGGATCTTCTACGAATACTCCTCAAGACAGGTAAATAATTGGGGTGTTGTTGAATAGTTAGACTTTGCACCCCTGATCCCAGCTATTTTTCTATATTGCCTTCTTACATGTGCAAGACACATCCATATTTGTAAAGCCATCCCAGTCTTAGCTCTAGATCAACAGATGCACATGTTGTCCACGGTGTACGTTGTACTGCGTTTGAAGTATTTGTACCTTTTTGGTGTCCTTTGGTGTTAGCAATGTCAAGTCAATTAACCAATTTTAAATAGGGTTGTTCTTCACGCTGCATGTGGTCTTGCATGAGCAAAAATGTAAACGGAAAGATGCATAGACGTTGCTCTTATTGTTTGTGTCACAAGACTCGCTGCATTGTATAACTGTCCCCAGCCATAGTGCCTTACATATTTGAGGTTGTTAATGTTACTACTTATATATGACTATATACATGAATATTAATGTACTGGACTGCAGCACTTGAAATTCCAATCAGTCAATGCATCCTATGTGTGAGTATATATATGCACATGTGTATATGTCCATGCATAGCCTGCATGGATGTGATGTATCGCGGATAGCGGTGCTTATTTTTTGGAGTCGGTGTATAATTCAGTGTGTTCAGTGAGTTACCTTTTCTGTTCTTTCAAGAAGAACAGCATGCTTTGCTGTTGCGAATGCCTGCTGTTTCATTAAAACCGTTTTTTTTTTCTTTCATTCTTCAGTTCCCGAATGAACTAGTGTACAAAGTGCAAGTACTGAGTATTGCTTAATATTTGATAATCACTTTCTATTTAGTGACACTCTTACTACTAACAGTATTTGTACTGTTTGAAACTGCAATACAATCTAAATAGTCGTTGATTATTCCCCCCCCCCCCCCCCCCCCCTTTTGTTTTTGTCTTCAAATATTCATTTTTGAGTGTTTTCACTTTGTTTTTTGTTAGTTTTTTTTAGATGTTTAAAAGTGTGGTCGGCATGGCTTTGATTAGGTAAGGAAAAAATGCAAATGAATTCACGGTATGGAATCTTCTAAGCCTGAGCAAACCATGCAGTATTTGATATACACACATATATGGATATATATTATAGAGCTAGACTATTTAGTACAGATGCTTGATAAGGTGTGAGTTAATTGTGTGCAATTCTCTCATTTATGCATGTGTGACAAAGTTAACTTTTCCCTTTACATTATACCATTTGTTAAAGGCTTAAGGCTTATCGGTGTCGACTGCTTATTTTATACATTCCGTCAGGGAGGATATATACATATATATGATGGTAGCACCAGTCTATATATATGTAGATATGCTGTGTGTGCATTTTTTTTTCTGTTCATATAACTAGTTTTGTGTGTAATTTTGTTTTTGGTTTTATTTTGGGTTTTTTTGTTTTTCGTCTTTGATTTTCAAATGAAGTTGCTTGTGCAGCACCAAAGACTGTAATTCATTTCTCGAGCAAGGTAGCTATTCTGTTCGCATAGACCTCAGTTATACTCTAGTCGTAGAATGGGGTTAGATTAAAACAAACAAACAAAAAAAAGTCGTAATCAAAAGAAGAAGAAAAAAAAGAAAAAGAAAAAAAAGAATAAAAACAGCTGAGGTTTTGTCTAGCTTATTGGGCAATTAATAAGTCGTATCATTTCTTTCTTGAATGTATCATAGATAAGCTGCTATATGATGATTGCCACTTCAATAGCTGTGAAATTAGGTGATTTCTCTCTGAGTTTAAACCTAGCGTTGCTATTTTTGTATAGGTCCCTAATTATCTGAACTAGAAGTGGTTTTGATTTTTGTGTTTTGCGTTCATATTTGGAGTGTCATTGTAACTACTGTACTGCTGATGATGAACATTAGTTGCATTTGTTGTTTCTCGGGTTGCGTGTTTTTTGCATCAGTATTTTATCCTTATTAACCTTTCGGGCTCGTCACTGCATATAAATGATGTATCGATGTAACTTAATTTTTTTTTTTTTTTTTGTATGATTTCCTATTGACGTTTTGTACACATCTGAAGCTGTAGCTTGCAGGATTGATTTAACTTTCTCATTGTTCGTTTATGGTAAACTACCAGTACTCTATAGGCGAGTTACAGGAGCACTGTGAGATGCCAGGAAAGAAAAAAAAAAAGAAAAAAAGAAAATCCATTCTGTCCATTGGAAAGCTTCTGTAATGTTCCCCGCCCGTCACACACAAACACACTTGCCACTAAGCACTTAAGCAGGTTGTGAGGCTTGTAAGGGTTTGGTTATTTAGACTGTCCACAAAGATTACAGCCCAATGTTTCTGTTCCCCAAAAATAATGCTTTACAAACTTGTTTTGACTTGAGCAAGTATTTATTGCAATCATTTTTATCTGTTCAATGTTATATCTGGCTAGAATATCACTTACACACTCGGATATTCAAAACTGCCTTGTGTTCAGATCGCTCTCCCCTTTATGAGTGTCTCCTGTCAAAATGATGTTTTGTCAGTGCAAAAAAAAACGAGCGTGGCCATTGTTATGTGTCCTTTATCAAAATTGAGACAGTGTGAGCAGCACTGTGTATGTGCCTTGAGATTTAGGAAAGTGAATTGGTGACAGTGATTCCTCGCAGCTTATTCGGGAAGGAAGACATAGAATCCAGTAACAGTTCGCGAACATGTAGTGAGTCTCGTTATTGCCGCTCCACCAAGAATTAGACAAGATATAGGACTTCATCTCAGTGTCATTCCAGAGAGTGTGGCTCTGTAGACACGTACAACACGGCGGTGGTTTGTATCTCATTTCTGACAGTCGCCACCAAAGCCTCTCTATGATCACACACACACACACACACACACACAAACACACACACGCACGACACAACGATCTTTGGATAGTCACTCTGGCTGAACAGCAGATGCAATACTTTACATTGTGCGGTCATTGCACCACCAAGTGTTCTTAGATAATCTCCATGCTTTACATTTGCTTGCATGTATACACCTGAGTTGCTTCACTTTGTCTGCCTACAAGCTGCCCGCTCCGAGCGGCTTTTCTACCATGCAAGTTAGGGCTGAGTGGGAGTTTAACCAGAGCACGGCGGACGACATTGGCCTTTTTTGAAATCAGAGAAGCCACGCTTTATGTCCGGGAATAGTCTAAACAGAAGTTTGTTCTGCGTTCTGGAAGGAGAATTACTTTGTCAAGGAGATTACTGTGGCTTCTGTCAGTCATTGAGTGCAATGCTCCACATTCAAACACTGACACTGGCGTGGTCGTATGTTTAATAGCTTCTTCTTTTTTTTTTTTTTTTTTTTCCCTTACCTGTATGCTTAACTGATCATAGTCAACTATATCTTTGGGATAGAAAAAGGCATGAACTCGGCAGATTAGTGCTTGAAATAGTTCCCCAGTAATAAGCATGTGAGATGTAATCTGTGTTTTGATTCTTTCAAAGGTATTCACCAGCAATGCGCCTGCATAAACTCTCCCATACTTGTTAAGGAAAAAGAAATGGATGCAAGAGGAGAGAAATCTTAAAACTGTTTTTTTTTTTTGTTCACACAATTGAGATGTTGGTTTATGGATAACGTTTTTTGAGGATTCATTTAACATTTAACAGATAAAACTCATCTGGAAAATACTACTATTAAAGTCATGATTTTATTATCAGAAAATGAAAATCCTCAGCCGCGGTATTATTCTTTAGAGATCTTAATTCAGGGTCTGTATTGGTCTAAATGTGCTACTGTGTAACTCTTATTTGATTTAATGAGGCTTGTTTTGACTTAAGCTCTTATTTTCTGGTCATCTGTATCAATTTCGGAGTTAATTCACACTGCAAGTTATGGAATCATCTGTTTTGATTACTCATCAAATAGACTTGATTATAAAATCTGAACTGTTACTGTTTTAATACCTGTAGATTTTCCGTGGCTTTGTTTTTTTCTTTTTTTTTCTTTTTCCTTTTCGTTTCATTTGCTTTTTTTATTTTGTGCTACACTAGTTTGCCATGTAGCAATTGCACTGTGCAATATTTACAGTATGAGGACTGGGAAAACTAACTCTATGGATGTGATGTCTCTTTACAGTTTGCGATAGTGTTTCCTCTCTAGTTCTCAGTGATTTAGGTGTGACCAAGCCTTCTCTACTTTGTCACATTAAGCGGGTTTTCCAGGTGACTCTTTTGGTGAGTGTCAAAATAAGATTTTATGGTGTATTGTTAAGATTCACTTTGAATTAAAAAAATCTATTGAAGCAGTTCTTCAAAACTTGGTCTTTTCTTCCAATATTCACATTCATCAGCAGCTTCTTCTTCCTTCTTTACCTTGTGGCCTGCATGAAATACGACTCAACAACTCTATTAATATTGCCAAAATGTCACACAGGCGGTTAAGTTCTGTACTGTTGTGATGCATGGGGACTTTTATCATGTGATGGGAGAAAATGGTGAGGAAAAAAATCTGCCGTTTGATAATTATAAACAGCCGTCTCACGCCTGAGATGCTTGGATCAGATAGTTTGATAAAGTAAGGATTCATCAATCGGTAAAAATTTTTAATTTCTGGGTGTCATTTAATGGCTGCTTTTAATCGTCTGCATACAGATGATATAATCAAGAAATGAAATGATTAAACAAAGGCTGAAATATGTTTCCAGCGTTTCTTGGAAAAAACAATTATTCTTCCAAAGTAGCCTCTGAAAAGTATATGATATCACCACAGGGTCTAAAAACCTGAAAAGGGCAGATTGAAATTTCTCCCCTTATCTAAAAACACCATACTTTTACTGCTGTATGTCATATTTCAGTTTTATGTTTGTAGTGGAGCGCAACGCTAATCTCGTTGCATTGTGCACAATGTAATGACACCAATGGCATTTTCAATTTTGACTGATATTTTACACAAAATTATTCATTTGTAAACCTACCTGGATCAAACTATAAACCTTCATCAATCAAGTACCAGGTAGAACTTGTAGTGTTGTTTTAGAAGGTCCCCAAAACAGTTACAGACAGAACCTTTACTTCCCAACGTCCACGATCTGCACTTTGTCTGAATTTGATCAACTCAACATTTTGACGAAGCCCACGTGCTACGATTGACATGCGGGAGATGCAAGGTCAAGCAAATAATAATAATGATAAAGTGTAGAAGTACTAGTTGTGTACCTGGTTTCATGTTTAAAAATCAAGTAAAAATCACATCATGTGATGGTTGATCATGCTGACTTAGTGCTGTTCTTGGTTTGTACCACTTAAGCTTCTTAGGTCTCTGGAACTGTTATTAAATTCATTGACGAGCCCAATGTTAAAGAAAACATTGTCACCAAGGGGGCAGTTCCAAGCTTCCCAAAACAAGATGAACTAAATACACTAACCACACGATAAGAAATCTCGTTTTACACATAGTAGTCTCTAAATTCAACTCGTGGCACACCCGAAATAATCTGGATCCTTAAAGGTCCTTAACGAGGAGCCTTCATCGGCTCATTTCTTAAAGTGAGGTCTCTTTTCTGGGCCTGTGCTGACATCCTGTGGAGGTGCTGAGGTACAACAGCCCCTGATGTAGACAAACAATTAGACATCCAGGCGGGGGTTTACAAGGGGACCTGAGGATAGAGATTACATATCTGTCAGTGCCACGTGCACTTTAAAATATTAATCCTTAATGAAAGTGAACAGGTCCAGATTGACCAGTCCACCTGCCTGCAGTGGCGCTCATGTGATGTTGGTATCCCCAGCAGAGGTCGTCCTGCAGACTGAAGATAATTAACACGAGACTAATTTGCTCACTTTGACCAAGAAGAAGGACAAACAAACGAACAGACAAACAAACAAACAAACAAACAAAAAATAACCCAAAAATAATATAAATCGATGCTGCCAGCGATGGCAGAGCCTGATCGAAATGTGGCTTTAAGTGCCACATGAGCACACCTGGATGTGTGTCATCCTCCTGAAACTGAACGAGGGTTACCACCAGCAGCTAAATGTCAAACCTTTGGCACCGTGTGCGCGCCGCCCTGCGCCACACGGAGGACAAGAAGATGATGATGACGAGGGTGAGGATGATGATGATGGGTGGACCGCGCGCTGAGGAGCGATAGGGCGCATTTCTTTAATTTCCCTCCACCGCCGCTTTCCTTCCGTCCTCCCCCTCCTCCCTCCCTCTGTGATCCAGCCCTGGACACACGACGAGACCGCGGGACGGACGGCCGTGTTTACCGTTCACACACGGGGATCGATCCGATGTATTATTTACGAGCGAAACTTCAGCAACTTATCCACTGGATATGTCTCCCGGTGTGAGGAGCCGTCACCCCGGGGCGCCAGGAGCCGGCAGAGCGGAGCCCAGCGGGAGCTCGTCGCAGAGGACTGATGCCGGAGGAGAGGGGAGGTGTTTGAGGACCGGGTCGGGAGCCGGAGGAGCAGCGGGGATGCTCGCACACTGTCTGCTGTCTGTGGCGGTGCTTTCACTCCTTGTCCGGTGCGCTTTGGCCGCAGAGGGTAAGCAGAGCGCACCGCACACCGGGTTCAGGTCTCTGTGGTCACACACACACACACACACACACACACACACACACACACACACACACACACACACACACACACACACACACACACACACACACACACGCACGCGCGCGCTCAGATTTGTTGCATTAACCTCTTTCACTGACATCCATCCGTGGAGGAATAACAAGACGCAGGCTTGAAAATGGGATCTTTTGTTTTACACAGACGGTTTTGTAATCCGCTCCTTCGCTGCTGGGCGCATGATTCACTGGCAAAGTGAATGGAGCGGTGCTGGGATGCGTCTCCCGCAAAATCACATCTCCAGGGTGGATAAACTTGCACTGACACGCTCTGGGCATATGCTGTAGCATGCTGTCATTGCTTTGCAATGGTCAGGGAAGATGTCCACAATTGCTGTCATGAGGAAGGACCCTGTTAGTGACCACACTCACAAATATAATGCTCTTGATTCTACACTGCTTTTATGTGATGTAACTCTCTCTCACCTACTAATGTTTTCACCTGAGCCCGAAGCCAGTCTGATCCTTTGTCTTCCTGATCAGATTGCACTGCACAGACTACAGAGCCCCCTGATTCAGCTCTGTAGCCGGGACTCAGCAATAGCCAGTTATAAGACTCAACATTGTCTCACAGTCCAACCTGCACAGCTTCCCCTCCTTTGTCCCTCTGCCCGCATCTTATTTGTCCTGCATTTATGAGACAGAGGTTCCTTACTGTTATTATTGTCCGTAATGAGCTGTAGGTAGTAATTCTTGGTTTGCAGTGCAGTCACAGGACACTCAGTGTTTCAGAGCATCTGGGTCAGCACTAATGACACTCATACAGTTGCCCACTCTGGTTTTTTTTTTTGGTTTTTTTTCCGTCTCTGGCGGCATTAGAAACAGCTGGGTTAAGGTTGGTCTGCCTCAGCTGCCCTTTAGCCATCGGTGTTTGGAGGAAACAGCTGGACTGCAACGAGACGGTCTCTGCAGGTGCACTGATGTGGCTGCTTCACCCGGTTTTACCTCTCTCACATGGTCTTCTTGCACCATGTCAGAACAGATGGTTGTGAAACTCTCGCTGTGACCACCAGCAGCACAAGACAAAATGCTCTATGCAGTTGCCTAACCGACACTGGCTCAGTCACCCTTTCCCAGCCGGCAAACTGTGATGTAGTTGCTGTGGTCTCACCTCTGCTGATGCACTGCTACAGTAGCAAGCCCCCCCCATCCCCCCGCACCCCCATCCCCCCCACCCCCCTTCCCACAGTCAGCACATCCATTCTTAAACATACAAGCACAGCAGCACCTCAGCTGTATAGAACATATTGTTGACAGAAGTCCATGTTTAGTTTTAGTTTTCCCCAGCATCACATTCAAAGTAAGCTGCTCTCAACCTGCACAGCTTTGTGAAAATGTAATACCAGGTTCACTAAAAATGAATGTTGGATTTTGTGATTTTTCTACACAGGCTGAAAGGGTGTTTACAAGAGTCTTTGTGCCACGTCATAGCAGTGTTACCAGGCCAGGAAACCAAGTTTTCCTTACTGTCACAATTCTCTCAATATAAATACAAACTCATGCAGCCATAGTGCATTAAGTCATATTCATACATTGATGTCTTTGAATAGTGAACAATTTAAAATGCTCATTTTGAACTCCATACAAGCAGGAATGACTCTGTGACGGAACCTCTTTACCACAAAAAAGAAAACACAACCGGATCCTTCTCAGCTCAGCAACAAAGAAACAGGATACATGCTTCTTTGTCAAAAACACAAGGTTATATTTACTGATTTATTTCACATTTACTTTATCCAAATAATATCTTTCATAGTTGTTTTATTGTTTGTAAATGGGATACATGCTTTGGACGTATTAGAGAGCCACTAATTAGTAATGGCATAAACGGTTGCCTAAATAAATACTGCGTGTTCCTAAATACTTTGACACGGACACATTTCTTTTTTGACATTCCGCCTCAAACAGTCAAAGTTTGCTTCAAGTGCGGACCGTCAGCTTTCATTTTACAGTTTTACATCCAAAGCAGGTAAACTGTATTTCCACAATGTCCTCCAACTTGCACAACTGGCTGCTCAGCTGATACATGGCCAGGTGTGAGTAAAAACCTGCATAATTCCATATAAATGGATCAGATAACTATTCATTCATTCATTCATTCATTCATTCATTCATTCATTCATTCATTCATAAGACTTCTCTCAACTCTCCAATGTATGCAATGCAAAATTCCATTAAATCACCATGTATGATGGATATCAAAAATCTCTTGATCTCTTGAGTTCACACTCATCATTCAGATGAGGAACTGCTGATGTTACAGCTGTTCGACTCTCACAGACTCCCTCCATCAGGGGGTGAGCCACAGACGACGGTTGTGAATGGGTGGATGGTTCACAGAGTGATGGTTTTGAAGCGTATTCATGAAAAGTTGAGTCTAAGGACGAGTGTGTGGGAGGAGAAGGTGCACGAGCAACAGGGAAGCCTTGGGAGGATTGTTGAACAATTTCAAGGAATTGCTGGAGCTTCACAAGGAGTAAACTAAAGCTGGGATCAGTGCATCAAAAGGGAGCATGCACATCCGTGACCAGAAACGGGTACAGGTGTTGCATTCACAGTTTCAAGACAGTCCTGCACAAAAAGCAACATCTAACCAGAGTCTCCATTCAGGTGAAAGTACAGACTTTTAAAAAATCTGTCCAAATTGATTAACGTTAAATCAAGTCTGTGGTAGTGAAACATTTTCATTTATTGATGGGCTCAATCTAAAACTTTATTTATATGAACATGTTTTTGTAATTAGAAACTATTGCATGATTGTAAAAATGCATCAACAGTGGAAGTAGTAGCTGTGACTCCACTATAATATATTTGGAGATAAGTAACAGCCAAAGCTAGACTTGTGCTTAAATTAGTTCGTTTTTGAAACTTTCATAAAAATTATTGTTATGACATAGTTCGTTCACTCGAGAGTATCAACAAATTCATTTTTTTTTTTATTAAAACTTGTCTCTCGTCCTGAGGTCAGGTTGTCTTGTCTTTGTACTTGTATGCTTATGTAGAAGAACATGAAATCCTAGTTCACTTTTTATTATAAAAACAGATATCCAGCAGTGTTGTGTTTGTGTGCAGATGTGAGTCAAAGGTTTACTTAAATGGAAAAAAACATCCCCATGGCTTCCTTTCTTAATGTGTGGCGGCGGTACAACATGTGGTTTCTATAGCAACGATCATTTTTGTCCAACAGTGACATTTTCCACCAAAAGACCTCTCGCCAGTCAGAGGAGCGCAGGATGCGGCAGAGATGAAGCTTTTTCATGTGGTTAGATTGATCTTTAATTAACTTGCAGAATCTCTTGTTGGGCTTATTGCTTTCTTATTACTGGCTACTGAAATCATCCTGAGCAGCTGCTTGAGGACACCAAGAAGAGCGAGCTTTGCAAAGGCTTCTTTGAGTCCCCCCACAATCAAATGCCCTCTTCTGACGTCAGCTGTGTGTACTCCAAAAAAGCACAACCCTGTGTGTTGCTTATGAGTGCTGACAGCTTGGTTTTGACAGGGGTTAACCTCATGGACCTCTGTGTATGAGATGCTATTCCTGAGCAGTTGCCAGTCATCACTTTCTGCTTAGGAATTCATTGAAAAGAGGACATGAGAGTAAGATTGAAAGCCATTTCCGATTTGCATTGCAGTCTGGCTTTTTTTTTTTTTTTTTGCCCATAAAATGACTGTTAATGTGCATCGAATGACTGTGACAGTCTCTGTAGTTTGGCAGCATTCTTTTAATGCACCTGACTCTGCCCTTCTCTTCTTTTGCATGGCTCAGGATTTTGAAGTTTTCCGCTTTCCGTCTCTTTGTCTCGATCAGTGGCTTCAGCGCGTTCAGTGTGACTCCTCTGTGTATGTGTGTGTGTGTACATAGAGGCAGGGGACACTTTGGGGCAAGAGGGACTGCCTTCAAGCAACTGGATCTTTTCCCTTTGAATTCCTGACACAAAAAGTAAAGCAAAAACAAACACGTCGAGGGTAAAACTCTGAATTATTGCAGCACGTACAGTGTAAGTGATTTGGGGTGGTGGGGTACGATGTGCTTTAAGCCCTGTGAGGGAAGCTTCATTCTCCCACGCATTTAAAAAAAAAAAAAGAAAAAAAAAAAAAAACCCGGTCTAGATTATGAATTTGCCTTTTCAAAGCTGTTAAGATGCTTAGTGTTAAAATAACTCTAAAGAATTGGCATGAATGAAAAACATGACTCACCCTTGGGCTGATGACCTGTGTGCCTGAGCTCTGGGTTTTGAGGAGCACACAGAGGAGGACATAGTTTTCCTGTTTGATTTCCCTGGTTTCAGCTCATTGCAGCCATTTATAGCCTACCAGTTAATTATGTTGTGGGTAAACATGTCAGGCTGCCTTGAAATACATGTCTGCCATGTTCGTGCATTTACTTGTTGTTTTGTTCTTTTCAGCCGGGCTTCAGCCGCATACTTTTTCCTCCCTGCGTGATGTGCATTTAGCTGAGATGCGGGCTGTCTTCGCGAAATGGTGACTAACTGAAAAGTCAACACACAAACTCGCCATGGACTGATTAAAAAAAAAAAGAAAAAAGGAAAAAGAAGGAAGTTTTATTTACATAGCAAAGCCATCTGCTTTTATTGTGCGTGTGATACTGTTGTTTGGACGAACGCTCAACATTACACAAGAGCTTAAGAGAAAGAGATGAAATGGCTCGAAAGGCAGAAAGAATTATCATGTAATTAGAAATGTATTAGACTTGGCAATCATTCAGTGGGTAAAAGAACATTCAATGCTATCTGTCTCTGTTTTAATCCCTTCCCCGGGCTCTTCTAAGTCGGATTCTGTCAGATCTTTAATAAAGTCAAAAGGCCTGCTGATTTTTTCACCTTCACCACCGTAAATAAAGCAGGCAGCACTTCTCCAACACACAGATGCAATGATAGGAAAGCCAAATGGGTTTCTAATTAGTATCGTGGACCATCTGCCTCCCATTATCACTTGTATAGTTCAGTGCAATCAGGGAATATTGTGAACGTGTTTGTGTGAACGTGAATGTGAGTGTGTGTTATGCACTATCTCCATATTTCCCCCCGTCTCTTTGCTATACCTCTGTGTCCTTTTGTTCCTCCCTACTGTGTCCCTCTGTGTTTTGGCCGTTGGGTGGAGGCTGATGGCAGATGAAGGCTTGGCTTCGCTGCTGCTGGTTGAGACAGGACAGTGGGCTACATGATTTATTGGGACACACAGTATAATACAGCACGCTGCTCTGCACAGGGCCACTGTTCATCACACTGCATCACCCCGGACCCCGGCAGAAGATGGCATGACAGACACAATACTCTGGAACATTTAAGGATGTCCTCCTCTGGACAGGAACTTCCCCATTACAGTTAAAACCCAAATTATTTACACCATGTGCCAAATAGTGATATATTTTGACATTGTTGTATTTTTGATTGATTACATCTGGCAGAAAAAAACTGTAGGAACACAGTTGTTCAGGATACTAATTGAAGATTTTATGCATTTCTCTGGTGCAATACAGCAAAATGCCCACTGGGGGTAAAGACTGCTGGAACATGCTCCTGTACACAGAAGACAGGAGCTTTCGAGATAAGACTAGGTTAAAGTGGGATTTGGGAAAGCAAGTGGAATTTGTAATGTAGATAATTGAAATGTGTTTTTTTTTTAATTGTAAAATATTAACAAATTCACACCTCAGAGCACTGAAATATGTACAACTGATTTTACATTACGAAGTTGGACTCAGTTAAGTACAATTAACTCAGTCAATAAGTAAAAATGCTGTTTATAGGTATTTTTTTTAACCTCAATTGTTAATAGCCGGGCTTGCACCGTGGTGTATGTTAGCAATCTTGCTTTATAGTGAGCATGTAATGGATTTGATTCTAGGCCAGGCTTGTCTGTGTGGAGTTTGCATTTTCTTCCTGGTCATGTGTGGGTTTCCTCCCACTGTCCAAAAACATGCATGTGAGGTTAATTCTTGACCCTAAATTGCCCCTAGGTGGGAATGTGAGAGTGTGGTTGTCTCTGTGTTTGTCCTTTGATGGTCTGGTGACCCGTCCTGCCCTCGCCCATAGTGAAGTGCGATAGGCTCCAGCGCAATGTGACCCTGAACAGGATAAGCGTGTAGAAGATGGATGGATGGATGTATAGACCTTTACTGTGATTAATCATGGCTTCTCATCAATCATCTTCACATGACTGTGCCGGAGTGCACATTGTTGATTCAGGGGGTTGAGGCTTTAGAAACCTGGGCCCACTGCTCAGGCAACCTAAACCGATCACACGTTATTACAACTGGAATTTATAGAATAGTGAAGCTCAAATTAATAGTGCTCCGTGCCATTTTGTTTTCATCAGTCTGGGTCTTTGTTTGCACCACTTACTTTGTCAGTTTGCTTATGCGGGTCACACATTCAAGCCATGAATATGCAAGACACATGCAGGTTGAATGAGTGAATGTTATGTTTTGGTCTTTGCTTTGTTTTCTTGAATAGTCGCCTGAGCTACAGCATGTATCCAGTAAATGTGGAGATTTGTTTTTCTTAACTTTTCCTGAAAGATCCTTATTGTTTTTTTTAGAATGGACAGAAATGCTCCACAACATTGGGTGTTACAGGTCATGCAGTCATTTTAAGCCATTTTTATTCAACTGTAAAAAAAAATAAAAAAATAAAACTCCAAAGATGATCTAAAACAGCATGGTTAAAGAACATAAAACTTTGTTGTACATGTATCTGCACCTATGAATGGCTAATTGTTAGCCTACGACCCCTTTTCATCCCAGAGCTTTCATGACCTGATGTATATGGGCATGTGCTTATTGTCATGGAAATCTGAGTAGGACTTCCTTTGTTTAGTGTACTTGGATTATACAGAAACTGGGACTGTGCTAAGATAATTAATCAATTTTCATCCTCTCGCAGAATTCCATCACAACAATGAGACTACAAAGGGATGTTTTGCAAAATTCTTTTCATTTGTTCTAACGAATTGAAACTTCAGATGCAATGTATGTTTTTAAAATCTTTTATTTAAATTCAGTTTCTCTCTTTATATTATATAGTCCCTCCTTCCTACTGCTTTTTAGACATATTTAATGTTTGTGTGTGTGGTATGAGTGGGTATACGTATAATAATTGTAGGGAATTGGCTGTATTTATACAGAAACTGTATGTAATTGTGAATATATCTACATATGGAAATATGTACATTATCGTGATCTTCATGCTTGAAATACATCATCACCATAGTTATAGTGAAACTACATGTTTTATTCATAGAAACAAATACCAGTGCATCAGTGAAGATGTGGCTCAGTACCCACTGTGTGCACGAGAAGCCCTCCTGTGAGGTCCCCACTCCCAGGCACAGCGAGGTTTGTTTCTAACTCTGAAACATTGGTGTCCTACTCACAGCTGATAGAGAAGTCTTTGATTTTAAATCCCCGTGACATCACTGATGCAGGCGCTGGCTCTCTGATTTCCAGCTTCAGCTAAGCAAGTTGGGAGTGGAGGCAGCCGACTTGCTGCGGAGATGACAGCATCAGTGAAGCATCAAGAGTTCGCTGAACTCAGAGAGCATTAAATGAAAAGTTCAACAGTTTCAGAAGCCTATCCCATTAATCAGTAATCAAGCTGTCCTAAAACTTTAAAAATGTCCTGACAGGATATAGAGACACTTTTCTGCTTATAGTTACTCTTATCACATTTTCAGGTACCTGGAGTGACTTCAAGGAACCAAATTAGAGCATGTTATGACACCCCGAGTGCTGAAATTTAAATGTACTGACAGTGATGCAAAGATAAAACATTAAGATGTGTCAGTTTTCATCACGGAGAGCACTTAATTGAATTTACTCAATTTTATGCATATTCATAAATCCATACCGATTTTTTTTTGATTTATATCCCCATTTAATGCTCTGAAGTCGCCTCTTATTTCTTAAAATGACACAGGCTGTTCCCCACAGACCAATTCATTCTTGGGTTAATCTGAGTGTGTAGCTCCACTGGCCGTCGATAATTCACTCTTTTGCACACACAAACACTCACAAAGAGACATTCACCCAGACTCCTGCTCATACCTATCTGTATTGCAGGTATCTTGTTAGATTATGTGCATTTCAGAGTCAATTTCTCTTCATATTCATTGGCTACAGTCTCAGATATTCTACTACTATGTTCTACTGCATTTGTGTGTGTGCGTGTGTGTGCGTGTGTGTGTGTGTGTGTGTGTGTATGTGTGTGTGTGTGTGTTTCGGGGGGGGGGATTTGCTACTCTCAGCAATTTGTACTCAGATGCCGAGTGGGGGCGGTGCTTTGGTTTTAATATTAATAGTTGTAAAATAATGGAGCAACTGCATTAGTCGAGTCAATATCTTGCATAGTATGAAATGTGTGTATTCTGTCATTTCAAAACAAGAAAGGGCAGTATAGCAGGACATTTCATATATTCTACAGGAGACCTACAGTTCAAAAATTGCATTTCAAACCTTAAAGCTTCAATTCGTCTTCCACCAGACAAACAAGCGAACTGAATAAACAGCTTAAGCTGTGGTGTGTTGTGAATGAAATGCAGCTTCATGTGACTGTGTCGCTCTGGCTCGGCGGTGTTTTGTTGCCTGTGGCATGGTTATAGATGACTAATCAAGGTCATGAGGGTGTCTGCAGGATTAGATCATGATACCTCATGGTGTACATATATCTCGGTAATGTTAAAGCCACATTGGAAACAGGCCTCTCCTCGACATTGGGTGTCATTATAAGACATGAATGTTTCCCATTATGTGGAGGATAATACATGTTGTCATAGTCGGGAACAGGGAATTGTATAGGATCAGATTAGAAGAATGATAGAATATCCAATTCAAGTAGTACGTATGCAAGGAAGGAGGACCAAGGACTGCAGCTTAGGGTTGATACGAAGAGACAGACACTTTTTGGAAGTTAGATTTAAAATGATAGCAAGAAACGTTAAATAGTTTCACCCGCTGAGCAGAGTTTAATATTTAATATCATGTATCAAAAACCAAAGGCACACTGTCAGGTTTGTCTTTGATAAAGGAAAAAAGTCACAGATTATTAAGCAGACAGGAAAGATTTCAAACAACAAAACACTTGTCAGAGTACAGGGAAAAGATGTGACACAAAAAAACCCCCAAAAAAACCAACCAAACAAAAAAAATCATATGTTGTGTAATTGCTTCCAGGTACTTTCACAATTTTCTCAAAGTGACACTGAGAATCAAACATTGTACAGGTTTGTATATGACACCAGTGATGCACGTCAGACAAATGCTCCCATTTTCATGCTGATCTGTCCTATTTCCTAATTTCCTCAATTAGAAAAGAAACCTGCTCAAAAGAGACGACCCAGCCGGGCTGGATAAAGCATTCCTGAAAAGATGGCTCCTGTGGGGGTGTCGATCCTTTTAATAGTATCCGTCTGCCCACAGTTAAACTCTGGAATACATCTGCAGCACTACAGTGTGTCACTGCGATTGAACGATGGGCAGAGATTAGAATGAGAATTGGTAAAAAAAAAAAAAAAAAAAAAGGATTGAAAGAAGATAGCCAGAGCAGATGGTCTTACCTTTTTTCCTCAGGTTTCTGTTATTAATCTAAATGTAATTTGGATGTTTTTCAGTTGAAACCTCTCACGCAACCCCATTTTGTCATTTGATGAATTGGTCTTTTTAAACCTCTTCACTAACACCCATTTTGATCTGCATTTACCTATTTAGAAAAGAATCAGCAGATAATACAGTGAACTACATGCCCCCCCCCACATCCATTATACTTGTAAACATCACGCACTCGTGAAGTGTATGCATGCACTTGCAAATGACTCCAGTGTGCTTCATACAGTGTTTCCAAAGTGGTTTCTAAAAAGATGAACCTCTTCTGTTCGCAGCAAATGGTTTCAGTCAATTAAAGTCCTCATACAAAACCTGCAATTTGGATTTTCAATCATGTACTTAAAAAGAAGTGGAACTGTGGTCCTCCCAATCTCAGCCTCACACACCTTCCCTTTCAAATCATTGGAGACCATATGGCTCCTCTCGGTGGCAGAGCCCACTTTGTTGTTTGATCTACTATAAAAGTATTATCTACTGTCACTCCACCCTATGTCTACTGTATCAGTACAGATTGTGTTTCATGTAAACACTAAACAGTGGGACTTTTGAACAAAGGGATTCAAAAACAAAGGTTTCAAACTTAATATTGTAGTCCATCTAAGAAATTAATTATTTAATCAGAATAGAAATGTAAGTATTTCTATTCTATTCTATTCTATTCTATTCTATTCTATTCTATTCTATTCTAAACACCATAATAATTGTTGTATGTGGGTCAGGTTACGGAGATTTGCTTTTGTAATCTCATCTAAAGTAAAGACTTTTTAACTATTACCTGCCAAAAAAAGTTATTTATTGCCCATTGAAAGGCTGTTAAGAACAATGGATCTGATCGACTAAAGAAGAGATGTTCAACTGAAGAAGAAGGTCAGTTAACCACATTTAAACTCTTGACCATCCTTATGAAACATCTTGCAATGCAAACTTGAGGAAGACACATTCAAACCCAATATGAACTGAAAATATTCTGTAAATGTAAACTGAATACATTTTACAGTGGAAATGTGTCTTACACTCACTGCCTTCATGAATATGGAATTTCCTGCATGGTCGCCAGAACGTGAAAAACACTGGAGGAAATTGATGCTAATAGATCATTTGCCACATGCGATGTGATCTACAACACTTAAAACCAATTACATTGTTTTTTTTAGCATGTGTACTTATAACATTTGAGGAGAAGGTGAAAATCGACTCACATTTTAGCAGATATTTGCTGTTATTTTGCTGAGAGACATTTCCTAAGCTTCTCCAAGATCAGATTTATTTCTTAGATTTTATTATTAATAAGGAAACATCTTATTAATAATAAGAGATTTCCTCTTATGCTCCTCTCCTTAAGGTGAAATTAGAGAATGTGTGGAAATCAGATCAAAGAAATGGAGTGTCCCACTACTTCGAGTTCATACCGGACACATATGTTTCTGTACACTATGCCAGCAACTTGGTTGTGTCCCTCCATGTATGTTGATCTTGCTTGTATCTTCCAGCCTATTGCGATGTGGTGGACCGTCTCTGTAGCATGTTTGCACGGTCTGCACCTTGAGTCTGACCTGCTGGAGCAGACCCTGGCCCCTATGGCCCTTGTGCCCTTGCTTGGATTTTAAAATACGTTTACGTATTTGTTGTGCTTTGTCTGGTCTGCTGGTGAAGTAGCTTAAATCACTGAGAGGGAAAGGAGAATTTATCCCCTCCAATGGAACAGAAACAGAAATGATTCAGCAGAAGAGATAATGCATGGAGTGACAAGAGTGTCTCTCTCTCTCTCTCTCTCTCTCTCTCTCTCTCTCTCTCTCTCTCTCTCTCTCTCTATCTGCAGTGCCATGGACTCCCATACACACGTGCATGCACACACAATCTTTAGCACGACAAAATACAACATGGGAAACAGGATGGCTTGTTCTGCTCTTTTCACCTCAGATGGCGCAACACTACTCTCAAATCTTAATGAGCTATCTACAGACGGATATTTCCGCAGTCACTGCTCCACCAATGTGAAAAAAAAGAGAAGAGAAAACCATTGTTGGATTCATGTGGCAAAAATTGACCCTGCTCTGTTTGTAAAGGACGTCATGGCACTGACATTATTCTTGTGTACAATTTTAAAAAACGATTTTGTGTAAACAGTTTTTTCTCATTATTGCGAACCACTCTGTCTGAATGTTACTTTAGCAGATTGGAAATACATTTTCCAACTTCCCGCAGCAGTGCGTCCTTTATTCATTGTCGGTTCCCTCCTCTGGCTCTGCTGTTCAACAAAATCTCCACTTTTCTTTCCTCAGTTTTCAATTCACTTATATAAGATCCATCCATCCATCCAACTTCTATCCCGCTTGTCCTGTTCGAGGTTGCGGGGCGATGGAGCCGATCCCAGCTCACTATGGGCGAGGACGGGATACACCCTGGACAGGTCGCCAGTCTGTCACAGGGTGTCACAGTATTTTATATTTGATATCCTTAGAAAATATGGTTCTGAACTCTTCACATCTATTAGCACTGAAAATGCCTTCTCGAAGCTCTTTGTTTTCTCAACTGTTCTCATAATTACCCAGCGTAATTAGATGTTTGTATTTTCACTCAGCTGAAACCATGTTATATAATCACTCGTATATTATATAATTGCTATGTCAGTGTTGAAAAAAGATGACTTTTCACACCAGTCTGCACTTCCAGCTACTTACTATTTTCAACAAGGCAGTGAACTAAGAACCAGGAGCTCTAAAAGCAGATGTTTCTCATTACTGTTTGAGGCCCAAGTCGCATAAATCAAAACTTTTGCATAACAGATCTTACAATGTGTCATATAGCGATCACTGTCGGCATTAAAACCACTTTACCAAAAGTACAAGGACCTTCTTTGTGCTGCCAAGACAATTCGGTCGCATTTAGGAGTGAAAGTGAAGGTGTCCTGTAGTTTCAAGTTAAAGCTTCAGTGTAATTACCAACTTTCTCCAGAATATCAGTGTATATGCACGATTTAAGAAGTTTGTCCCTGTTCTTCCATTTTACCAGGGTTCTGCTTTGACGCCCATGTAAGTGCTTTTGGTCCGTGGCTGTGGACCAGCAACGCCTCTGCTGTAATGCACCATGTGTTCTGACTCCTTCTTTTCATAGCCACCATAAAAATATTTTATTACTTTGCGTTGCACTAACTCTTTCGTGGGATATTACTGTATAGACAAGCCTAAACTTCCCAAGCAAATCAGTGAGCCTGGCAGTACCGTCACTGATAGTCTTTTCTTAAACAGCTTACATCAGGTGATTTGTGCGCTGCAGGAAAACTCTAAATGCAGACGTAACAAAAATACATTTTTAATGACGATTTCCATAATTCAAAAACAGTACTTATTAGTATTAATATACAGACATTTGTAGCTAAATTGTGGAAAATCATAAGACTGGGATTAGGAAAAGTCACTGCGCAGGAAGAGAAAACTAGATGTGATCTGATGTGATCATCAACTTATTTACGCCATGACTTTCTGATTCAATGGTTCTCAATCTGGGGTCACCTTGAGGGGACTGAAGGAAGAGATTGTCGGCGTGGCCCAAAATGTTATCAGTCTTGAGGTTATCTAAATGCTTCTATTTGGTCTCTTTCTCAGGTTTAACTTCCACAGATATTCACCCTCTCAGACTATCATACAGCAAACCTCCCTATCAACTCCAAATATCAAACACAGGCTTTCCCAAGTTACCTCTGATGGACTTCATGTAATATAGGTGGCGTTTATTGCATATGACTAATCATTGACATGGAGAAATCATGCAGCACCGCATACTTCAGCAGAGAGGAGCAGATGTATACATTAAACAGATCATCGAGAAACACTGCTGGTAATGGTGGGAATTTAATTTCGGACCACGACAGCTCCAATAGGTCTATGATAAAGTGTCATTATGAATTCATTGTGTTGCTTAACTTTGTGACTATTTTAGCCTCATCAATTCAGATGCAATGTCAGAAAATCGAACTGAAAAAAAAAAGGGGGGGGGTTGATCCAGTTATTACAAAAAAGGGAGAAAACCATTGATCTAATTTAAACGATACCTTGATAAGTGCCATCTTAACAAAATATCCAATTTTATTCACTTCACCTGCCACTGGTTTTGATATTACTGCTGATCAATAATTATGTCTACATGTGTCTGAGAGGATGCCCTGAAATAAGATTGCTTACCGTATTGGTACGACAGCACTGAAGGAAATATGGACAAAATTAGCATTTATGCCGACTTGCCAGTGTTTGTCACAAGGATCTTATGAGGCCGCCATCGCAGCAGCAGCAGCAGCAGCAGCAGCAGTAGCTGCAATGTGACACTGGGAATCCTGCAGTGTTGTGGTGAATTGAGGATGCAGCCAAGGCCTTTACTTGAAAGCTCATCCATCATGCTGTCCGCTGGAGTCGGCGCTGATCTCTTTGTTTGTTTCGGCTGTGTGGAGAGTCAAGGTCGAATGTCGGATCGTTGGGATGTGAGGATTGACCAGTGTTGGTGTTGTCGCTCAAACATGTGTCACTCGACCTGATACTGACACACAGAACACGGCATTATGTAGCCACGTTATGTTTATATTATCACCACCACGTTGTAGCTGGTTTTCATAGTTCATTCATTCTGTCTTAATAAGATGAAAAGATTACGTATTTAATATTTGATGTCTGATAATTGCATGATTAGGGTAGACCGAGCAGTATATTCCAGTGTGGGATGTTTTTGGCTATAGAAATGCATGAACTAGATCTATTCTGGAACCATTAATAATGAATCTTGTCTATAAAATGAAATTAAATATTAGAAAGTCAAGTTTAAATTTTTTATAACTCTTGGACATATTGAAAATCAGCTTGTCCAACTATTATTTGTAACTGTGTAGATATTCCATCCATCCATCCATCCATCCATCCATCCATCCATCCATCCATCCATCCATCCATCCATCCATCCTTCCATCCTTCCATAAAAATAATAATAAAATAAAGTTAGTGTGAGTTACTTTATTGATTATTAGTAGCTTTTAATTCACTCCTATTGAATATGTAAATGTTAAGTGATGGTATAAACTGATCCATCTTGCATACGGGTATTTGAAAACTTTCACTCGGAAATCCTCCAAAGTCCTCCAATCCTTCAAACACAGAGGCGACATGAAGGTGTTTCTTTGTGGCCTGTTGTTGTAGTGACCCCAGATTATAGTGCATTGTGATTGCATTACATAGATTTTGACATTCTTGTGCTTGACTTCAGTGTGGGTTTCAGAGGGGATCCCGGAGGCTTAACAGGCTTATCCCACCTTGTTATCCCTCATTGTCCTCCTCCCTCCACCGTCCTCGTGCCTCAGCTAACCTCCTCTCCTCTGAAGTCAACAAATACTGAGCGAATCTGCTCAGACTCAAAGGTAGAGGTTCAGGTTGCCCCTCATGGATATATTCACTGGAGTTATCATCTTTTCTGCGTGAAGTTATGCATGCACTTCACTCTAATTACATGATAACGAAGGTGATGTGTTTTGATTTTTGGTTTCTGAATGTGTGATGAAGGTCAGGCTTAGGATTTCCTTTTTCTAAAAAAAAAAATTAATGAAATTTTTCTTGTGGCAAATTGACCCAGTGTCTTTGTTACGAGCATTGTGCATCGACTGCCTTTGCATCGTGTTTATGTTAATACACTTGAGACGCAATTTAGTTTGACATAGAAAACATGAATTATGTATGACTGTGGCAGCCTCACTGTATTCAACACCTCCAATAACCGCGTTAGACTTTACCTTAATGAAACTGGTAGGAAAGATTCCATGAGCAAAATACTGCATAGAAATTTAACATGAATGACCTATTAGTAGAATGGTTTGGGTTAATTAATATTGATACCGTAAACAAATTAGACCTTTTAGAGGTTCACGGCTGACTTTAATTAGGTTCTGTGTGGATTAGTTTCTGTAGGACGTCTAGAAAATAAATAAAAGCCAAGAGAAAACTGTTGTGCATTCAGCACACACAGAAGAAAGGATAATGAGCTGTTGATGTTTATTCATTACTTCACTTCACCGGTTGCTATTCTTTACCATTGTCTCCAAAACTAGTGACGCACAGATGAACAGACGAAACAGTAGAAATCAATGAAAGAGTGGATGTTTTTTGAAATCGACATAAAGAAATATTTATCACAGTCTCCCAGCTGACCTAATCATTCTTTAGGGTGTGTTTAAACTTTGTCACAATGAAACAGACCCTGTCTTTGAATGTGAGTGTGTGTGACTGTCCCGCTGTGTTTGCCCTCTGGTGGACTGGTGACCTGTGCAGAATGTATCAGTCAGCTGTGATCAGCTCCACCTCTTATAGACCCTGAATCAGATAAAGTGGTTTAGAAGACGGATGGATGGAAAGGAGTGTGAACACAGCATGGACCAAAGAGCCGTCATCGTTCAATAAACTGGATGCATGCAGCCGTTTTGACTCCTTAATATATTTATAGGTGATCAATGAGTTCTTAGTTGGTAAAAATTCCACTGAGTGATGCATCATGCAATACGTCTCATGCAACACAGGGCAGAGGTTTGCTGTAGAATCATGCCACAGCAGCTGTCCAGCTCCTGTTTCATTTACATCCTCTGGTCCAATGTTAAAATGTCATTGTGAGTGTGAAATGAATAGAAACCAGAGAGCAAACTCCCCCCCCCCCCCCCCCCCCCCCCCCCTCTCTCTGCATGAACACTGAGCACTCATTGTGCAGATGTTTCGGGCAGACCATCCAGCAGTGAGCAGGTCTACTGTGACTCTAGCAGGATGAGCTTTGACTTCCTCTGAAGTCTCTCTGAGGGTCCAATTATTCGGTCTGAGGCACAGACATGTGATCTTCTCAACAGTGACTCCAGAATAGAGTAGTGGAGAGGTTGGCACAGGTGACCAGCCTCTCATGCTGTGATGGGATGTTATTTTAAAATCGAAGACCACAGGCCTCGGCCTCTCACACAGGTTTACAGACTCATTCTAATACTGATCCTGTTGCTTGTAATCACAATCATAGTGACAGTGCAAATTTAATTCTCGAGACGGCTGGAAAGGTCTTCCTGATATTAGTGATAGAATTTATGTTTACTCAAGCACAATTGAGGTCTTTGAATGTACTCCAAAACAGTTCAGCCGGAACATTTGGATCATTTCTACTCATCTCACTAATTAAGCCTGCAAAACAATATAACCTCATAAAATACACTCATTGTTGGTAACTGAAGCAGTGGCTGCCAACATTTTCAGCTTTTAACCTTCTCAAGAGCAGGATGTGGAGACTCTTTGTCAAATGCATTTTAGTTGGTAAGAATTACACAATTGGGCATCATACAGAGTCTCCTCTACATATCTATTTGTTTTATCAGGATAGGGTTGTGAAGGAGCTTATATTCAATATATACTCTGTTGAGAAAATAGGATACAAGTGGTTAAACTTGACAGTAGATAATTATCTCGTCATACAAAATCTCATGGAAAGTTATTGTTTAGCACTTGTAGTCAGGCAGCTAACATTCGGTAGCTGGGATGTGTTGGTGGGGGTAACTTCCTGCTCCTGCTCACTTTGTATGTCGCCTCATAAACAGCTGTGCCACTGTCAGATGCCCCCTCTTGACAGTCTGCCATGTCAAAATGGCTCCTCTAATCCCAAGTCCCATCACAGCCTGCGGCATGCAGCTAAACTCCCACACTCGTCCCGTTGCCTGCTCTGATATGTTCAGCCCCGGGAGACGGACATGAGCTCCAGTATGATCCGTCCCTCCTTTCTCTCTCCAAAAAACACATGCAATAAATGTGTGCGCAGTCAGTTGTGCCCAGCTAAGAAAGTGGAGATGCAGCAATGTGTTCAATGTTTTGACGATTGATTTCGATGCAAATCAAGATTTTCAATGTGGTTCAGGTGTTAAGTTAATGCCAGATGAACAAATGTTGTCTTTTTCACATTGCACTGTGGGGAATGTGTTTAATCTTGATGATGAATGTAGAATTTTTAAGAACATTGCTGACAACACAGTTATTGAATTTCATTTGTTGACTCTCTAAGTACAAGGTAAGACGTCTGATTATCTTTGCTTTCGTCCTAAAGTTCACAGACCAGTGTTGCCTCTCATTTCCGTGTTAGTTGATGATCGCTCGCAGAGACACTTTGGGCTTCTGCCTTTGAGTCAACTTGTCTGCCCCAGTCGGGTTCATCTAATCAATTTATGCATCAAAAGGAAGATTTTCCCCTCAAGCACTCTCACATGGGTATATTAAATTGATCTGTAATGAGCAGTTCAAGTATTATTTTGAGTAAATGTACCCCATCTTTTCCTTGCCCAGTCGGTCGGCTTCTAATTCAAGAAACACGGGTTTTAAATGAATGGATCAACTTTAGATCAACACATAATCAATGACTCCCTTCAGGAAACCCACAGGTATATATGTCGAATAAATTCAAAGATACTGATCAAATTTACTGGGCCCTTGCTATATTCATGATGACGTCATTATGCATTTGTTAATCTAGATATATTCTTTTATTTACATTGAGTTGAATCAGAAGTGCAGGTTTTTATAAATTTGTTTATGTTTAGAATTATTTCATTCGAAAATAATCCTGAGAAGTTTCGTTATATTTAAAGGCGACATATCATGCTTTTAAATCCTTCCCAATCAAGACCCGGGGGGAGGGGTTATGGGGCGGGTGGATTATGAGGCTCCTGGGGGTGTAGAGTTGACTGTTCTCCGACCGGGGCCTGCGCCGGGCTTCGCTTTCCTGGGTCTGGGGGCGGGGCTGGTCCGGGGCGCGGCGGCTGGGGCCGTCTCTGCCTTACCGGGTTGGGGGGGGCGGTGGGTGGGCCTGTTCCCGGGGGTGCGGTGGGACTCGCCGCCGGGGTTGGGGGGGCTCTCGGCCCGCTCGGCCCGGGGGCCCTGCTCCGGCCTTTTCTCGGCTTGGCGGCTTGGGTCGGGGCCTGGGGCCCTGTGCCCTTTGTCCTTCTCTTGTGGGCCCCTCTTGCCTGGGGGGGATTCCTCTCTGCATTCTCCGTCGGGTGCTTTTTGGGCGGGGGCGGGGCTCTCTGGGGTGGTTCGCTGGGGTCTCCCCGGGCCTGGGGGGCTTCTGTCTGCCGGGGTGGCGGTGTCCGGGCGCGGTGGCCTCGGACCCCGGGGTGTCACCACGGGTCCCCCCACAACAGTTCCGGCCACACCCAGTGGACAAGCCACACACACTCACATACACGCACACACACACACACACACTTTCACTCCTCACGAAAGGTGCTTCTGAAGTTGCTTGTTGTCTGTCATCATTTGCTCAAACTTTAAAAATCATGTTCCTCTTTTGTTGTTGCCTCTTTGTTATTTCATGTTCCTGCTTCACGTTACTGTCTAGATAGAGCTGCTCAGGCTGGTTAAATCTAGGAAATCATCTTACTGTCTAGATAGAGCTGCTCAGGCTGGTTCAATCTAATAACAGTTGGAAAGTATTTGGATGAGTGTGATTATTGCAAATAATATATGTAGCACAACAAGGACATTGTATGTTATCCCCTTCCCCCCACCCCCCTCCCCCCTCCCCCCTCGACTTTCTTCTCTCTCTTCTCTTCTCTCTCTCTTTGTGCGTTCCCCCCCGGTCGTGTACGGCAGCCATGCCAGCTTCTGACGGAGAAGGCAACAGGAGGAGACTCCAGGTCTCTCCCTGTTGCAAGACCAAAAACTGTTCTGACTCCGAAGGCTCTCAATCACATCATATTGTTGGCCCAAGCTGCCGAACAGGACAAGGGCAAAGAAAAAAAAAAAAAAAAAGAAAAAAAAAAAAAAAAAAAATCCTTCCTTTTTACATATAAATCATACAGTTGTGGTCTATATAAAGCGGAACTGCAATGCTTGGGTCTGAATTCCTTATTATTATAGCTCCACAGGCCCCTTTTCAACCCCTTTTCTGATGTGCTTCTGAGAGCAACTCGTTTTGGGGCGGTCTCTTCAAATGCAAATGAGACGCTTCATACCCCGCCTCCTCTCCAGGTTGCAGAGGTGACACTCGGTTCAACTCCACCCTGTTCGGCCATCTTTGTAGTTTGATAGAACAGATACAATTATCTAGCGGCGCAGAAACTTTATATTCACACATTATTTACAAAATGTCAACAACGGAAGATTTGTCCATCCAGCCATACATGTTGGAGCCAGAGTCGGACCCGGCGGAGCGAGATGAAAATGACGATGATGCACCTTCAGAACAACGTCTTCATATGGATGTAACGCAATGGTGTGTTACTATATTTACACTAACTTCTCCATCCATGCCCACTACTACAATACTGCCTGTATTACAACGACTATTTAACACAGAAGTTACATTATAATCTAAAACGAGCACACAGCGCTAACATATGAAGACGGTGCAACTGCTAATGCTAACAAAACAATGACAGGGACGTCTTATCATCACACTTTTTAGCGTTATATACAGCTTACCGAAGTGCTCTGTTCGTCGTCTCCATAGATAGAAGGAACTGACCGCTCAATCAGACGAAGTCTTTCGGCAAATCCTTCTTTATACTGGCGGAGGTTGCTGAAGCAGTCATTCTTGAAGTGATTCGCGCACACAAAAATGACCTTACCCACAGATGTGGGTACATTTCTGTGAAAAATAAAACTCAACCAGGCACTTCGAAAAGGTTCTGATGCTGGGAGACGGTGTAACGAAGCTTGTGGGTTACTACATCCAACAACCGAACATTTCGACTTATCCTCTCGTAACTTCGGTTGGACTACAAAATCGCAGCGAGAAACAAAAATGGCGGATTGCTCGAAGTGTCGATGTCCTAATTTGGCAGTTCCGCTGCGAATACTGTGACGTCATTGTTCAAAAGACGTAATAGAGAATAGAAAAATCGAAACCGATCGCAAAATATGACCAAAACAGAATATAAAGATATCAACGGAGCACCTGAAGAGACTACTTTGAACTTTTCTGTACTTCTAAACACTCTAAATATACAACAAAATGCATTTAAGGGCTAAAAAAGTGGATTTAGCATGATATGTCCCCTTTAAGTTATTATTGATGCATGACTGCTATTTAGCTGACATGGGGTTGTTTAGTTCACAAGTTTCAGTGAGACTATAAACTGCAGCACATTAGGAATGGTACTTTGAGTTTTCATTCATTGCGTTTGCAGTGAATCATTCAAGACTTAATGAATGATATTTTGGATAATTCTCTTAAAAACTTAAAGACTAATACATTTTCCCAAATGTCATGATACAATTATTTTAAACTTTTTGTTTTGACAGTGATTTGTTTGTTCAATTCATTTGTTTTAGGCTGAATCTTATGTTAAAACAGAGTTCCCAGAATTATTTATTTTCTTAAGTAGAAGTACAGATACTTGTCTTAAAAAGACTTAAATAGTGATTCAACTTGCTTACTAGATTCTGAAATGTAGCAAAACTATAAAAGTAAAGACTGAAAATATTTTTTTAACTTCACTGACACAATATGCCTTTTCAAGGTTTCACCATTTTTGTTTTTTGTTTTTGTAAAACTGTTTAAACTGTTGTGTCGAATCCCAGGACTTCCTGTTTCAATTTCAAAAATAAAAATCTTCAACTTCAACTTATATTACTTTAACTGTAACTGAAAGGTTTGAAATACACTAAAGTATTGAGCCTTGTTTAAGGATGGAAGGACTAGGAATGACATGTATTTGATTTTGAATGTATAGGAGGAAAATAAGAAGTTATCAGGAAAAAAATACTTTTTAGAAAGTTCAGAAACCTGTAAAATCTACTTAAATACAAATGCGTGTCACCTCTGGTTTCTACAAACTTACTACCGGTAAGCTTTACTGAAACTTCTCTTTCCTTTTTTTTTTTTGACAGTTTTGTTCTCATATGAAATTATTGAATTTGTTAGACTAATCTGAAAAATAGATTTTATGCACATATTTCATCTAAAACATCGAAGACTGAAATTAAAAAGCTTTTCCTGCACAGCCCAGTCATGAATTTTAAATGAGCTCTGTTTACAGCTAACCAACATCAGTGAGAAGTCTGCTTTTTCACTGGAGGCTTGTGTAGAGCTGAATATTTTCGAAGTTGTCTCTACTGTGATGCCGTTGTATTAAGAATGTCCCGCTCCTTCATGCAAAGAGTTAAGTAGCAACAGTAACCACTAGTAATTTGCCATCTCCCTCTGGAAGTATAAAATGGCTTCATATTTTATTCCGCTGCTCTGGTGGTAATGCTAAGAAGAAGAACATTTAAAATTAATATCAAATGGACCACTCAGTCATCACACTCCCAAAAATCCCTGCTTCCTAAGAAAATCTTTCATCAAAGCTACAAATACATGAAACATTGATTTGGTCTGTTCGGTGCCAGAGATGAAATTGTGAACCTGAAAAAGGAAGCGCCATGTTTTAAAAATTGTGTTTGTTCTTTGACAGATTTAGCGATTGACTCTTGAATATTGTTGTGTTATTGATTGTACATATGAATCATTGCGTTCATGTTTGCTTTTAGGTGTTGCCTTGAAAATGGACTGTCCTCCTGAATTTCTGGAGGCTTTCCTACCAGACTGCCAAGTGCAGGATAAAGAAACAACAACAACCAGCTCAGTTCACTTCATTGATCACTTAATAACCGGTCTCTATGTCGGATGCACTTGTTTCTATGTTTACAACACATTTTGTACACATTCTAAACTACACACAGGAAGTCAGGAGATGTGTTTATTTCTTTGTTGTAACCATGCTTCATAGCAATAAATCTGAAACCATTTTAAATCATTCATCTGTTTAATGGTGCCACGTTGGTCAAGAACATGCATTTGTGGGATGAACAGCAGTTTTTGAGTATGAGGGTTAAAGCTATGAAATAACTGGCAAATATTTGGTCAGAAGAAAAATACATTGGTTTCTGAACAATTTACACATTTTGTAAAAAAGGAGCCTCAGTAGCCCGTAGAAGAGCATTACAGCCTGGCACCTCTTCTTCTTTGGGGACCATCACCAGCCTGCTCACACACTGCTGTGGGACGGCATCCCATTCAACCACAGCGTGTTGGTGTTGGTCACTCTGAGACCAACAGCACACACAAGCTGTTGAATGGTCTTTTATTCTGAAAGCAGTCTCTGACAAAGCCCGACAAGTATTATCATGTTGGCGGGGAGGGTTTGATCCCCAGCTGTGGTGATATGGAATTTCATCACTTTTCAGATAATGAACGGTATGGCAAGAATGACTTAAGTCAAATTTAAAGCTTTGTTTATTGTTTGCTTTTACCAATCTTTGCCTGCATTCATTATAATGTAGCAGCTCCTTTTTGGAATCACATCAACCAGAAGTTATTTGATTTGGCCTCTATGGTCTCCATTTGTGCACAGCAGTGTGTGTGAGCACGTGATCTCTAATAGGAGAGAGAAGAGACCTCATTTTCAGTCTCCTTCTACAAAGTTTGCTAAAAGCTCTGAATTATTGCACTCCAGAGGCTTCTACCGTGCAAGTGACATCAAGACACTCAATAGGAACATTATCCTAATGCACCATGTCGACACGCACAGGAAGAATATAATGTCATATTTCGCGCTGAGCTTTGTATAGTGTGTAATGTGTGATCATTTGGTCATCGGCTTCATTTTATTCCACATGTCAACAGCTTTTGCTTTACATGGTCAAAACGGGATTTTTGCCTCATCTTCAAAAATCAGCATAACTCTCAAGAGCATCCTCATATTACGTAAACCTAAATTAAGCTCGCCGAGACACGGAGACAAGGGCAGTGGAGAACTGCCTCGGTAAGCCGTAACAGGAGTGGAAAGACTGCAAGAACACAATCCATGACTAGAGTGTCCCGGTCCACAACAGGACAGACGTCAGTGTGTCGGCGTGTCAGGCCAAAAGTGACAAAGAGCTGTACTGTCGGTGGATGGGCCGGCTTTCATCTGGAGGAAGAGACAGAACGCAGGAAGGAGGGAGGGGTGGGGGAAGAAAGAGAGAAACAGGTGGCGGGAGGGTTCTCAGCTTCCCCTGAGTCAGCCAGGGCAAGCTTTTTTTCCCCACTGAGCAGCTCTTGTATATCGCTTTATCAATGAAAAATGAGAAACTATTAACGTCAGCATGCTGCGGCTTTCACGATTAAACTTTTCAACATATAAAGAGCAATGATGAACCCGAAAGTATTTGCAGATTTCTGCACCAAAGCCAGACAATTTCCTACTGTTGAATTTAACGCGAGAAATCGCATCAAAGTTCATGTAGAAAACAGTCTGAAAGAAGCCATTGATACTTGCCTTGTAGTGCAATGTGAAGAAATACTTGCAAGCAAAGCTTGTATTGCGTTCGCTGCACATTGCCCACTGACATGAAGTGATACTGCAAGATATTTCTCAAATGTAGTGTGACAGTAAAAGAAGATTACCAAAATCACACTGAGCAGAATCTGTAATATTTTAGAAGTGAAAATGTGTAGAAATCAGAAGACGTGTGTATACCATGTATGTCCTTCCCAGAACGATTCATTACATGTAACTCACTTAATAAACCACGATAACAAGAAAACACCGGAGTTTAAAATCAAAGATTAATTGATTTAAATAAACAGTTAGGTGTAACTATTGAGAACTAAATTACTGTGAATTACCTTGAATACAACAGTACTGAGAATTACAGGCGTATGCTTAAGGACCAACCCGCCATATTTCTATTCTGTTCAAATTAAAAGCCTCTAATGAGCACATCACTGATAATGCTTTTCTTGCTTTTGCGTCCTAACATCTGTAACCATAACTATTAATATGTAATCCCTCCGGAGGTTACACTAGGTCCGACACATAAAGCGTGAGGCTGTATTCTTAAAGTAAATAGTTTGACTTTCATTCTAGATATGTGAGAGTTCCCAGTGCTGCTTTATATCAGAGCAAGTGTGGCTTTATTGCTGCTTTTTTTTTTTTTTTGTTAAGTAAAATAAACATAAACCCCAGCAAAAAATTCAAACCATTAATATGCAGGTAATGGAGGAAATGAATGAGCATTCGCGAATGTCTGAACAACCCCTTTTATTAATTTTAATATCGTGTACATCTGTCTGTGTTATTGCAGGGTTAAGAGTCCGCTGGGCTCCAGTCCAGACAGCTGATGTGTGTCTATCCTGCTGTGCTATTTGCTCCCTCTGAAATCAAATAAATAAATGAACAGCATAGTGCTGCTTGTGTGACAGCCCCCCGTCTATCCATAATGTCACCTCAGCGTCGTTGGCGTCGCTTCAACGCTCCGCTCTCCTCCTGCAGCCCTGCACGGACGTGACACACTCATACAGACGGAAGAGTGTAAATGAAATGAAATATGAATACATGAAATGAAATATGGAAAAGCAAGTGTGAAACAAATATGCTCAGACTGGTTTCATGTGTAATTTTAATCGAACAACAGCTCAAAGCAGTTGCATCCTGTTGTCTGCCGTCAACAGCCAAAACACAGGAGGCACTTGTGGTTGACTTGCTCAGAAAGAGTTGACCAGACTTCCTCAAATGTGTTTCTGTGCTCTCGGGGGTTACATCCAGCTCACTATTGAATTATGCCCTCTTGTTTACCATTTTCTGCACATAAGAGAACAAAAACAGCTCAAAGCAAAAGGAGAGAGCGTGTATAATAGGAGTGGAGCAGCAGGAGCCCCAGCAGTGTCATGTCTGTGTCTCGGTAGCTGAGAGATAGTGCTCTCTGCAGAGAGGAAGAAATCAGTGTGGAAATTAGGTCTGTGGTTACGGCGTGCTGGTTGGAGAAGGTTTAGGAGGCAAATGAGGATAATATAGCTGAGTCTCTACTGAAGACACAATATAATGAATACATCAACCACCTAATAGCTTGTTTTGTCCATCACACAAAGGTTCAAGTATTACTCCTCTGCATGACCATTGGAATTCTTTTTGTTTGGTCATTTTGTTAAAGCTTTCGTTGCTACTGGAAAATACGATACACAGCCACAAAGATCCTACACTAATATTCCAAATATATGATATATAATAATATATTAATGTAACTAATATTTTCTAAGCAAAAGGTGTTTTAATCTTATTTGTATGATGTTGCCATGATAAAAAGACAGAAATGGAGTTGAATATATTAATTGTTTGAGTAAGGCACACATTAAAATAGAATTTATTGTAAGTTTAATAAGGATTCATTGACTTTGGTGGAAACATATGAATTTAACAGTTGCAAAAGGTGCAGACTATGTAGAAAGTCGTATCAGATATTTCAAGAAGTATCAAAGTATCAGAAGAAGAGATAACTTGTCATTGCTTATTGTAACCTGAGGTGGGCCTGCCTCGGCAGAGGGTGTATTATGATAAATGGCCGAAACAACCGCTGATGCTGACGATGTGTCCTGCAGTTAAAGCCTATAACGGCCTGTTCCAACGATTCCCCATGGAATCAGGAGTGGTGCAATACTTGGGACTTAAACATCGAGTCCTTTCATCCAATATTTTTTGGCTTTGGTTGAACTCTGAGAGGACGCTCATCTTCCACACTTTGAAAACCCCTGCTTCAAATGCTATGGCGTTTGTACTGAGTAACACATTAGCAGTCAAAATGTCAGAGCTCAGAGGCTGCCAGGGAACATCAAAGTGAAGGAGCAGTGGATTTGTTGTTTGTTGTTGACCAATGGCTTCCTGTAGTTTCTCATGACTTGTTTTTCCTTTGCTTCTTTAGGTGATGTACGCCGATCATGCACTTTCTAACCGACAGTATTTCTGCAGAAGTTTGAGTTATAGTTTCATTGAACCTTGGCTGCTGCCATCACCGCTTCACAATCTTTCCTTTCCTTTGACCACCTTTGATCAATGCTGACCACTTGCAGACTCTGAACACTCCACAGGAGCAGCAGTTTTGAAATGCTCTCACCCAGTAGTCAAGCCATTACAATGTGGTCCTTGTCAAACTTTACGTTTCATTTTCCAACTTTGAGGATACAATATTCACCTGCCCCCTGATATATCCAACCCACAGAGATTAAATCAGTGTTATTCAGTGATAATTGTACTTGCTTTATGACAGTTGAGCATTTTGGTTGACATAATCTGTGGCATCAAATTCAAGAATTGTCCTCCTTTTTCTTTATTCACCCACTCTTCCAAGAGCATCTGATCTTATCCTTTTCTGTGCACACTTCCTTCTCTCTTAATCATATCCTCCCATATGCTCACTTCTGTTGGTGCAGGTGGCAGACTGCAGGCAGGGTTTACACCTTCATCCCACAGACTGAAACTCATGTTGGCATTGCGTTCACTAGTCAGTGTGGTGACTGGGGATGTTTTGGGGTGAGAAGTTTTCTAATTGACCTTTCATTGCCCTACTCATGGCCTTGAATGCAGCACGTATACACATTTTCCATTTTTTTTTTCTTTCTTGTATCATAATTTTTTTGAATGTATTAAAATAGGAGTGTAGCAGTTTCATTAATCACATTACTGCACATTTAGCGATTTATGGCAGTAAATGAATTAAGTGTGATCATGAATAGCATGAAAAGCCTCTCTGTGGAAAACGAATACTGGCACTTAATAAAATTTGTTGATTTATTCCCCTAAAAACAAATTATAAAAAGCATTATGCCAATTCTTTGGACAATCATTGACATTTAAGAGTATATTCAAACTTGGTAACCTGGAACATTCACTGAATTTGTAGGTATTAAGATTCTATTACAGTTTTTATTTAATATTCTGTAGATGTCAGTGGATGGGGAATGAAAATATTTTTATTGCCAGCTGTGTGAGCACAGATTGCCTCAGGCTAATCATCGTGTGTAATTCAAAAAGCGAGGACTCAAAGACCTCATATTTACGCAGAATATGCTGGACAGTTCTCACAATTTTACAGTTTATGCTCAAGTATGCATTTTCTCAATAAATGCGATTAGAAAGCAGAATATGCAAAAAAATAAAAAATAAAAGCCTGAATGAGGATCTTTTGCTATCCATGTATATGTTTGCATTATGAATGATCCCCAAAACTAAAAACCTTCTCGTGCTCAATTCCCTCTGACACTGAAGGAGTTGTATGTGAGCACTAACAGGGCGCACTTTAGTGAGGAAAACATGCTGAGGGGGTGGGAGATGTGACAGGACTGCAAAGTTTTTTAAGTAGATAAAAGAAGCCCTCTATGGATGTGTTGAGTTTGTGCTGAGAATAAAAGGAACAGCGAGGACAGGAATGGATGAGAGACCTCCCCACATCTGCAGTTTTGTATTAGTGCATTAATCACTCCCAGTATTGTGGGTGATACTTGCTGCTCTCCATATCGCTCCATCTTTCTCTCCTCCTGCCTCATACCGAGGCATCATTTCTGCACCAAGCACCAAGAACTGTACCATAGCATGAGTCCATTGTGTGTTTTTTAGAAGTAGAATTATCTACGCTATACTTGAGCACATGGCTGCTATCTCTTGAATAATTCTGTTTGTTCCACTTTGAAGAGTGTGGCTCTTTTTTTCTTTCTTCTTTTTTTACAAAGAAATAAATGTGTGCCCTTGGTGTGCTGCCTGATACCAGCAAAAAGACGTGTTTATACCCCAAAACCTGATGTATTGATAGTATATGTGGCAGGTTTTCACCTTCGCACAGCCCCGGTTGAAACATTTCAAGGATATTTTGTTGCATCTTTTACAGCTTATATCACAATACTGCTGCATATCTGTGCATGTCCTGCTCCTAGATCCTGGGCATCTTACATGATGGCATGACAAACCTGGCTCTGTGTAATGGCTTTATCTGTCTTGTTTAGCAAAGGTAATTCTGTTCTGACATGTTGGCTGAACGAATATGCACACCGCTTAGTCAGTCTGATTTCTCACAGTGTCACTTAACAGGACGGGGAATCAGCCTGCCGTCTTTTTCACTTGTGGGGCTTAAAATTGCAGGAAATTGTTTTCTCTTACCCGTGAGATACTCTTAACAATTGATATAGGAACTTAGAATTAAAATGTTGGGCTTTTTTCTCGTTTAAAAGACAGAAATTTAAAATGGAATTAATCTTGTAAATTCTTTGGTCAACATATGTTCATATATTGATATTACATAGTGACACAGTGTTTTATATGGATTGGTAGCTATCTCTCTAACCCTCATACACACACACACACACACACACACACACACACACACACACACACACACACACACACACACACACACACACACACACACACACACACACACACACACACACACACACACACACACACACACACAGGCTTTACATCTAATTGCAAAAAAACACGTAATATTCAGCTTGATATGGTATCTTTAACATTAGCAGACAATGCGTTCATTCATCGATATGGAGTGATAATGGAGGGAATGGAAGCGGGAGAGTTGGAAAAAGGATAAATGTTTTTGTTATTGATAGTTTGCATTTGGTTAGGGTGTATTCAGGATTAGCTTTGTGGTTTTAAAGTATTTTAAAAATAGTTCTGAGGCATTTTGAGACTGTGTGAATTGTGGACTGAGTAGTAGATTTGTTTGAGAGTTACACAACAAATAATGTCTCTGAGCCATTAGGTGTGAGTGCGCAGAGCGGCAGATGCAATTGGTGCATGAAGGAAGTTTTTCTGTGTATCAGTTTGTTTGTGTATTTTATTTTATTTTTTTAACAAGTCATTAACAACATTGACTCAGTTGCTGTTTGTGAAAAAAGACCCCGTGGCTGGTGTTTATCCTCCTCCAGATTGTCACCTGCTTCTTTTTGTCTTTTTTACATAGTCCTTCTGTTATTAGCGTTCAAAAAAATGTTAATGCTCTCTAACATTTGTAACTTCAAACATGTGGGCTGTGAACAAAAAAGAGCATTTATCCATATGTGGCTACATCAATCAGCCTGGCTAATTTATTCCAAGATAACATGTAGTTCAAGTTAAAAACAGCTGTTATAAATAAATAAATAATCTGTCACTGATTTTCTTCTCTGTCGACAGAAAAATCTGCCTACGATGCCTCTGGCTCCTCACCTTTACCCAGCGACCCTCCAGTCACAGGTGTTCCTGCTCGCCCGCCGGCTGAGGAGGTGCCTTTCCCAGTCATTCATTCAGATGGTGACTCAGAGCCGGAGGGGGAGAGTTTATCTGGGCAGCCTGCTTTTTCTTCTGTCTTAACTGTGATGGCGGGAACCGTCAAACATCCTGTGAGGCTTGATCAGAGCAGAACTGTGCCAACCATCACCAGGGATGAGACTCACACCACTCAATGGCCTTCAGGTACTTCCAGCCTCGGCTTGGATGTGTCGTCCTCATCGTCACATGCGAGGGAAAAGACCCTTCCAGCCAGCTCAGGTCTGATTTTCAACACGTTTCATGAACCCATCACGCAACCTCAGGCTCCTCATTCAACAGCCTCCATTCCACCGCATGTCTCTTTAATGAATGGAAACAAGAATGTCTCATCCTTCCCATTATCTCCTGTATCGACGGCATCAATGTCTTTTTCAGTTCCATCCAAGTCTTCGGTTTCATCATCCATTGTGTCTCTGTTTTTTCCATCTTACTCCTCTGAGCGGACAAACAAAGCTGCACCATCTCAAAGTCAAAGGACCACGTCCAGTTCTGCTCTCCAGATGGAAACAGCAACATTTTTATCAGCAGGTTTGAAGAGTCGGACTGATACAACCGCCACACAATCCACCAGCCATTCACTGGGTGACCTTCAAGTTATCGAACATACTCTTTCAAGCAAAACACACAAGCCGTCACATTTTCCAAGTGAAACCAGCACTGAAAAGAGCAATAAAGTGTCTAAACACTCCGTTTATTCATCAGTGGGTAAAACGCATGAAGATAGTACAATATATGTAAGGAGTGCAAACACAAATGTAATTAAGTCACCAGCAGAAATAAGTAAACATACATCGTATTCAACTTCTCAAAATAGTCATTATCTTTTAGATATTTTATATGGGCCTACTGAAACACAGAACATAGATATGAATTCCGTATCTTCCAACAATTTTGAAATTAGCACTTCATTTCCCACTAATCAAAAAAGTCAACCTGTCCAAAGCCAGTCCAGAAATGTACACACTCCCACATCAGTACTGCTGTCTATTGATCCACACATCCATTCAGAAAAGAACGACAGGACTGCAGTAGGCGATCACACTTTTGTTCACCAAAGTGATGCCATGGTGTCGCCACTCATTTCACATGTTGGAAAGCCAACTCCATCACCAGCAATGACAGTCACCCGTGGCAGTACGTTTTTAACCATGTCATCGGAACTTCCACCGGGTAGCACGTCTCTCTCTGCAATCATCAAGCTAACACGTATCCGCTCTGGCGCAGGTTCCTCAGAGCATGCATCTAATCCTGCTGATTTACCGATGACAGCAGGTCACAGCAGTCCCAGAGTTCCTGCCATCAATATAATTTACAAGCAGGAAGAAATAGCGGGAGCAGAGCTCAGATCTGCTTCCAGTCAAGCTCACCTGAATAACTCACTTTCACTCAAAGAGCTGAGGCCTGAGTCCACCTCTGGTTCTGCCCTCAGTTTGAGCAACGAAACGGGAACACTGTCCTCCACAACAGAATCACATTTTCTTGATTTGCCAAAGAACAGAGTTGAAAATGTTCAGAAAGTTGTGTCACAAACCGGGTCATCAAAGGACATCGATCAGGAGCTCAGAGGGCCGATAGCTTTAACTCTGATACTATCCACTAACAGTAAAACGCACTCGCTTTCAGAGCCATTAGAGTTAGAGAATATGACCCAAAAAACTACATATGAAAGTAGTTCACGTCTCACTCAGCCTGCAAACTTGTATCTCAGTGACAACCCAAACCATAGTAACACAGATTATACCGCTGCGGTTTTGTCCAATAGCGATTTTAAATTAGCAGACCAAGCAGAGGGCGACTTTCCACCTCAGATAACCCCAACAGAAAGACCTCTTCAGACGAGAAATTTGTTTGTGTTTCCACTCAAATTTCATACACCTGTTTTTGCTGTTAAAAAATCTGAACAGACTGCCGTGTCCTCAGCCGAAACCTCTGGCCGTATAAAATCAGAGACAGCTTTTGAGGTGCAAACAAGGACAGAGAACAATAAAACACTGCAAGCTTTCAGTGTTCACAACTCGCACAGAAACAAGCCCACTGAGGCTTTCTATGGAGACGTTGCAAAGAATTCTCCTTCATATAAAGTAAATGAGGAGCGCACTGTGATCAGAGACGATGTGTTTTACAAGAAAGGCGTTCTATCAGGGCAGTTCACAACACACTTCCCATCATTCATAACTACTAAAGATGCCTTTTCACTGAATAAAGTCCCTGAAAGATCTGGTGAAAAACCCGCTGAGCTCTCTTTATTTCCTATAACTTCTGATGCTACTTTTGATCGTCTCACAAGTCTCCCTCATGAAGGCAATGTGACATCCACCAGGCGCGGTGAGCAGCCTTCCTCTTCCTCGTGGTCAGAAACCACAACAACACTGAGGACAAACTCCTTTTCTCACTCTAGGGTACCAATCAACAGCATGGCTCAGGATAATTCAAATTTTTATTTCGGCGGACGACCAACCATCGTCTCGGCCGTTTCCTCGGCTATAACAACTTCCTCCAGTGATGAGAAAAACAGCTCGGAGACATTGGGGGCTACTTTCAGCAGTGGTATAAAACAAATGGCAGAATATACCGAGGGGAAAGCCACTGAGCTCATGTCTTTTCCGGGCAATACATTTAAATTAGAAAATACATCTACCGGCTTTCATAGTGTAAAATCTAATTTACCAGCAGATGGTCAATCTTTTCACAGTCCAAAGTCGCAAAATAAACCAGAGCAAAATACCCATTCATTGAATTCAACTGATTCAATGTCTGCTGCCAGTGACCCATATCCAGTGCATCCAAATGATGCACAATATCCATTTTTTACACGTGTTACACAACCTTTAGACTACGAGAAACACAGTCCAAATTTCTCCTCTGGTAATCTCGAAACTGCTACGGCTGCCAGTGTGGAGCAAGGCATCACTGTAAATACTGCTGCTACATCAGTATGGGCCTCAGATGCTGTAATATCCCACTCACACTCAACCACCAAGTCTGCCCCGTCTTCACAAGCCACTTTGTTTGCATCAGTGTACAAGACCAAGGATAGCCCTCATCTGGCAGACATTCACTTCACTGAATCTGCAATATCTTCTGCAATCACACGTCCAGACAGGCCCTCACACAGCTTTTTGGATACAGATACTGTTGGCAGAACAACAGACTCGGTCCTAAAAAGGTCAGTCTCGCCAGCTCACATGGGGTCGTCCTTCTCTGACTTTCATCCATCGCCATCTGCTCCATTGTCCCCCTCATACGTAAAGCCAAGCATTTCCATGCCATCTTCTTCAGGGAAACCAGCAGATGTAGAGTCATTAACAAAACCAACCATGTATCCAGGCTCTGCATCATCTCTCCCTGTAAAACCCACCTTTTCATTGCCAAGTTTGACCTCGTTGTCATATTTCGATCGCTCACCGGCAGTGACGGAGAAATTTGTTCCTACAGAGGCAGAGATGGATGAGTTGACAGCAGGAACATCCCGAGCAGTTGTGCCCACTTTCCCAAAAGAAAAAGAGTCCAGTCTAGCCCCGTCTCAATCTGTCAGAATCACCCTCTCTGCCGAGCCCACAGAGAGGACATCTCAGGTAGCACCTCTGAACCCTCGACAGGACACCACTACAGCCTCTGTGAAGCTGACCACCTCCACTCTAGCTTCCACCACAAAAAGTAACAACCCCACCACTTCCATGCCTTCCCTAAGAGTGACCCCACAGTCCACTGCTGCTACCACACCACCGCCCACACTGGTGACCAGGAGAACCACGACCAACACAGCCATCAGGACTCACACCAGCAGGAGGACGTTTCCGCCGCCCGTCCCGAGAACAAGCCCTCCCAGAGTTCTCACCACCGTCTTTATCTCCCCATTCACAACTACCACAGAGTCTCCGCCTCAACAGTGCAACATCACAGAGAAACTGTGGGTGAAAACAGGTAAAATATACTGTTTGTGACAATCACAGGGGCAGGTGTTGTTTCAATTCCCTGACATGTTTAATCTACTTTTTCTCTCTCTCTTTGTCCATTTCTCAGTTGTCTCCATCTATGTGAGGAGAAACAGGCTGGATAGCATTCAAAGGCAGAACCTGAGAAGGGGACTAAGTCAAGGCCTCAGGAAGGCTCTAAATGACTCCTCTGCTCAAGCACAGGTCAGACTGCTATTGGCTTTTACTGACTTGTTAAATGGAAATATACTGAGCTTAACAGGACCGAGTACCACATAACACACATGCTCCAACACATGCATTTGCACCCTCGTATGTGTGCAAGTGACAGTAGAAGAACAGGGACTTGCTCTTACAAACATTGATTTATAGCACTCCTGTGGGGGAAGAAAAACTCCTCAAGTTACCATTAGCGTGTGCCAACTTAGTGCTTACCTCACTGGTGCGGCAACAAACTGGAATTCGTGAAACTTTTTAACGAACATGCCAGTTCCATTTTGAACATGGGTAAAAAATATGCACAATTTTCTTCTCCCTGTCGTATAAACATCTCTAACCAGTCTCAAACCAGTCTGATTTTGGCAAATTATCAAATGTGAGAAATCCATTTTAGCATGTTTGTGTTCATTCAGGTTGGGGTCTAAATCAGTATCTTTTTATAATTGTTTAATGTTTGATAACAAAACATACCTGTAGACTGTTGGAAGAAATTTGTGCTTAGATTGCAAGACAGTCTCAAGTGGAATTTTGAATCAAATTCCACCTATCGTTCATTCTACATTCATGAAAAATGAAATTTGGTGCTGGTTTGCATGTTTTCTCACATTTTTATGTCTCCAACTAGTCACAAGTTGTCCCAGCCTAGTGAAATAGGGGCTTATAGTGAACATAAATGACGTGGATTTGGAAATTTAAAGTTCATGGGATGAATTCTGTGATAAAGAAATGTCACTCAGTTTACTTTATTGCAACATAGTTGGTGACAGTCGTATCCTGAGGGCAGATTTACTGTAGTATGTCTGGTTCACATACAGAGACTGTTAGAGTTTCTTGTCAAACGGCATCGAGGCAAGCAGGGACTGAACAGTGGTGACAAGATAAAAACAACTCCTGTCACCCCAGAGGAGTTAGGATCCAAATTATTGTGCATGAATTCAGAAAAAAAAAAAAAAAAATATATATATATATATATATATATATATATATTTTTGTCGATGTTTTGAAAAGACAGATGCAAACAACCGATGCTATGGCACTCAGAATTTGGGTCAGTGTCTAAAAGGAAAAGCTGTGCAATGAGTGAAGTAAAGATAATTGGAATTTACTTTTAGATTGCGTATAAATTAAAACAATACATTATACAAATGTAAACTAACTCAAAACACCAGCTCAAATTCAAATAGTTAAAATGCTACTGTGTACTTCAACATCAAAGATAATTTCTGAAGCTTCATGGCAGAGACTCATTGTTCAGTTTGTGCTCCACAATAATCTAGTTGTCAGGTTGATGCCTTTTTCTGAGATCATTTTTTTCCTTCTATTTTTTGAAAGGAAATGATCAGGGTGAGTAAAAGATACGGGTAGAAAAGTTCTCAACTCCTTGATTCAAATATCTTTAGAGTTGTAACCAATGTATATGTAAAATGCACTTAATTTAAACTTAAGCGCAAATTCACCAGGGAAATGGTTCCAACAGTATTTAATACATAAAGCTCTGTCAGTATTTTAAAACACTCCTGAACTAAATAAAACTAAAATGCATTGACTTGTTCTCTGTGACTCAGGTTAAAGTTTCTCATTGTGAACAGCAGCATCCAGCTCCTGCTGAAGCTCCTCCTCTTCTGCTACTGAGAGGAGCGTCTGTATCTCTTTAAAAGACCGCAATGTTGTGTCGCGCTCCGACGTTCCAATAAACCCAGTTAACAAAATAACCAGTGAGCGCAAAGCGGCATATGTAAACAACACGGCCGATGAAATAATCAAATATTGTGGGCAAGTCGAGAGTGACGATCGTCACTACCAGGCAGCCGACGGCTGCGTTGTCGCTCCTCCTCACGGACCCGTTCCTCGGTGCTCGGTACCTCAACGGAAGGGTAGCGGAAAATCGTACCCGGTGATCGCGGTTTCTTTCCGTACCATCCACAACTTTTCAGTCAGACCGGGCGAAAACCCGGCCCGCCCCTCGACGCTCCTGCACGGAAAGTGTGGTGGAACCGCGCCTAATGTTACCCTGCGCTGGTTTTCAATTCAAGCTAAACTATCTCTTAACACTAGTGGATGGCTCCTAATTGTGCTCTCACCCCCTAAATTGGAGGTTTATTAGCATGTGTTAAACTTATATACCAATGACCCTCATTCAGGCAATGTGAGGAGAGACGAGGACTAATATAGAAATTAGGTTGACTGAATGAGTCCCAGAAGGCAGAGGGTGATATCACATATTTGAATAACTGTACCAACATTAAGAGAAGATGTAGATTAACACTGTAGCAGCGCTACTGGTATTTATAAGAGACCGTCCACAAGAAGCATTCATCTTTTACCAAAATGCAATTTCAAGAATGAACACACCAGATTTGGCTTAACAAAAACTCAGATGGTAACCAATCTCATAATTTACCCTCCCAATAACGCATGCATGCACAAATACACACACACACACACACACACACACACACACACACACACACACACACACACACACACACACACACACACACACACACACACACACACACACACACACACACACACACACACACACACACACATTGATCTTTGTGTGTGTGGATTAGTCATTTGTGGAACCAGCTTTGGCTCCCACTGGGCCAAAAACATCCTCTCCATCCCTCTCTCTCTCTCTCTCTCTCGCTCTCTCTCCCTCTCTCTCTCTCTCTCTCTCTCTCTCTCTCTCTCTCTCTCTCTCTCTCTCTCTCTCTCTCTCTCTAATACCTTCACTCAGTGTGACTTTGTATCCGGAGCACCTCTTAGTTATGAGAAGCTATGTTCAAATGCAGCCAGCATGAAACAGATATATGTATATGGGAGTACTCGAGTGTAAAATGAGAGAGAAGTCTCAGTATGCCAACACTGCGAGCAAGTAAATCTCATGTTTCTTGGAGAAAAACCTTTAATAACAAAATCTGCCAATAACAACAGTTTTACGTAAAAAAAAACAAGGAATAAAGAATAAAGAAGCCATGTGATTCTTTCCTCATAGTCTCCAGGGGATTTTCTTATTTTTGCCTCTTTTAACGAGTGTTAGGTACAATTATTTGTCCGTGTTTCTGAATGTGCATTCCACTGAAATGGGTGGTGTATTTTATTTCCCAATGTGGAAGTATCAAACAATTGAGAGTGAGGTCAGTGTTTCCGTCCGGCCCCCATGTGAAGGTCACTGCTCTCACATGTGCACTCTCTCTCTCTCTCTCTCTCTCTCTCTCTCTCTCTCTCTCTCTCTCTCTCTCTCTCTCTCTCTGAAGGTGTCTTGCTTCGGTACACTCCTGTCACCCACTTCAACATTGCTTTGGGTTTCTTTTAGTAGCACGGCCTTCTAATCCAATGAGCAGCAAGCTGTTGGCTGGGGAAATTGCCTCTGTGTTTAATTATAGGTTATAATTGTTGAGAAGGGAGCGATGTGTCGAGCTGATCCTAAAAAGATGATGAGAATTAGACTAGCTGAATTGAACCACAAGACTAAAAGTATGTAAAAAGAGCTTGTATGCTGTGTCAGTGTTGGTGTCATGTTGTTAATTCTTGACCACAACTTGAAACTTTTTGAATGTCAAAAATGTGATCTGGTGGGTTAATCAGTTTCAGCCTGTCACACCCTTTGAGATGGATCGAGTGTATTTGAAATGCAATCTCTTGATAACACCTTCACACGGGTGAAGCCTGAGAAATGATAATAAAGGGTCCTTTTCACAGACTTAACAAGGCTGAATTGTGAGGAGGCAGAGTGGCGACTCTTTGCTACAGAGACTTGGTTCTTTGTTTTGGGGCCAGTGCATCTCCTTGTCAGCATGGGCTTTCAGATGGGTTTGGATAACAGGTCAGAATGGTTTCACTACACAGCAAAACCTAACCTTCTCTGACCACTCTCCTCATCTAAAGTTCACCAAAAATCGTATTGGACATTTTATGGTTTCGTGACACACAGTCACAGATTGCACATTTGTTTCTGTGGGCATTGTGATACCTGTACTCTTGGGTTAAAAAAAACCCAACAAAAAATCAACCGAAACACAAGCATCTTTGTCCCAAACTCACCTATTTAACAGTCTATCCCACATCTCACACATCGTTACTCTCTTCGCATTCTTCCCAGCAGCTCTTCTGTCCCCTCAGGTTCTCTCTCAGCATATCAGTATTCTATGATCACGCTCGCTCCTTTTCCTCACGCTCTCATTAGCGGCTTGCTGGATCACAATCTAAAGCGCAGCATCGGTCCAATACGATTCAATATCTTGTCATTCAACCTGACTGTTAAAGTGGCTGCTATGACTTATACTGTTGGTTGATAGTGCCACAAACTAACTATGCTTTTCCAGATTGTTTTTCAATCAACTGAACATTTTTAGCAAGTTTTTTAAGCATTTACATCACAGTCCTTTTCTTTTCCTTTTTTAATTTGTAGTTTTACTACAGTCTGAAAATATACTGGCTTTCACTTGGACCATTTCACGGCAGATGCTTCGAATTGTAATGGTTGCAAAAGTGCAGGTATAACTATTAGCATTAGGCAAGGCTCTGTTTCATTCAGGCGTCGCAGTAAGTCATGTCAGTGTGGCACTGAGTCAGCATGCTCAACAAAAGGCACCTGAGAATGAATCAAACCACTCAACATCATTAACTTTATTATAGCTCCACTTTTCCGACTGTTTTATGTTGTATAAAAAAAACTTTCTGCTAAAACAGCTTGCTGGAAAAGACCATTTTAAATCAGGCTTGTGACCAGGTTTTAGCCCATAATGGTCACAGCAGGGTGCCATCTCCCAGGGGTGGATGGGAGGGTATTCATCCCAGAGAGGGTAAAAGCCATCACCCTCTCACTGTGGTGAAAGCTACTTCAACAGCAGTGCGGACAAAACCCATCAAATGGTTTTGTCCAAGTAAAGCATGATGTTAACTCTCATGCATGGATAGTGAAAGTCACACTGGAAACTCTTAAGGCCAGGACATTTTGGTTTATATCAGAGCTACAAAGGAATTCGCCATGAAAAGACTTCAACAGCTGTAGGCATCCATTGTCGATATAAAGCATCGCGAAATGAGTGGTGATTAGGTGGGTGGGTCTGATATTTCCCCAAAACATACTTTTAAAAATCCTCTTCGGATCAGTTTATCCCAAAAAGGGAAAAGCAACAATAAGATAGTTAAAAAAATTTTGAGTAAAACTAATAAAAGTATTTGCCAATCTGAAATACAGAAGTCACAAATCCTTGTACCATTTGTGTATGTTATGATCAATATACCCAGAGGGTTGTGGTTTTACACTGGACAATAGTGTCTTGATTCTCAATATCTCTTTCTTTTCTTAAAATTACTTGTTTCCCAGTGTAGATAACTGATGCATGTGTGTGAAAGTTGTCTCACTGACTTCTTCTCTGGTAGAAAGGGCTAAAGGATAAGTATCAACCCTGGTGCCTCGTGGCCAAAAAAGGAGAAGAGAGCTGTATTTTTTCTTTCATTTTAGAAAGTTGTTTTTCTTTGACTTGCACAATGCATAATTCTGGTTGACGTCAGACATCTGGGGTATGTGTCAAATGGTGATTATAAAAACAAGTCACGCCAGTACTTGGATTGCTATTGTGGGTAATAAAACATATCGGCCGAATGGGAACATTAGATGTGCATCTTTTTTTCTTCAGGAAGATGAATCACTTCTCAGTTCTTGCAAGGTGAAAAAGTAGAGTCACAGCGCACACTTGGCTATTTGTTGAATCTCAGCGCGGTTTATTTTGTAGTAGTTGTAGAAAACATCTTGTGTTACTTCTATGACTTGATATGTGTTTTTTCAGTGTTTTCATTAGGATGGCTGCAGAAGAATTTCTGCATTGTTATGGATACATTTAACGTTTGATCTGGTTTGTTTGATCTGATCAAAATGTTTAGAAGATTAAACTTCGGTCAACTTGGTGTTGTAAATTCACTATTTGGTGCGATAAGAGCACACGTCTGATTCAATACTAGTGAAACAGGCTAAATATTTAACCTGAACAAATAGGGAAACTAAAGATTATTTTTCAACCTGTTGCCTCAGTTGTGTTTACTTTGGTTCAATCACTCTCAAAACCATTTGCAAACTGACCAGTTTGGCTTTTCAAAGAGATCTAATGCGTTTTCCGCTTTTCCTCGACTCTCACAGGTGGAGACTGTCTTCGGTTCTCCCAACATGACGGTGGCTTATCACGTGACCGGAGGGGACATGGTTTACTTTCCGTCTGTACTGCTGGAAGGCTTGGCGTCCTATGGCCGCGATAAGCTGATTGCAGACCTCCGGCAGTACCTCCCGATGGTAACAGCCCTGCCTTCTCCAATTGCATTATGGAGAACCAGCCCAGCCACCGGCTTCCAGCTGAAAACAGGTCAGTCGATATTGATGATTTATTGATGATGATTTGATCTCTTCCAGTGCAAAATAGCGTTAAATGTTCTAAAACCATATACCCCTGAGCCACAGTGTTTCTCTTCAGTCTAACTAATGACTTTTTATATATAATGAATGTTTTATACGATGATTTTACGATTTTTGTAAAGTCAACATGTGAACTGGGGAGTGTATGTTTGACACTCCTTACCTAAAATAATACAGACATTTTCAATGTTGTGATTACACGACAATAACTGTCAAAAAGACTTAATTAAGACTGAATTAAATAAAAAAAATAAATGAAAAAGTAGCAACCACAAGTATTTTGGCATATTCTGGATGATGACAATCTTTGTCTTGTGTTCCTCATGTGTGTCATATGTTGGGAAAGCTTAAAGCTAGAATAGAAGAAAAGGCCTGTTTATGGATTGACTTGAGGAAACAAACAACAAACAACTTTTCTGAGTGTGCGGGATTGTGAGGATTTCATTTACTTGAAAGCAGCTTTCTGAACAAAGCTTTTCACAGTGTGCTATGTTTCATCTCACAAACTTATTCAGGACCACCACTCTGATCTTTTCGCTCTGCGCTTACGGCTTTCCCAAAAGCTACGAAGACAACAGCCGTTACTTGTATTTTTTTAAAGGCCACATATGTGTCGTCTCATGACTCCAACTAGTCCGACTCTCGTACCTCACATGGGCTCTTCACAGCCCTTTAAATCCACTCAGAACTTGGTCCAAAGGGCTTTTCCCTGCAAAACGAAAAACACTACTAACAAACTGTCCAAAGAAAGAGTGTGATTGCTATTCCTGTGCAATTTAGCGTTTTCATGTTGTCTTAATTGTATGGAAGCTTTTATTTCTGCTTCCTCTTTTGTATCAAAATGCACATCATCGACACATGCAGATGTTCATGAGGGTGTGTTTGATCTGTCTGTGTGTGGTTTGTTGGCCTTTTTATTGCAGTGCTGCAGTTTGTGGGAGCTGGGGACGATCCTCGGTCCTGCCGCTTCTCTCAAATGATGGAGCAGAGGCTCGAGAAGGTGTTTTCTGAAGCGCAGGCCAAAGTGCTCAACGCTAACAGCAGACTGTCTGTCCAGGTACTGTGATGGAACGATTGTGAAGCACTTTCAGAAATTATAGACGTTAATGTGAGTCTCACAATAACTATACTGTGCATTTTAGCACAAAAGCTCATTTTGAACTATTGGAATAATATTGTGATCATCGATTGAAACTAAATAGGTTAAGACATTTTCTCACAGAAACCAAATAGTTGTTACAAATTAATGAATGGTTGCTGACTATTCTTTATCATACATTACAATGAAGACAGTTGTGTCCCCTTTTACACATCAATACCACCATGTGGTTTATGTACTTTGGCAGCATTAAACAGATGCAAACTCTGCAATTTGAGCAAAATTGTCCCTCTGTGTGTCGGGCTGTGCCTTGTTTTTTAAGAGCCACTTCTGAGATGCAAATTAATTATGTTAGAGCAGCAATGTTTGTATTAGTTTTAACAAGCTACTCCATTAAAGTGCGCCCTTTATTTAAGCTAATCTGATGGATATGCATGAATGGAAGAAATGTGACAATAATATTGGATGGTAATTTGTCTGTTGCTTCTTAATGATTAATAGAATGTTTATTGTCCTTGGGCAATTTTTGTTTGGACTTATTTAGTCACTGATTTGTTTTATTCTAATTTGTGGTTTACTGCAGCCTCATCTGACCTGATATTTTCCTGCCACTTTTCTTCCTAGATGCTGAGTGTCTCCCAGACAGCAGCCTCTCCTGCTGTGTCGCTGGTCTACACTGTGAGGAATGGTACTGCCTACCTTAATGGCACCACTGCCTCAAACCTCCTTGGTCAGCTGTCAGCTGAGCTGGTGGGCTACTTCCTCTTCTACCCCCCACTTATCATTGCTGAGCGTAAGTGACTATTGCAGTTTTGAAATATAGCAATTACAGATTGAGTTTTTTTTTTTTTGTTCTTTCTACAAAATACAAACACGACGCTAATTACAAAAGGTTGTCACCACCTGGTTCCATCCATCTTTCCATTTCCTATGAGTGTAGTAGACACTGGTTCATGCGCCACTGGGACAATTTGTGAAATAAATGTGAAAAAAAGGTGAAGGGATGTGCAAATCCAATAGAGAATATAAACAACAGATCAGATTTTGAAAGAAAAACACATGTTGTCTTTTGATTTAAATTGCTCAATTATTTTGGAGAAAATTCCAAATGAGACGAATATTGTTTCGTTCTTGTCTGATGTTCTATTTGAGCTGCTGGTCGGCCCTCGGCCCTGTGCAGATTTGGTTTTATGATGTGCCAAATGTTTGATGGTGCACGAAATGCAGGCAGGGCAGTTCAGTACCTGGATCTTCTACTGTGGAAGCTGTGTTTGTTGTGATGGCTGCAGTATGTGCTACCATTGCCATGCTGAAATATGCAAGATCCTTCCTGAAACAAATGTTGGAGCAGATGCTGTTCAAACACCAGTATGTACTGATCAGCGCTCATCATTTCTTTTCAGGTGTGTATGCTGCCACAGGCAACATGATACTAACAGAGATGCTTTTGAACTTTCTGCTGATAACAAGCTCTGTGTTCCCTCTGCATTTTAGTCTTCTTTCATTCGACCACAAGTACAGTTCCTCAGCTCAGTCCATATAGAATTACCTTTGGTCAAGGACTAACACCAGTGGTTTTTTGGGGGGATTGTGTTGATGTATGACGTACTGTATTAGTTTTGCTTCAACTTGCATTTGTCGATGGTACAGTGAACAGTGTTCACAAACAATGATTTCTGAAAGTGTTATTGAGTCCATGCAGTGGTTCTAATGGGGAATCATAAATGCTCTCAGTGCAGTGCTGCCAGAAGTTTATGACAATCCAATAGTCACCTCCAGCTTCTTCGAGATTCTTCGCACATGATATTATGCACTGCCGGTACAGTCATGTAAGTCTTAAAATGTTATATTGAGAAATCATTTCCTGAAATTGTTCCCCTGTTGTCAAAACAAATTTTCCCAGATGGGAAAGCCTCTCATCTTTACTTCTCAGAAATTCTGCCGCTTCAATGAGCTCTCCTGTGACCCGGTCATGTTACTGAACTGTTTAATAATGCCAACTAACGTTGTAGCGCCTGGACAGTTACTTGGAGATGGGTTGCTGCCATAAAAACCAACTAATACAGGTGCATCTCCCCAAAAAGATTTGATGTATTGAAAGGCGTTTCCCTTAGTTCCATTAAAACATTTACATTTCTATTCAATACATTTTTTTAATCCATAACAATTTTTTTATTCTAGAGATGCACTTGTATTTTTATTAGCTAGTATGGTGTTTTGCCATATCTTTCAACAAAGGACATATTAACTATATCTATTGTGAATAAAATGAACCATCGCTTCCTCTTTGTCTTTAGATTTTACCCATTGTCTCAACGTCTTTACAAGTGGAATTAATATTCACAATTCCCTGTCGTCGTTGCCCAGTAGAAATTAGGACTTGATTCGATGTGATGAAAGTTATCTGAGTCGTTCATGTAGAAAGTTATCTATGCACTGATGTAACTCAGATATTCCACCCATGTCTCTGACCGACAGTATTTTACTAATTGGCGGTGACTTTTCTTTTTTTAAATAGTGCTTCTACCATCACTGCTCCTTTTTAAAGTTTGAGTCACTTAAAGATAGTTGATGAAAAGCCACAACTAAGCCCGTGTCTTTCATCTCAGTCTCCTTTGAGGGTAAACTCACTCTGTCTGTGCTCACTTTATTCTTGGAGAAAACCCTCAAAAACAAATAAAGAGTGACAGGGAATCAGCAGGAGCCTAAATAGAAGTCCCAGCGGATTTCCACTGTGCAGACCGTTTCTGTCTCATGAGTCAGTGCTCACTAGAGGATGACATGGCTGACGTATAGCTCAGGTGGGGATGTAATGAGATGTAATTATTAACAAACTGAAATCCTCGTTGTGCTCGACCTCATTGGGTAAATTCACTACATCATCTCTTTAGCACAACATCTGTTGGTTGGTGGTATATATCTGGCTGCAAGTGAGCACTTTGTACACAAAGTTGATTTTGGCTGAACACTTCAAAACTGCAGTTCTGGTGAGTTCTTCGGGTTTTGCAGTGGTCAGTATCTATCTGTGGTTCAAGGAAAGAAAAGCAGTAACCCTGAGACAGGGTCATGGGCTGCCAAGCTCATTGACAAATGTAGGGAGTTAAAGCCGGCCCATGTGGTTTGAGCCAACAGATGAGCTATGGTCGCTCAAGTTGCTGCTGAAAGTGAATACTCAGTTTGATGGATCGGGGCAGCAAGGCTTCAGACTGTTAGTGAATGTACCACCAAATGGACAGGTGAACATCAGAACTGGATTGTGCAACAATGGGCAAAGATCTGAATCTGACTCAGCATTATCTGCTGTGCAGGACAAACAAATCCAATCCATGGAGGCACCGCCTTACTTTTAGGACTTAAAGCATCTGTTGCTAACACGTTTGTGTCATACCGCAGCACATTGTTATGGCCATTTGTTCTATTTAACAATAAAGGGATGGTAAAGGGTTTTCAGCCTCATGTACGTACAGTTTCATCCAAACATCTTTATATTTAGTTGTTCATTTAAAGCCATTAGAGGGTAGATTTAAAGTGTCACCGGTAAACACATTTCAAACTTCAAGTTTGGTTTCTTCTGTTGGACATGCATAACCAAGCTGATTTTGTTTTGATCTGAGTGCTGACAAAATGCAGGTAAGTCAGCCTCAGTGCTCGGCCTGAACGCATCCTATGCTGCTGCTGTGAGACCTCTCAACACTCGCACAATGTCTCCTGTGTAGACTAAGTGTTTCCAAATTATGTGTGCAAAATGGGCCTCTGCGCTTTGCATAATGTACTTGTCTGTAAACAAACGTATGCGTTATCAAGCCTGAAGAGGTCTGAAGAAAATCCGTGTAGCGGTGCTGAGATGAGGTAAAGAAGATTTAAAATGCAGAAGCAGACACAGGACTGACTGTGGATTTCAAGTGGCCCATGAGTGTAAACTGCACCTCAGGCTGGCTTTGCGCTCTAGCAGAAAAAGACCCCGTGATCCAATTCTAATTGTTTGGTGCAGTGCTGGAATTTCTCTAGACAGTGGCCAGTTTCACAGAGGTTATCTTTGCCAATGCAAAGTCATGCTTAGAATCAAAGCAGAGTTGATACTTGAGCCAGGACTTAAGCCAGGGACTTCCCTGTAATACCACCTAACTGAGCCCAACCTTGAAAGCATTTCATTTTGACTTTTATCGCTGTACTTTGCTAAGGCCAATGTGGAAATAGGATAATGGTCTTACCTAACTTTCCAGAATGTACTTGGTTGGCTCACAATTAAGAGGATTTGGATCGCAGATGCTCAAAAAAATACAGTAGAACTATTATGTTAATTCAGAAGTCTTTAGAAGTAAATAGTTTTCATGTATTTTTAACTCCGTCATCTACTCTGGACATCACTCATAAACTATTTAAAATCCCTACAAATGGAGAAAAAGACTGGTTTTACAATCCCCTTGTGTATGTGTGTGTATATATATATATATTGTATATACTGTCACTGCCAACTGGAGCTGCTGAACATTTTTCTTGTTTCTAAAACCAGGGTTGCTGTAGACTCATTTCAATTAATCACGTCATTCATTTTTAATCTATATAAATCATGTTTCATTTTGCATGAGCATAAAGACTCAAGAAAGAAGGGAACTTAACTTCATTAAATACCTTTAACAGTATTTACATTAATGTGACCCTGTTACTTCTTGACCACTTCTTGTTTACAATGTTGCCTGCAACTCAGAGAAGTCAGTAGAATCCCGGATTAACATGTGCTTCGCGTGAATGTAATCATTTAAGCTGGAAGCTTCTTTTTTTTTCTTCTTCTTTTTCTTTTAAGATTTTACCTCCTTGTTGGATATTTACAGGAACTTTCATGGCTCTCTTGCTCCCTGTTCCATAAAACTGAGATCTTCAGAGTTTTTGCCTTTCATTACTCGTTCTCTGCCGGGGCATTTCCACTGGTAGTGAGTCCAAACCAGATGTGGTATCTGATGACCAAGTGGAACTAGACACCTGATAAATAACATTTATCTTCTACAGAACTTTAATTAATTTAGGATTGCAGGTGGCAGGAGCAGATCCTAGCTGACCAGGACTGAAGGGAAGGTAAACCCTGCATAGGTCACCGGGCTCTGGGAAAACACTGGAGTACCCAGAGAAAATCCCAGACTCAAACAAGAGACATTGATGTTGTGAGGCAAAAGTACTAACCACTACACCACAGTGCAGCCCCTGATGTATAAAAGATGGCTTTACGATATGTATTTTCTTCAATCTGCCTGCAATGTATTATGGTATGCATTCCGACACATAAGATGCTCGTATGAAATTAAATACTTCATGGAAAAAAAAAAAAGGTTACATTTCTCAGCGAAACTGAAACAATATTTTTGGGTTGGTGGGGTTGCGTCCCTTAAATCTGCTCTACAGGGGATTTATTGTGATCTATGATCCATTGTCACTGACGGTAAGTAGTGGTTGTAGTTTACACAACTGTGTGAATTAAGATGAATAGCATCCCTAGTAAGGATTAAATGAAACATCACTGTGTTGTGATCAAATTAAGGTAGAAAATCAAGTTACCCACGAGCAGGATGCTTCGGTGGCTGAGCAGAGGCAGAGGAAGGTAAACCTGATACAAAGAGGTAAATCCGAGGGGGTGGAAACTGACATAGGAGAAAACCCACTGAGACAGGAGGGTGAAAGGGAGAATTAGAGCGAGTGTGGTGATTTTGCTGTTTGTGTTTTTGACCTCACTGTTATGATATGATACCATTCATGGGAGGTATGAGCATATGCTTGCAGTGGCTGCCTCATCACTTCAAAGCCAATTACTGCAGTAAATAATTAACAGTGGGGGATTCTCCCACCACGCTGGGCTCTGCTGAGGCAGAAAAGGCCAGGATCTCACACCACTAAGAAGTGCCAGCACCATCAGTACTGTGGCACTCTTGTGGACCTGACTGCTGTGTTCAGCTTTTTTTTACTCCCTCTCTGGTCTTAAGGAACCTCTCTCAGGTGCAATGTGAGTGAACGTATTTGAAAAATGTGCCTTTAAACAAAGCCAAGAAAATCTATGTACAGGTACAAAGTAATAAGAATGGCTGCGTGATGACCTTGTTCTTACACATTATGAAGTTTTTCCAATTACTGGAATGACTTACAGATCTTCACACATGCAAATGGCTCAGAGTGCCATCCACAATGTATATACATAATGTTTACATGCAAATTTCAGGCTTCTAGAGAGTGTTGAACTGATTTTGCTGACTGCCCTGCATCCCTGTCATTACCTTAGCTAAAACCCTTACAGTCTCCCTCCCACCCCTCTCCCCTGTCATGCCTGGGTGTACAGTTTTGTGAGTCGGCTTTTACAGGCCACTGATACGGCATTCTACCCCCAAACAATGCATCAGCCTCCAGCACAAGAGGTTAATCAGGCAGGAAATAGATGTAAGAGAAGACAGAGACGACCACAACCCGGCTTACAGCTTAAGGTTCCCCTCATTTGTGCTTTTGTCCATCTGACAAACAATCATAATGAAGCTTTGAACTCAGATTTTAACCTCACAAAATGCACCAAACTGTAAACTCTTACCCTGCTTCATGAAAGGTTGCAGGTAGGAATATATGTATGTATATATGGTCCAGATTACAAAGAAATATATAAACAGGGTTTTTGAATGCAGCATCTTTGAATAGCAAAAACACAGCTGGAATGATGTAGTTCGGATTTGCAAAACAGCCGTGAAGTGGAATGCACCGCAGTTTGACGGAGACATTGTTCTTGATTTAACTTTCGTTTCACTTTTTTCTGTTTGCAGCAATGGAATATCACAATCTGAACACCTCGGTTGCAACTAGAGACTTCTGGGTTGTCACAGGTAGGAATGTATTCTGCTTTTCACCGCCTGTAATAAAAACGAACTTGTTCTTAAACTTATGTGGGTCCAATTAAAAATAATCAATCAGTTGTAATGCAGAGAGATAATCACATAATATTATTGATTCAGATTTCTTCAGACATACACAGGGGACATGAATCTGAATAAAATATAGCTACACAGTTAAGGCACTATTTATGGAAACTCTAAGATGGAAATTGTCTGCCTGTGTTTATAATCTCTAAGCTGCCTCCTCTCACAGGACAATTGGGTGCACAGGAGCACCAGATAGGATTGTGTCTGTGGAGTTTATGAATGACTACATATGCTGAGCAGGAACAGTGTTCAAGGGCAGCCACACCGTTATGCTGTATAATGGATGGACCCCTCAGATCAGACTCTTTAGCTCCTAACCCTGCACTTACAGCAATGAGAGGCTGAGTAAGTTCAAGGTCAACCCCAACATAATGTGATTTACTCACTCTGAACAAGATATACAACCAGAAATATTGATTTTCAGTTGTTGATAAAATGGAGCAGCAGTGGTCTTTACCACTCAGGGACAGAAAGACTGTAGATCTGTATGCTGTCTTTTTTTATCCTTCCTTTTTCAGCTCTGCTACAATGCTGTGAATGTAAATTAATGTCAGAATCCACACAGAGTAACTGAGAGGTTCTGCTTCTGAATATAGTCATAGGAGAATTGGATCGACCGTAAACAAGCTGTACCAGAGTATGAGAACAGAGATGATGTATGCATACACATTTCTTACTGTGCCTCTGTCATGTCTTTTCTGTGCTCCTTTCTGCCCGTGCCAACAATTTACTTTCCCCCCTTTACAACCATCTGGCCATCCTCTTTCTTCTGACTACTTTTGCAGTGATCCAGGATGTGGATAACGGCAGCCTGGAGGGACAATACCAAAGCTTTGCCAGTTTAATGGAGCAGCGGCTGGCAGAGTTGTTTGTGTTGGCAGGCCAGCATGGTACACGTTTCAGACGCGCCACCACTGTAGGCAGCTACACTGTCCAGGTAAGAAACTGGCACGGCAGCCAAAGGGGAACGCCTGATGATTAGGAATGTTATTCCGATGTTTTGTCTTGCTGCCCTGGCATGATACTCACAAGTCAAATTGTATGAATATTTCATTAGTTGTACACTTTGATATGGCTTTCTGCACACACCACCATGATTACTTGTGGCCAGACTCTGATAATTACGGAGTGTCTCAGCTCATCATTTGCTAATTGCTCATCAAAACAAGCCAGAGGTTAAATCATTTGTAAAACAAATATAAAAAAACAAAAAAACAAGACCAAGACTCACTTTATGTATTTTTTTTTTTCTCCCTCGGGAGACTCTAAACCTTTACTTCAGTTTATTTTATGAATTGTAAGCCATTTTCCAATAGGAGACCATCCATTTAGAATAACCTGATACTGAACAGTGTTTAAAACATTGTACACTGTTGAAATGTTGAAATGTACACTGTAACAAAGTATCACAAAGTATCACGTTATCTAAGTGAAATGCATTTACCATTTGTTCCTTTGTCCTTATATAGCTGCTGTTCGTTTCAACTGCTCACACACTGATCATTTACCTGTTAGTTTTTTTTACTGGAGGATTGTCTCATTAATCCTGAACTAGGTCTGTCAGCAACATTAAAAATGTTTGAATCTTTACGCGATTCATGTACATACTCTATGTGTGAAATGTCTTGTCAATCATCCATTACAAATAAACATGTATGACACGAGAAACATGTTTCCACAACATAAAGCTAATGTTTTGGAATTGGTAGGTAGATGTCATGTTGTGTGGGCCTGGCAGCAACAATGAAGGTAGTAACAAAACCATCAATAATCTTGAAACCACAGGGTCCATGATGTAGTGACATGATGTTGATTTGTTGCTGCTTCTTCAGAAATGTAAAATATACATATATAGCAATTACAAGTAAGCAAGAGTTACTTTCACAAACACACTATTTAATCTTTGTTTCCTTCAACTAGTAAACTAACTCCAGTTTCAAAAGGAGTAACTCGTAATTGTATTCAAGAGATATTTTTCAGCAACTTATGCAGCTCTCAAAAAGACGTCTCTTTAAATCTCTAATCAGATGGTGAGCATCCGCAGGGTGTCTGGAATGAAAAATCCAGCAGAGATGACCTACTATGTCCAACACAATGGCATCGCTTTATCGGGCACATCGGCAGCCAAGGTCCTGAACACAGTGGACTCTCAGACCATGGCACTCACCCTGGGCTACTTCGTCCAGCTGCAAGCGGAACGTAAGCACAACATGTTGTTGTTCTTTGGACCTCAGTAGCAGTGAACCAATTTGGCCACCCTCCTGCAAGAGTGGCTCTGTCCACCACAAAGAGCTGGGTGCATTGGAGGACAGCAAAAATAAACAGATAGACATGCAAGACAGACATGACGCACAAGGTTGGACACAAAAGCTGACTGTGAGGGCCAGAGAAGAACTCTCTCTTAATCTTTCTAAAATGTCCACCATTTTGTTGGGTCACAGTGCCCAATTTCTAAGAAAGTGGAGAAAGAAAATAAAGATACAGTGGTTGTAATGAAACAGAGAGAGAGAGCGAGAGAGCGCATGCATCATTCAGTTATAGATTGGTACCCATATAAGCTGAATCAGGTGTATATCAGCCCGAGCTGTTGGCGCTCTCACTTAGCGTGAGTGAGGTGAACGCTTGTGCAGGTTTCAGCAGTGGAAGCAGGCCATGTACAAACCAGTGAGTGGACCTATCACTTATCATCAGTAATCATTTAAAGCTGTGGTTCTCAAAATGAGGGGGGTTGGGTGGTGGGGGGTGGGGAGATGCTCTGAGCCAATGAAAGGTTGACCGTCATCAAAAACTTGATGGAAACCCGCTAAAGCCCAACCTGGCTGTATGAGGAGACGTGCTCTGACCTCACAGCTGTTTCACAATAATAATAATATTTCACAATTAGTCCAGTTTGATTTTGCTAAATTAATGGTCACCTTTAGTGAGGTCCCCCCCCCCCCCCTCATTCAGAGCAATGCCTGTGCTTTAAAAGCTATTTTTATAAATAGAGGCACTTTTTAGATCATATCTTGAAAGCACTGAATGTTGAAAATGCACATAATTTTACTGTTGATGTGATTTCTTAAAACTATTTGAAAATACATTGAGGGTAGGGAGGTCCTGCATATGTGTGTTCTTCTAATTCTGGATCCACTTAGTGGCGTGATAATGGTTTAACTGTGTTTTTTTTTTTTTTCAGCCGTGGTCAAGAACCCTCCTAATAATCTGTGGATAATCGCTGCAGTTTTGGCCCCGATCTGCGTCGTAACACTCATTATCATCATCATCACTGCTGTGCTGTGTAGAAAGAATAAGAATGACTTTAAAGCTGACGCCATCGGTAACCTCAATCCTCGAGCTAAGGTATATTGTTTCTTTTAAATTATTACGTGTTTTGATTATATCAAACTAATTGATTATGGGATGCTTTTATCTCATAGTAAATGGCTTAGTTCTGGGTTTAAATTGTAGGCTGGATGAAGATGCGAAGATCTTGAACGCAAGGGAAATTACAGATGCCAATTGGTTTTTGTTAGTCTCATTAATCAAATCATTGAGAGAAAAAGTGAGCAGATTAATTGATAATAAAACGACCTATTAGCTGAGATTAGAACAAGCTTTGGTGACTATATCAGCAGTATTCAGACAGTGTGCTGTGTGTTTAAAGGATGTGTGATGCGTCATGTGTAGGCAGTGTAATACATGTTGATAAAGCATTCATGTTTTGCATTAGAGTCAGAGTTTGATTCTTTTTTTATTTTAAATTTCATTAGCTTATTTTACTCACTGGATTTTTTAATGAGCCCTATCTTGATTTTTATGTGCCACATAATGTTTGATTGATGGATTATATGCATGCATGGAAGCTGCAAGTAAATGGCCCATTTGAGATGAAGTATCTGCAGCACAAACCTGAACCCCACACACACTGCTTTAAATGATGTCTCTTGCTTTCAGATGGCGTATCGGAGAGATGTTGGCTATTACCATCAGGTATCTGCTTTTCACCGTTTCTCCTCATTACTGATCTGTTTTCATTTTTAAGGCTCAACTGTGCCAACGGTGGGACTCAGATGTGATTCTGTGCAGACAGTGCCGATGATATATTTTAGTAAATCCTCCTGCGCTGATGAAAACTAAGGTTACAATAGCACTTTGAACAGCAACAAACCTTTCAGAATGAGATTTTCTTGGATAAAAAGCCAATTCTTCTTGCCTATTTTTCATATAGCAGCCTCCAGATGGCAAGTTTGAAAGACTAAGCTTTACACAGAGTGCTATTAAGGTGATGTTTGAGCCCTTGTGTCGGTGTCAAAGCTGACACTTTTTTCATGTGTGTAGAAAAGATTGAAAACTATTCCAATTATTCTTGTTTCAGGTGGCCTAATCCAAATGATCACTCGGTCTCTGTGTCACTTCTTTCTGTGCTTTGTAGTTCTTTGGAATACTGTATATCAGTGTGGGAAAAAAAAGAACATGCAGAATATAACTCCCAGCTCATCTCACTGCTTTATTTATGGAATTTCATTAGTGAGAAGGCAATAACATTATTTGGCTTAAACAGCAAAAGCAACTTCAGCGCAACCTCAAGAGATTTAATCACACCTGGCCAGATTGCAAAGACTCACGTTAAAATCATTTTATGACATAATGTCCCTCAAATATGAAATGTGTCGTGACATAACATCACATTTCTACCAGAGTGTAAATCTAGTTCCCAAAGAGAAGTAATGTGAAAAACTTAGAAAAGATCCTTTAAATGCTCCAAGATACTTTCTCCTAAAAAATTAAATGAGGCTACCTCTGCTGCATTACTTACTCTGTGTGCACACCAGCTTCTTTCATCATACACCCATATGAGAGTTTCTCTTCTGGGACCAGCAGCAGTCACACATTCAGTTAGCGAGAAAACTGGATTCAATGAAGATGTGTGTGTGTGTGTGTGTGTGTGTGTGTGTGTGTGTGTGTGTGTGTGTGTGTGTGTAGGCTGAGGGGGAGGGGTAAATGTTTGGGGCAGTAACACCTATTGATTTTGGTGCTCAGCCATTTTGCCCGAGGCAGTGGTGTGTGTCTGACAATTTATGACACTGTTATGAGGGTAGTCCAAAGTATTTTAGGGCTTCTCCGTGCGTGCGTGCATGTAGGTGTATAAAATGTTTTTGCCACCAGTGGAGTCCTCCTCTTCTTTATTTTTGTCCTGAAATGATCACTTTATTACTGTATTTCTGTATCCTGCAAATATTATTTTGTCACTGTCTTTTGCGAGTTTTTTTTTATTTGAGAAGGTGTCACAATCCTGTTCGTTACGTGTTATGTGCGTCAAACTACATCAAAGTATTTTCAGATTGTGACACTTTTGTTTTGCCAATATGGATCTATTTGTCACTGCCAGTGTTGGTTGTGTTTGATGAAATCGCTTGCACTTATTGCTATCCCGTCAGTTTCATTTCATTTGAACACTTATCTGTCCATCAGCCAGTTCAAGGCTTTGACTATGCGAAACAGCATCTGGGCCAACAAGGAGGCGACGAGGAGACGTTGCCTGCCAGCCAGGACACCTTAGTGATGTCCCTTCAAATCCGGGACACGCCTCTTTCTCTGGAAAAGTCTCTGCAACAAGATGGGACTGCAAGCAAGAAAAGCCTCGCTGCTGACAAACATAAAAGGTATGATTTACTCCGCACATTTTCACCATCTGTGTCACCAAAGGTTTGCCAACCATCAAAAGGAAGCCAAACATTTGAAACCATTCCAATAACTTTCAGTCAAGTTTGTTATTTTAGGTTCAGAAGGTTTGCCTCAACCTGTAGCAGGTGTGCAATAGAACCTTACATAGACAATATTGGCCATGGAAAACATATTTCCTCCGCAGATCTGTGGGTGTGGGACACAATACAGTATTGATAGTCAGTCTGGCTGACAATGGGATTTTCTTTTGTCTGTTTGGAATAATAAATAAATAAATCATGCCCCCCACACCCAGATGTTGTAGTGCCCCAATTTACAACTGTTGTTGTGAATTATATATCAACCAAAATGTTGTTTGCAGAGAACTTTTAATAAAACCCATTACTGGCTGTAAACAAAGAAATCAAGCACAAAAACGGTGGTAAAGCACAAGGCAACAGCTCATTTTCATTTGTTTCCAGTTTTGTGTATATGTGGGCATATTAGTGTTACGGAGGCTATAGAATAACAAGAAATTACAGAAAAGTATTTTAAATACATTGTCAATGGCTAGTGAAATGGCTGTTTTAATTTCCTACCTCACCTCAGAATGAAATACAAGTTGTTTTTCGCAAAGTTATCACAGTGCAGAAGTACAAGGCTCTGTCTTTCAGCTGAGCAAAAAAATCCAACCAAAACCCCCCATTGTAACAATTCATAATGCTGGTATTGCTTGTGGCTTTATGTTACTGGATGTCTGTGCAGGCAGCAGGTTCAGACCTCTTGGTGCTCTGTTGCTTCCACCACTGCAGCAAAAGGACACGCACTGTGGTTTCTTGAACACATGAAACTGATGCGTCTACTAATATGATCTTTCAGTGATCGAAGTCAAGAACTATTAGGACATATTGTGTTGTCCAGTTTGTGTGATGTGAGGCTGACTCTGATGAAAAACACTTTTTTATCATCTCTACAGCAGCTATTAGGATACTGCAACCTGAGCCAGTGAAGCTATAAGTTTTGCCTTTCAGGCTTAACTCACAGTCTCAGCCAGTCTCAGATGTGTATTTGTTTCACTTAACTTGTTGTCATGTTAGGCTCCTTTAAAAGAGGCTGATGTATTTAGTTATCTCGGTGTTATATCAGGGATTGCAATGCTGCTCCTTTGTGCATGAGGCCAGGCAGCTCAGTGAAAGGATCCCCCAGTCTTATTGTCTGTCCTCATTTTACCCTGATGCCGAAGGATAGGTGATTATTAATAGAGTTCTCTGTGAGGGCAGGTGAAATTGTACATTTTCCTCATCTGACAGTCAGCAGCGCTTCTTCGGAAATTAATTGCCATGTTAAATCATGTTAAATTATCTAATTGAGGAATGCAAAAGGGCATCACTTTTCAGCGGCGTGCTGGATAATGATGTCAAATGACATTCATTTCACAGGATGGAGAATTTATAGACTGGTGAGCTGACTGTAATCATTTTGAGGACCTCTGAAACAGCTAAAGTTTTCAATTTGACATTCATCAAACTGTTAGCACAAAGACTTCTTCAAAATTGTATGTTGGCCTTTGTTTACTGGTTTCAACCTGCTGCATGCTGCAAGACCAACACAAAACAAGCCTGGATTGTACTGCCTGCATTTAGCTTTTCTGATGAGGATACACTGTTTAACTTCGCCAACAAAAAATAGAGTGAACATTATGTTTTTGCCTGCGTGTATTTATTGGTTTGTATGTATGTATGTATGTATGTATGTATGTGTGTGTGTGTGTGTGTGTGTGTGTGTGTGTGTGTGTGTGTGTGTGTGTGTGTGTATGTATGTATGTATGTATGTATGTATGCAAGCAACTTTTCGCAAAAAATATTGACCCGAATTGCATGACATTTTCCATTAAATTTTGCATGACAACATGAAGCTATTCAATCGACCATGAGCAGTGATGGAAGGAGTGGTGTGGTGGATCAAATGACTTTGTAAACCATTGGTTTCCATGGTGACAAATGTGGCGTTGGCGAAGGCGCTCTACCGAGTGCCCATTCTTTTTGTGGTGAAGATCTCACCAGCTATGAGATTGATTTTAGGAAACTGTAAACATGCAGGGATTCATTTGGACAATCTCCTTTTATCTCTGTCACTTTAGTTATTGAACTATAGTTTAAACACTTCAGTTGTTATATAGATCAAATCCATGAAGTATTTTACCACTTGTATGGCTTAAAACCTGATATTTCTACAGAGTATATTGTAGAACATGTGCAATTTAACACATTTTTCCAGTCATTATATTATACTATTAATAGATATTATTATTCATGAAAATATGAACAAAGCATTATATAACCTTATTATAACAGTTTGCAACATATATTTACTGGGGAAAGTAGCTGATGTACTAGTGCGGCATCATTTTAGCTCTCTGCTGCACAGACAAGTTCACTTAATCTTTGGTGAGTTGAGAGATTTTGTAGATGTCTAGAAGTAAAACTTTTGTTCCTTTGTACTGAAATGACATCTGTCCCCATAGTCCCTTTGGAGTACTGCCAGAAGTCGAAAACTTTTAAGATGATGCTGTGAGGTTGTTGTTCTTCTTCTTCAAAAAGATGTGTTTAGGGTAATATACCTTGTATTCATATTAACTCTATTGTGCTTCTTCCTCTCTGAAGTGAACCATTCATTTAAATTGAGGTCGAAATGTTCTCTAAAGACCAGCACAGGATCAAACGCACAACCCTTTCAAACAGCCAGCATAAACCTGATTTGAACACCTCAATTCAGTTTTACACATTGCACATCTTTGTTGAGCCTGCGACTGTTGCATACAACCAGCTCTCTGCAGCACGGCCTCAATTAGAGCAGGGCAGGGCAGTCACTGTTCCACTGCCTCTCTATGCTCTTATCAATTTTACCAGACAATTAGGGGATAGACCATGGCGCTTTGATGTCACTGTCAGCCTTGTGAGCCAACGCTTGATCAGCTCTAATTCTGACTACAGTACAGCATTTGAAGCGAACGGAACATGAATTGTATTAAAACTATTGTTTGTAAAATTAATGCAAGAACCAGTCCTGCTTCAGTGTGGACGTGAAGGGACACTGTTTTGAAAAGTACATGAAATGTACTCACAGGCGCACTTTCAATGCATAGACAGCAGAATATATGAAATATACTCAAACTCACAGAAGCAAACAAGCATGTAAAAAAAAACACTCTTAAAATGTCCTTGTCCTCTGTGAGGCAGTCACAAGATTAAAACATCATGCTTTTTTCTTTCTTTCAAATGTTTTCGTATGTATTTAGGTTTTTCTGCAGTTCTACATGATAATTGTCCCTTTTAATTTGCTATAATTGCCCTGCAGAACTGGTTGATGTCAATTCAGAAAACCTCAATAGACAATACTGATTTGATTGGTATTCTTTGTAAATGCAGTCTATAGTAAAAGCTTTAATGTGAAAATACATTCTTACAATATGCAAACAATTACGATAATACATCATAGCTGCTGGACACAGACTTGAGGGAGGGACGGAAAGAGAGAGAGAGAGAGAGAGAGAGAGAGAGAGAGAGAGAGAGAGAGAGAGAGATGGGAAGGTGAGGTTGGTGAGGTTGTTAAAAGGGAGAGATGACATAACCTGGCTGGAAGCCCGGCTCCCTGAGAGCTCACCGCCTTTCCTGTTGCTATGGTTACTCGCAGCAAGTTGCCAAGTGAGGATGGCTCCGTCATCAGCAACGAATCAGAGAAGCTGAATTCCTGCAGGGGCCTGACGGTGCCGAAAGTCACAGCACAGCAGAAACTGACAAAGGAGGAGACGCGCAAGAGGGATGGTGAGAGTCACAAGTTGATGCAAATACAAATCATTTATTCTACTACTCCCATGCAGGCAAGGTCAGGTGTGTCAAAAATGTCAAAACATGTTCTCTCATGCCCCCCCCCCCCCCCCCCCCCCCCCCCATTCATTTGGTACTTCTTTGGTCATTGCTACTGCACCTTTTTCATAGTCATAGTTCAGCAATAAGCAGCGACGGACCTGATGAATATGCATGAGACGGCCACTCTGCTGCTGACATGATACAGTATGTCAGAATGGTGGTGATGTGACACAGTGGCATAAACACACAGTCATGCACTAATGCAAAAAAAAAAAAAAAGGAAAGAAGTGCAGAAAGGGCATGCCGTGCTCTTCCAAGCTGCTGGGCTTTTCAAGTGAAAGCCATTCTTATGTTGAATAATTTGTCATTCTATTCTTGTCCACTGAAGTTAAAAGTGGTGGGTGAGAGTTGAATTAATCTAATTCAAACACTTAATTGTAGATTGAATGAAGTTAGCTGGATTATGATTTTCTTAATGGCTGGGTTTGATTAATTAATCAGTTCCGTTAGGAGAAACGAGAAGTGAAACCAGTTTGTCTCATGTTGGATAAGTAAAAAAAAAAAAGTCCACAGTCAGTTCCTTTAATTCATCACAGAGATATATTGCCATAACTCTTGCCTTACTCATCTTTGTGATCTATTGTTTCTGTCCACAACTCCATTTCATTTGCTGGCATAGACAAATGGTGTTTGACATGATCCCAAAAGTGACAAGGTGACGAGAGTGTGAGTGAGACAGAGGTGGAAAAGGGTGACAGGAGGGAAAAAGACAGACAAAGTGATAGAGTGAGAGGTCCCCTATGACTGACAATGTAATGATTAGAGGTATTTGTAGTCTCTTTGTGAGTGAACTCCCTCTCTGTTCTTTAGATCCATATGACACCTCCTCTGGCTCCCTCCAGCTCATTTCCATAAAGCCCATGGGGGCTCAAACCAACTACTCACATCCCGCATCCACAGAGCGCAGCTACAACTCAGCCATCATCAATGGAGAGGTGATGCATGTACACATCCACATATACTGACATAAACAAATTAACATGTGTGCATTAATGCATTTCAGGCTTTGTTCAGCCCAAGGTTAAAACAAAATGTATTTCTGTGCAACAATCACAGTCAAGCTCTTTCTTTCAAAAAAAAATGTTTTCTTGAGAAGTGATATTTTCAAAATATTGCGAGCTTATTTCCCAGAAAAAACATTAAAGTCTATTCTTTGTAGACAACAGTTAGAATTAGCTCATTCAATAACATGGAGCAGCACACGTTCTTTTCAATATCCTTTTGTTGTATCTGATGCTGAGGCGATATAATAAACTTGGAAAGTAATCTGGAATTGTTTGTGAGTGCTGGATAAGAATGAATCTTTTTACAGCTTGTTTTTCTCGTGGACAGTCGGAGCTTTCAGCTACACAACACAAAACTAGAACCACAGCACAAGAAGAAAGAGGAACCCTGGGAGAGTTCATGTTCTGATCTCTCCGTGTTCTGCTGCATGCTGTCCTCTCCGCAGGTGAACTTGGCACTCAAGCAGAAGTCAGACATTGAGCACTACAGAAACAAACTGAGGCTGAAGGCTAAGAGGAAGGGCTATTATGACTTCCCATCCACCAATGGCAGCAGTGGCGATCAAGCCCTGGTGCAGCGGCAGAGGCACGGAGATGAGAGGGCAGCCGGTGAGCATGGCCGACCACTGGAGCCTGATGATGAGCGAGGTTCCACTTATGTCAAGTCTCACAGGAGGTGAGGGGAGAGCGGAGATGCAGTGGGAACCTTGGTTTTGGTGAATAGAAACAAAGACAAAACAGTGCCTGCGTTAGTGTTCAATGATGACACTTTTCATGCAGTGATACATTTAAACAGCCACACATAGAAACAAGGGACACGCATTTCATACTGGTTGATTGGACTTTTAGCCAGAACCAGTCATCCATCCTTGCTCACCCTTGTCTTGAATAAGTAGCTTATATATAAGTAAAACCACCCCCTCTAATGTTGTCATTATCCTGCCTTGGTAGGCAATGAGAGGCCCATCAAGTTGTGAGCCTCCATAATGGAGATAAGAGGATTGGCAGGTTACTCTGTGGTCCACTGTGCTGGTTCTGTCCTGCTTCTGCTTTACAGATGCACATAAATATGGAACGTCTTTCATTTACAAATTTGGGTCAAATGTGTTAACTATCATTTCCACACTAGATTAACACACACCCTTCAGAGCTCCGTCCCAGCTGCACGCTGAAGGAAAAAAAAAGCATTTGAATCGCAGCTTGTGTGCGAAGGCTTGGATGGCAGTTTGTATTTTCCACCCCGATGAGCAAGATAAGCAGATGTTTACTGCCAAATGATTGTGTGGCTGATCAGCGACACCACCAACATGCATTCCCCCTTAGCTGAAGTGATTACATCAGAAAAGGTTTACTGATGTGTATCTTGTCCTCTGTCATGGATCGTGTTGTGTCACACACGATGTGTGGCACCATGCTGTTAAAAAAAGACACAGAGGACATACTCATTTCACATGACATTGAGAATGATTATTTTGTATCTCTACCAGATGCGTTACCCAATGCCTTTATGACATATTATAAAGTATTTAGCCTCTCATCTGTCACATCTCCAGCTCAAATACTTTTCTGCACCCTGATTATTTTGTTAAGCTCAATAAAATCTGTGAGCTTCGTTGTAATAAACTGTCCATAACCTTTCACTCTTTTACTTCTACAACTAAAAGGTCTTTTTTTTTTTTTTTTTTTGAAGTGTTTTATATGAGTAACTAACCCAGATCTGAACTCTACTGAATCCACTTTTTACTCTAATTGGCAGGCAGTCCCAGGTAGGGCAGACAGCCTATCGCAGCAGACAAAGCTTAAGCAGTCCGAGCCCTGGAGGAACAGAGATGGACCTGCTTGTAATGAGAGAGAGACCAAGGAGAGGTATCCGCAACAGCGGCTACGACGTGAGTCACATGTCAGCACATGTCATCACCCACCACTCATGTCTCACCAATCAAGCCAATTAGACCTGTCATTTAAAGATGAGCTGATGGCTGCATACACGCATGTACACTCCTACCCACACTTGTGCTGACGTGTGCAAATACATTATTAACCAGTGCTATAATGCTGCAGAGGTGCCTTTAGAACAAGAATATATATTTTCACCCAGGGAAGTCATGTTTCTTCTATATTACTTATAGTCGGTTATCATATAATACACCAACATGGGAAGTATTAAAGATTAACTTTAAGAGGAAAAGATCTGCAGCCATTCTTGAAAATCTTGACAATCATTTTAAATGAGCCCACCTACTTTAGATAGTATGTACTGTATGTACAGTGAATACCACACTTTTTTCTTTTGTCAATATAAACTTAGAAAGCATTGTATACATTCGTGGTGTGCACTGATTGATTGCACGGTTTAAAATGCAGTCACAATACAGTGAAACTAACTTTATTCAAGCCTTTATTTCCCATTTAATATCAAAGAAGTAAAAAAATCCTAATCAATCAAAGGTAAGATTACTGCCTTGCTTTGTGTTGCCTTCAGGGCAGAAAGAGAAACCAGACAGATTCTACTACGCTTTGGTTTCAAGTGTGCCACAGTAAGCTCAAAGGACAGAAGTGGTTCATTCATAATTAACAATAAGATTTATGAGAGCCTGTCTTTGCTATATATAATGCATCTCAGGATGGCTGGTTTATGTCTTTACTCTTTTATTGTTCCATTATGGTTCTGTCTGTGGCTCTCTCTCTTTATGAGGTCACAATACAAATCTGTGAGCCCCTAAGAGTAATCAAGTGGACCATTCCTAAAAAGTGCTTTCAGAAACATTTCAACTGAACTCCTACTGACCTGCTCCAGGTCTGACTTACTTCAGCATGAAAAGCTCCTGTTTTCTCCTAAAGGCTTGCCGGCTTAAAGACACGGTGTCTTACACATACAGTTGCTGTTTGGGAATACGGACATTGTGTTCCCATGAGCAAAATGCAACAAAATGTGAGTTCAGAAAATTTCTCACAAGCTCAACAAAACAAGATTTTTCTTACCTCGCATTCTTTTGGCTGTGCTGTATTTACTAAGCACCAACTTTTCAGCTCTGCGAGAATGATGGCTCAATAGGACGAGCCACCCAGTCATTCTGCACAACTCCTGGTCCTGTAGATTACAAAGCGACTAATGTAGCTCTGAGCCCTATTGCTGCAGATGCAAGTCTCTACTGCTCCTTGTTGCGGTGGGGGGGCTGATTTATGAGGTGCACCACACTATGTCTCCAGTGGCTACCTTCTATTCACATAGGAAGTAGGGCAGAGTGATCTCATATTAATATATCTTGAATATAAGTGCTGAATAAATGGAAGCTAAGGTTAAAATAGAGGATTGGAAGGATTTTGGATAACATGACCGTAAGAAGCGCGTGGAATGATTAGAATAAGATGCAGGGAATATATGTATAGAGAGAGAGTAAGTAGGAAAAGAGAGACCAAGAAGGAGAATACAAGAAAGCATTATAACACAGTGAAAATCTCAGTCGCTGAATTCTTCTGTTCCTAAACCTGCTGTGACCAAGCAGTGACACAACCTGGATCAAAATCTTCCAGCTGATGTGTCTGTGACACTCGGAACAGTAACATTAAACAGTCTCTTCTGGCTTAGCCAGCACTCTGTCAACAGCCTACTGAGCGACTGACAGGAAACACAACTTGTATTTTCCCAGCTTTCTCAGGATGTTCATGTTAGTGGCTCACCAACACAGTAAGGGGAACTTTCAATTTCCAATATATGATCCACATTTTAAAAAAACAAAAAAAAACATGGCTTTTCGGGCCTCCCCAGGTGGTCCCTGCCACAGATTAATTTCCCACAAGCTCTTGCTGAGAGTGTTATGAAATGTGGTGCTAAATCTAAACTTGTGTTGTTTAGTTGGTTATCCTTTCAGTCTCTAATGTCAGTTGTCACTGTTTCATCATGAATACATTCTAATATATAAAAGTTTGAATTTAGTACTCTGAGTTTTAAAAAGTGTTCCGTCTCTCTCTCCTGTGATTTATCCGTTACAGACAGAGCCGGAGTTGATTGAGGAGACGAATGTTGATCGCCTCATGGGGCCGCGGGGATACATGTACGGCCGTGGCTTGAAAGGCCACTCAGAGACGTCCACTCTGAGCTCACAGCCCTCCATTGATGAAGTGCGGCAGCAGATGCACCTGCTGCTGGAGGAGGCATTCAGTCTGGCCTCAGGAGGGCAGTCCACATCCGGAAGACACTCCCACCACCAGCCCCCTCCAGACCACTACAGCCCTGCACCGCCCCCACTCCCTTACACAGATGTAGTGACCAGTGCTCCAGGTACGATGACCTGTGGACGGGGAGGCCTGCAGTGGGTACCATCTTATGGCACCGATGTATATCAGTGCAGTCTGCCCAAACCAGTAAGTACACTCAGACTTACCCCCTGTTATTGCCGCTAATAGTGAACAGTAAACAGTTAAAGGCCTTCACTGTCTGTTCAAGGCCTTTCGCTTCACCCAGCTTCCTGAAATGACGATGGGGTCCCCTCCTCCTTTACCACCTCGCACTGGGCCTCCTCAAGGGACCCCGTTAAGACGGTAAAGTTCAGGACACACACACACACGCACGCACGCACACACACACACACACACACACACACACACACACACACACACACACACACACACACACACACACACACACACACACACACACATGCAGACTTAAACAGACACAGTTGCAGACAAACATCCACCAGTTGCATGTTGCATCCTGAATCTCATAAGATTATTTTAACATCATTCATATTCAGGGGCTTGTTTGTCACTAGGTGATGTGCTGTGGCAAGGGTGAATTTAGGCCTTGTATAAATTTTAATATTGAACTAGTGCATTGAGAGATGCCAAGAATGCTAATGAGGCGATGACTTCCCCTCATGGAGTATGTCTGCCATCTAGTGGTGCAGTACTGCAGGAGCTCTTTGTTTAAACCTCTCCGATCTCTGTCAAACTTAGCTCCACTTCTGACTTGGGGCCTAAGGGAAGGAGCTCAGAGACATCTGTCGCTGAAATGCGGAGTCAACGTGACAACAACCCATACGGGCCAACCACGAGAGCAGCACTCCCATCTATCACGGCAGAGCAGCCTGTGTCCAACTACTCAGGTAAGCACACAATCGGAGACAACACATTTTATAAGAGTCGTTTGGTTTGTAGTTTTGTATTTGTTTGTTGATAATGATTTATTTTATATAGAGTTGCCTCAAATAGGCCAATATGAATGACTCTCCTTTCTCTTTACTGTAGGAAACCCTATAACAGCTGTCTACGCCATCCCAGCCACCAGGTCTGGCTACTCAGAGTACTTTGTCTCCACACCACCCACCTCCTACCACAGTCCGTCGTGGATGTCTTATCCCCCTGAACCTGAGGATGTACCCCCACAGTGGGCAGATTCTGTAAGCAAGACCATTGTATTTTTCTCCTGTGAGATAATTCAGTCCAGTTGAAAAAGATTCAATCCATGGCTGCACAACAATGTAAACAGGTTATAAAAGCGATTTGGCCTACTAAGGCCTACATATTCTGAGATTATAGTGACATTTCCGGACTTTGAACAAGTTAAAGAAGCCATTGAAACACCACAATATGATCTTTTTCTTCCCTCAGTATTGTAAAAGTTTATACTTAACAATTAATTTAAAAAAATGTTGGCCCACTGTGTCAATATTAAGATGACATTGATTTATACCATTTATGTTTCTCATCTTTTTCCATTTAACATGATTTGATCTCATTCATCAGCATTGCCCTATGTTCTCATGTTTTCCATTCACTATAAATAATGCATGCACCTTTCCTTTACAATGGGGTAGTTAAAAGGCAGCTGGCTGTGATTCAGGTCTTTGGCTGTGTTGGCCTCCAATAACAATGTTGGTGTCTTGATAACCCATCGGGCCTTGACACAGCGTCCTTGAACAAGATAATGAACCACAAGTCTCTTCTAATGATGTGTAGGTACCTCACATGGCAGCCGTCACTTTTAGTGTGAATAATCATGTAAAGCGCGTTCTCCTGTGGTCTCTCTTGTGGCTCTTTCAGAGCCAAAATAATTTACAAACTGTTGAACTGAATTCATGGCTGCTGTTGAGGGAACCCAACAAAACACTCTGCAAGTTGATCACATTTACAACATTTACTAAAACATTTTTTTTTTTACTTTTGTGTGATGCAGGTTCATTTGAAAGTCAAAAATAGCATGAGATAAAGTATGAAATTCGAGGCATTGTCACTGCTCAAAACTACTCATTTTAAACAACATCTGCTCCCAACCAGTCAGTGTCAGTCCTTTTGTTTAAGGCATTACATATTTCAGCAAGACCACATGCTGCATTCATCACATTCGTCACTCAGTCTGGGTGTTCTACAATCCAGACTGACCTTTCACTAAAAAAAGAGATGATCCCACACAATGATAACATGGCTCTCTCCCAACTTTCATTAATGTGAATGCTAAAATGTGTAAATGTATTATTCCAAACGTTAGATAACTTACTTACATTCTTTTATGAAGAAATACATGTTTTTATACTATCAAATCATTGTATTTTGTTTTTGAAGCATTGCACACAGTACAGTTCATGCCCAGTCGTAGTGCTGTACATTTTTCAATCTTCACATTTATAAAGTTGTTATGTTTGTTTTACATGATTAAAACTATAACGATATTATACACTTATATGACTAATTACCTTTTTAGTGGGCACTGTATTTCTGATGCCTTCTCTTCCCCTCCGTTCAGGTGCCCCTGCCCGGGTACGTAGAGGCCTTTCCTCACCCTCGCTACCCACAGGGAAGCCCCACCAGGCTGCCCCTGGAGTACAACCAGACACTGGAGCAGCCCCCGACTGCCCCGAGCACAGCATCCCACCAAAGTCTGCCCCAGGTGCTGAAGGACATGGACAACATGCCCTTGAGCAGCCTCTCCACGTCTGCTCTGGTGCAGGCCATTCGACAGGAGGTGGCCAAGCTGGCCAAGAAGCAGAACGACATGTTTGAGTTCTAGTTGTGACTCAGCCGCCCTATGTGTGAGAGAGATGGCTAGTCGTGCACTGGCACACAGAGATCACACTTGTTCAGACTGATTTTTCATATTTGTACTGTAAAACAGACTGATCTTCTTTACACACTGAGCACCAACTGTTTGATTTCTTTTTCACACACCATTGGTGTTTTGTTTTTTTTTCCCAGCTCCCGACGTAGGGAACAGAAAAGATGTTTCTTTTTAGAAAACTTTGCCATCCTCTATTGATGATGTCTCAAGTTACTACATGCATCTCTGTAGATATGTCTATAGGATATGCTAACTATGGAAATTATAACTTTTCCATGCTCAACACATCTTTTTTATTTTTTTTATTTTTTTGTGAATCAGCATTAATTGAGAAGAGAAAAACAGTAAAATAATTGAGTGTGTACTGAGAGGACCAAAACCTTCCTGTCAGATGGGTAAGTACAAACCACAGTGTATATGAGCATGTACAGTATAAGGACATCATGTATCTAATCTCCTTTTATAGACATGTAGCTTCAACAAAACGGGCTACATCAATATCATCTCATACCAGCAATCATACTGATATTTTTATTTACTTTATATTTTATATTAACATATGTTAACAATAATAACACACAGCTTTACTTTTTTTTTTTTTAAGTATTTAAACTATAGTTTATTAAATTAACAAAGTGACTAAACAGTATATATGTACACTATTAGAGGAACCCAATCAAACATCAGATCTTTAAATGTAGCTCTGATGGGCAAATATTTGACAAATGGGATCATTAATCATAGCAATACTTTATTTAATCTGTTCACAATGTACAAACAGTAGGAGGTCATTCTTTATACTTTGAATTATTATGATTATTTCCACATGCCTGCACATGCCTCTTTCTTCAGTTCAATTCAAAAACTAGTTAAACACATACAGCTGGGTGGACAACACAGTAGCATTGGTTTTAAAATGTGCTGGAGACTCTGTAAACCCAAAAACAATTATATTTGATGCGAGTAGCTGTGACACGACTTCTTGTAAAGGTAAACTATAATTAGAGTCTCTAATGTTTGTTGATGGCCCTAAAGCCATAGTCTGTCTCAGTGGGCACATTTCATGAATACAATATCAAGTTCAATCGCAGTGCCTCATGCAGACACAATGACCCGTCGTTGTTCAGCAGCTGCTTCAGAAGCCGTGTTCAGTTTGTAAGATGTAAAGGGAATTTATTCTATGAGGAAATTTGTCTGGAAAAAAAACTGTTTCGTATTCTCAGATATGTGTGTTTGAAATCTCACTTTAAATCAGCCAGTTAAAACGTGAAAAAAGCATAAATAGTTTCTACTTAGTAGTTACCAAAAAAGGTTTCCGTAATGAGATATCGTATTGGATTGAAAACTACAAACAAAAAATGTAAACAAAAAACTGAAAATTATGGAATCAATATAATACAAAAGACCAACAGTGAAGCAGATAACTATTTTTCAAGAGAATCTTTCAACAGGTGATGGAAGCTCCAAAGTTGGCACAGGTTTTCTTCTTTTGATAAAGCATGCTGGCCAAAATAACATTTTTCAAGATGGCTGCCATTGAAATTGTCATGACTCAATTGAATCCTTCTGCTGCTTTATCCCATTCAGGTTGGTTGAGTGTAGATGATACAAGGTTAGACATCTTTGTTTTGAGGGGGAGGGAATAACCTTTCTTTTTTTTTCTTTTGGTGTTTTCACATTTGCAATAACATATTATTATATATAAGCTTGACAGCAGCAGTTGAATTAGTACCATTCAAATCAGCACAATAAGATAAATCTCCAATATCTTTCTGCAAAAATATATAATCTTTGGAGTTTTCAGTGGCCAGCAGGCTTTTTTCCCCCGAGATGTTTCCATGCCAAGTTTGGCACTTTTATCACAATTAGATAGATAATTTTAATGACGTAGACTTATAAACTCCATGTCTTTTAGTAGAAAGGTGAACGAATAAATGTTTTATGTGAAATTTTTCGAGGATTTATCCGATCCTTTTTGATGACTTGGGTTAATTTTAAGTGAGTTATTGACCATTTTAATCTGCTTCAGTCTATTTAGTTTTTTTTTTTTTTTTTTTTTAATGATCAGCCTGAGGCCACCACACCAGGGCCGAACACAAATCTGTCAGCTATTCTGTGAAACACCACCGTAAAACACAAGTCATTAAATTATCCAAAACATGAAAGGAATTTATCTACACTGCAGAGGTAGAGGTCGTTTTCATATGTCACTGTGGCATTAAGAACTCTTTATGCAGATGTGCTGGCTGGCTGGTGAAAAGTGGAACTGAGTGATGTTGAGTGCATGTAGGCCTATAGCGGCGGTGCTGCAATATGATTGCATAAACATTGAGACGCTATAGATCGCCTACTTTAACTATATTATTACAAATCACATGGAATGCTTTGCTGATTATATTATAATCGATGTTGTAAAGAAGAAAAAGCTGTCAGTCCTTACATCAGAAAGACAATGGCAGAGTGAAGATGCCTTTAAAATGATCCTTTTCTTTCTTAAAGCGGCGTTGCTTTTTTTCAGCAGCGCTGAGTAACTTTAGCCTTTTTGCATCATAACTACTGAGCAAACCCTTCCTCTCTTCCAAGAACTGCTCTTTTATACTCATGCCTGTTGGTGTGTAAGTAGCTGTAAGGAAATACTGTATGTCTTAAAGTTAAAAACAAAAAAAAGTTGTTGTCGCTTGTTTTCCCAGAAATCATTTCACTCATGAGGGAAGCACTTGTGTCTTAAGTGCTGTAACAATTACAGTGCAGCCATTTTTATTTTGTGTGTGTGTGTGTGTGTGTGTGAATACCAGAAGTGAACACCTTTTCACATGATCATGCTGGACAACTGAGAAAACTTAGTGATATTAAATAAAAAAAAGAGTTATTTGGTGGAGGGTTATTGATTTAGAATAAAAGATGAGTATTTATTATATAAAATGTGACATACACAGCGAGCTAAATCTATTACAAATCTCTTCTTTTTGTCTTCCTGACTGATTTCCTTATTTTATTTTCATCTGCTTGATCTTGTTATATTTGATGTTCCTCAGAGATGGATCTAACAGAGAAACCCCTAGAAAGATGGAAAGAAATATTCACTTATCATGATTGAAATGAATAAAAGATTTTATTACAATAACGGTGTCAGTCTGTGCCTCGCATACCTCTTTTAATTTCTGCATGTTGGTTTTTCCGACAGACTTGAAGCAAAAGCACTGAAGTTTCGCTCCATATGGTTCTCCGCAGAACGTAATGGATTACTTGTTGCATATGATATTGATTGAAAGTGGAGACTTTCATAGGATCAGAGCGTTGTTTCTTGTCTCGTTTTCTACTGTATTACCTCATTATTCTTGATGTTCTTGTGTGTCTTGTTACTCTGGCACTGGTTTTAGTCTCCAATTAGAGTTCATGAATAGTTTCATTTTTTTTATTCCAGCGTGCTTTCTCTACCCTGGTCAATAGTTGCTCTGCTCTTGTGTCCTCACCTATCTTGATTACCCTGAGTTGTTGTCAGCTGTGCTTTGTTGTCTCCCCTCTCCTCATATGTGCCATCCTTGGCCTCGTTATCCGTTCTTCTGTTCAGCTCACCTGCTGCTCTTCTTCTTTGTTCTTCATCGCTTGATGCTCATCAATGTTCCCCCAGGACTCTTGTTTTTCCCTTGTTTTGGTTTCCTCCCTGTCAGAAGCCTTCAGTTATGGATTTTCAATATTGTCAAACATCAGCTGCTTTGGTTTGCAGCTTTGTGTTCATGTCCTCAACCTGTTTGCCGCCTCTATTTTAAAGGAAGATTAAAAAAAAAAAAAAAGAGAGAGAAAAGTTAAGCGATTATTTTAGGTATAACCAAGCATGTTGAATACCCTCTTCTTATAAACACCAAATTATGATCACACTCTCATGCACCTTTTATTATATTCAGAAGTAGCATGTGACGACAAAAGTCTGGTCATGAGTGTTGTTACAACTCATCATCTGAGCTTTTGTATAATAATGTGCTTTTTTTATTTGAATCATTGATTAGGTTATTTGTCCTCTTGTAGGTTGTTATTTTTAACTGTTAAAAAAAAAAGAATCATGATTATGTGAATACAAACTGCATGGAAAAATTAGTTGGTTGTACAGAGATCATACTTTTCCACTCCAAAACACTAATCACCTTAGCGTGCTTTGGTAACATCGCTGCGGTTATAGTCTACAACTTTTACTAAAAATGTTATTATAAAATGAAGTGTCTTTTACATAAGAACTCATTTTAAATGTGAATGATTATACTGTTTACATTCTATTTAGCATTTGGCAGTAATTCTTCCCACAGTGTTTACTTTCACGGGAAGCTGTTGTTGTCTTGGCTGCTGTCTTCTGAGACTGACGGACTGATGGAACATTACAAGCTGCAGTTTTGCCGCAGCCTTCATTTACTGACTGATGACTCAGTTTTGAGCTGGTTCTGACGCCCACTGCTGAGTGTCAGCGCATAAATTTGAGGCATTTTCACTGCATGACTTTAGCAGGGTCACAGGATTTCATTATTTATAGCACCAAACTTGGAACCTTTTAAACTTACTGAAGTTATGTTTTTCATCTTCTTACTTTTCCTTGAACGTTATGGCAGTCCTTCATGAACATTGTTGTCATTTTGCATACTGATACTCAGAGAAGTTGAGAAACGGTCTGTCAGCTTGTCAAACCACCATTAACAGTCCTCAAACACAAATTGCTGCAATTGGGACAGTTTTTCATCTCATGCATGAAATAGCTAAATTTGCTCATCTTCGGGACGTCTGTATTCTTTTGACAGATGACTGAGCTAAATAACACAGCAGCATAATGTACCTGTATCTCCTCAGTTTGTCCTACAGTTTCCTGTGAAGAGCAGAAAACCCGGCTCCCAAACAGGACTGTGATCTCCAACACCAAAATAAGGAAATGAGTCGGAGGTTCACACGATTCACTCAGTGAGCAGTCAGAACGGCTGGTCATTGTTTGCAGAGTTATTAGAACATGCCGAGTATCAGAACAATATCAGAACAATACATCAATCTTCAACGACAGGTGGAGGTGGGTACATCTTGGACAGGTCGCCAGGCCATCACAAGGAAAATTCAAGGAGACACATTCACACTTATCAGGGATTTAGAATTTCTAATTAACTTTTATTAAAACAGCTTCACAATCACCCCTTTTTAATCTGGCTTTTTTAATTTTTTTTGAAATAAATGTTACTTTTATCTCACTAATTGTTACAGGAGGTCTGTGGGAGGATGTCGGGAACTGTTTTCAGGCACTTATGTGCTAAAAAGTAATTCATAAATTAAGATTGAAGGCATGAGCCTCACTTGCATGTATTTTATCTGTGGGAGGAAACCAGACTACCTGGACAAAAGCTATGTACGTACGTTTGCATAGCGAGAGTATGCAAGCTCTTGCTATACATACGTATGTATTGATTCAATGTTACACTTGGAACTTACATATACACACTGAAAGCTCATAATCTGTGACTGTTGTGACCCCGTGCTATAATTATTATTATCACTAATGTCATTCCTCACTTATTAATAATTGAATTGCTGTGAAGTTAGAGGATACAGGAGACAAAGACCAACCACTGTGGCAACCCCGCACATGAAAATGCAAATAAAAGAAGGCAGTGTGTGTGATCGAATATTTGTCATGGTATATATTCTTGGTTTACTATCGGAGAGCAAGAGACCATTAAAAGTTCCAGATTTGTTTCCCTAAAATGTGGACAAGCCCGCCATAATAACAACATTTTTACTGCTGAAAATCATTTTGTGGCACTTCTCCTTGGGTCATGTTTTGTGAGATCTGAAAAATAAGCACTGTAATTATTTTATTCAAATGTTGTCAAAAAAAAGCCCCCCCCCCCAAAAAAAAGCTGAAACATACCACATCCACGTAATGACAATATTAAATAATTTAATGTTCAAACTAAGACTGTCACATTCTTTTACGGCATTTTGTAAATACCTTTGTCTAAAACATTTGGTGTTTATTCTGTGTGATAAGAGACCATGCCAGCTATTCCAAAGAGTGTGTGTGTGTGTGTGTGTGTGTGTGTGTGTGTGTGTGTGTGTGTGTGTGTGTGTGTGTGTGTGTGTTTGTGTTGATATCTGCAGTTCAGCACTTTCCCACCAGGGCTCAGCCTAAACCCAGCCAACTAATGCTCATACTTCAGGAACAAAGATTTATTCTTATCTAAAATGGTGCACAAGCTTGACCACAACACACCATGATCTTGTTTTCTTTTAAGCAGAAAGAGTTTAATTTAGCATTAAAATGTCACCTGAAGTGGAAAAAAAGAATAGCAGGGACACCAGCTGACAGTGTGTGATACACTGCAGTTGGAATAAAGTTGTACTTGTTTTGGTTTTGACATATTTTAAAAATGGACTTTGTACACACAAACACAAAAATGAAACCTTGACATTTCCAAACATTAACAGAACCTCATATTCAAACATGTTTGAGTTGGGACAACATCTCTACTAAATCTTATTTCATCAACCTGTTTTCAAGTAGTTTCTCTATGCTCACCTACAACATGACAGTATTTACGAGAGTGTATGATTTGTAAGTATCAGCTTGGAAGTCAAAAGCAACTTGCCTCAATATGTCTTGTAAACTCAAAGCTAGTCTTTCAATTATAGAAATGTATTTGTTATTACTTAACAGAAGCTCTGAAAAGGCTAATAAGGCCAAGGATGTTAAAAAATAAGTATAGCTTTATTGGTTTAGCATTCCTCTATAAACATTTTAGAATGTCAAGAAGTGAAGACCTGGTATTGCGAATGTCACCATTTCTAAACAAGCAGTTTCCATTTATCTTTTACAAGAAAACAACTTAGATTTAATGTTCTTACATTGACGAAACATTTTACAGCGTTTGAGCCTGCAGTCATTCTGAATTTTGCACATTCAGCACATGACCCATTGTCTAGACGCACGCACGCACCCGGGTTCTTGTACAGCCTCCGAGGCACATGCAGACTTGAACTGATCCTGCCCAGTCTCTGAGGAATCAATCGGGACTTTCAAATCAAATGAAACGTTTACCTGATTGCAACACATTTGCCCTCTTTGTGTTGTGAAGGTGGCAGCCTTATGTTTGCAGTGTTTGTATTTTATGGACATGTGTGTACCTTTACCCATATTTTGTTCAAAGATAACACAGTGGCTCATCATCATCAGACCAAACCTGCAAAAAGTTGGTCAATGCAGAGCAGCAAGAGTCTCTTATCAACTAATTTATAACATACCATTTTTTAATAAGAGAGAAATTCACATTGAGCAGAGGTGCGTAAGAACTAACAATTTGGCCCTCCACATTAGTCCTAGTTTGTTTTTTTTATGTCAAGAAAACTGATTTCCCTGCCCTGATGTAGAGCAAACGTTCTTCAAGTCATCTTCAGGCATATTCTATAGCAGATTTGAAATGATAAAACAAAACAACAACAACAAAACTTTACACTTGCGGTTTGTTGCAAGGGAGATCTCTCCAAAGTGTTGTTGCATTACTTCTGATACCCCAGCTTACAAAAGTCAACTTGCATCTTCACTTACATCTTTGCTCTCCATTCAATGTGTCTCCTTAAGACATCCCTTCATTTTAATGCAGCAACATGCACAACACCGATACACATACATACTTGTATTTAATGTCGTCTCTCTCAGGTGCGGTGTAGATATAGTGAACCTAATTTGGCAGGTGTAATTAAATGTAATCGAACTCTGAGGGGCCATTATGTCTAATAAAGGCTACTTAAAGTAATTATAATACAACCTTCTGCACAGGCAGCAGCACCAAGATGAGATAATTACCAAAATGGTTATTGCAAGGACAGGTCAAAGGAAGAGAAGAGACATGAAAGTACCAGATAATCTTCTGTGACATTGTGAAGTGATGTTTTCTGACAACAAAAAAAGACAGCTTTTCGGTTTAAACTAGTCAGTCTGAGGCAATACAGGAGACTCAATGACATGTTAAATGAAGCGCAACTGCAGAGTCATAAGGTCTCGATGAGACCAACATATCAAGCCACCCTTAAAATCTCTAATGACAATCTCTATCCCAACAGATACAATTTTGTTTTTGTCTCCATATAATTTTATGTGCCTGAAAATGACACTTTGTTTTCCACTGGCTGAACTCTCTCCTGGTGATGTAATTTTAATGTACAAACTCAGTGGGTGGTGGATTGAAAGCCAGACTCAGAACCAGACTGACAGAGCCTCATTAGCGGCTGCGACTCTGAACCACGCAGTAGAATAAAACAGGAAAATTATTGCAGATTGCTGTTCTTGCAAAAAGACGCTTCAGCTGGTATGAATCATGCGCTTACTGTAAATAAAGCTTTGCAACTTCTTTCTGCGTTGGGGAAGATGAGCTCTAAATAGCTAAACCTTTGGTGAAGTTCTGTGTGGTTCAGCTGCCATTTCATGTAATTCTATTGATTCTTTCTCTGCCTCCTCCAGTCTTGTACATCACTGCAGTCCACTTAAGCTGTCCACCTCCTCACAAAAATCATCAGACCACTGCTATAACCTGGTTACTGTCCATATAAGATTTGTAGTCCTACATTACCACATGATACAGAAAACGCTCCCACTGTATGTTTCCTTGCATGTACTGGCTGTTTAGAGACACTAGGGGCTGACCAAGTTGCTTTCAGTCGATGCGGAAGAGCAGCGTGTCACCTTACAGTCAGCAGGATTGTTTTTCTTAAAGGACATACATTTTAAACTAAAGTGTGAGTTATGAAATTACAAGTAGTGGTCATACTCATAAGAATAAGAATTAAAAAGAATAATAATTGCAGTGGCAGATTTAAGAGTGCTCACTGATACTGTGACCATAAGTATCATTTTATATTTTAACCTTGTAGTCATTTATATTTTTTATTTTTAGTTTGTCTGTTTTAGTGTTGTTTTCATTTTTAATTAGTCTATAACTTTTATGTTTCATTCTTGCAGGAATCTCTTATTCTTGCTAATTGATCTACTTGGAAAATCTATCTTCCGCCTGACGTCTTTTGATGTCTCATGTTGCTGATATGAAATCATTTTTGATAACAAAAATGTCCACTTGCAGGTTGTCTTCAATAAATGGAGGCACGGCTGTACTAGAGGCAGGGGGAGAAACAAAATGGGACATTCTCTTATAGCCAGTGTTCCACTTTTTCTCCCAGCAGATGCTCTGCTTTTGTAGATTTAAAGAAAATAGTTTTTGCCTAATAATGCTGAATGAATATTAATAAGCGGTTGATCTGGGTTTCCCAGTTCTGTTTGATCACAGAAACAGCGTTAATGTGTGCTTAGGTCACAGGCTCTGTTGGCTGCTATAAAGGGAGTAATAAATTGTAACAACCTGCACACTCAATTCAATTTTATCCACTCTCTGATAACATCTGATGAACCTTCAACAGCCGCACCATTACAGTATTTCATTTGCATTCAAGTTAGCACGAGGCTAAAGCACGGACCAGGCCCAACTGATACACAGCTGATAGTGACCACAAAACTGGTCAATAAACAACCATGAGATAAGACACACCTGATATAAAAACACTTTTCGAAGAGACTCAAGAAGCAGCATCAGGCTTGTATAAATTGGTGTGACCTAATTGGGTCTGAACTAATCTGTTATCCTCAGGTAGAAAATAGTATTTTTAGTCATTTTAATGATGTGATGATTGAAAGTCTGACTTGTTTCTGAGTCAGAATCATTCAGCAGTGGCAGCTAATCAAATATGCTTTGCGGTGCTTCATGAAAATCATGAAATACTTTATTTTTGAATGAGCACAAACAAACAGGAGTTAATTAATAAACTGATACATACAACTATAATCTAGAAGATCTGCTCTTGTAATCTGCACTTGTGTACGGCATTTTTATGCCTGCCTATCTTTTAATATATCGGCCAGTCTAGATTGTGAGACTGTGTGTATTGTGTGATCATTAAAAAAGATGTCTGATTACAGAAAAAGACAATTTATATGCTTTGAAGTGTAAAAAAATAAATCTAAATTATGGGTTCCAAGAGCTCGCCTCCAGGCAGCTGACGTTGAAAGGTCGGTTGGATCCTCATGGTCCTGGGTAACCTGAGCCTCATAGCGGAGTCATTAATAACTTTAACAATAGGAATGGGCTATTGTATAGGAATTTGATTTTAAAAAAGCGGTCCCAGGTGGAGAGCCAGACACTTTGCTCCACCTTGTAATGAGGCGCCTGGCAGCGAGGTCTATCAGCCGCCTGCTTATAAGTTGAAAGCTCGGGTGGAAGGAACTCCCACCTGTGACTCCAGAGCTGGTAATAGCGGAAGCTGGTAACTCAGGACAGAGTGCAATGGGGACAGTCTGGTGGAGGATCATGGCAGAGTGTGGTTGGTGAATTTAAATCAGACGAGGTGTTTGGCAAAGGTGGAAGAGGAGCCATGATCCAGAGGAGAGACTGATCCATGCCCCCAGCAGCTCACAGACCCCCTCCAGAATTGTGAGATGAGTTGGGGACCCGATCCGACACCGGCTCGGCTGGGAACCTGTGAATCCTGAACACAGCATTCAGGAGGCACGCCGCTGTGTCTTTGGCAGAGTGCAGTTTAGACATGGGGTTGAAGTATTTTTGGAGAATCCATCTCCCACAGTGAGCATGACTGTGTTACCTTATGACAAGGGTAGCCCTGTGATGAAATCCATCGCAATGTTGGATCAGGATAATCGAGGCACAGGACAAAAAACTGGACAAGAAGAAGTCCTATGTTGGCCACAGACAGGACAGGCAGCCACATCCTTCTCCATACACGGCCACCAGAACCGCTGTCTGGCCATGAAGAGTGTTCTCAAGTGTCTGATTTGGCTCACTGGGTTTTGTTTTGCAAAGCTTGTTTCTCTTGTTCCTCAGACAATTAATGATAATAAAAAAGATTAAACAAACTGCTTGTCTCTAATTAAAGGTAGGACTAGGCATTGATCTATGAACCAGTGAGGCTATATTTTAAATATACATAAGCGGGACTTGTTGAGAATAGAATACTGGATTTCTTCTTTGCCACTTGCTCATTAAATTACAGCCTTGTCCTATTTTTAATAGAAAATATTCAAAGGCGTTGGCTGGGTCGAATAAGCAGAGCTTTGGCTGAAGCAGAAAGGCTGGCAAAGCCTAGGTTTCTTATTTGGATTAATATCCTCAGCACCTGTCTTCAGGGAAATTAATGGGTGTTACTGTAAGCAGCTTTCTTTCTTCCTCAAACCTTTTCTGCTGATTTCTTACTTTATTGACCTCTTCTGCCAGCTCCTTGTACTTCCCTCTGTTGTCCTTCCCATATTTTCCCTCTGTAGATTAATTGCGCAGTGATACCGTATGTTAAAGACCGCTGTGAGTTTCCCTACCCAGCTGCTTGAAATAAGGAGTAGTCAGCAGAATTTGTCTGCTTGGTTTTCACTTGCCACTTTTTATGTACTCCCTCCTTCCTTATTCAGCCCTCCTTCAAGTCTCCTTCCCTTGTCCTCTGTCCGTCTCACTCATCTGCTGCTTTCTGTGCAATTTTCCTGACTGACACTCCCACAATGTGGCCAGTTTTAGTTATATCCTCGCTATTTCTGTCCAAGGCTCAACAATTACTGAAAGTTTTTCAAAATCTGCCTAAATTATAGAGGATTTTTGTACGCGATAGAGTGTTATTTATGTCATAAAATCATATTGTTATTCTGATGTTTCACAATAAATGGGAATGCTTATTTTGGGAAGGACTCTGGCGTTGTTTTTTATTCATTATATTCCGAATGAAGTGGAAGCTGCTGGCAGTCTATGCCTGGTCAGTTTGGATCATCCAGATATTACTGTCTTGCACATTGACTTTGTTTGACATTTTTTCTTTGAAATAAAAATGTAAAAAAAAAACACTATTTGTCATTGTCTCTTTCAGCACTTCAGTTGTAGATTTCAGTAACAATAACATTCTGCATTTTCATGTTGATGCATTGATTTTTCCTGATAGAAGCTGAAACAAGCTGATTCACTGATGAGTCATCTTAATAATTTGGCAGATATTTTGATAATTCATTGTTTCAAAAGGCCCCGTGGTGTTGTTGTGATTAGCACTCTCACTTTACAATAAGAGTATTGTTGGTTAAATTCTTGCTTGTGGGTCTTTTTTGTGTGGAGCACAAATGTGTATGTGCATGCTTTGGTTTTTGCTTCTTAATCCAGTTTTGGGAACATGTTCACAGTTCTTTTGACTTTTCCCAGAGTCAACTATGTTCGAATCCAGCAGCCTATGTGAAGGATGCATGGATTGTTTCAAAGATTATTCCAAGCTAACTCTGTCAATCAATATATGCCCAGATTATAACCACTTAGCAATATAAATACAGTATATTTGCACCTCTGTAAACTGAGAAGGTTTGGACAATTTTGGATTATCAAAACAAAGTCACATTCCTTGTATTGTTTGACTCTAAAATATTTAATATTTCCCCAAAATATCGGCATAATACTTAAATGTTTTTGGCAACATTTATTTTTGGAAGCATCTCATTGAAAAAAACAAAAACAAATCTCTTTATCCTGTTACATCTTAGCATCTTCACTAGTGTGCAAGTGGTAGTCCTGACTAATAACACTCATGATTAGCTCTCCGTTGATACAGAGTCGATAGATTTAAGCATCAGCTCAAGTAAATGTGGAAAGACTGAACTTATTCAATCTGTTAAATTGGATTTCTCCATATGTGTCCTTGTAGCAGTGTTGCTGCTAAAGAAGGCTATCATCATGACTGTTTGCCAGAATTAGGTTACCCTTGGTCTATATAGAGTCATGATGCAATGTTTACTCTTTGTAAGCTTTAACAACAATTGACTCAGCCAAAGTCAATTTGATAGGAGCAGTAAATTCCATGTTGTTGCCTCAGGTATTGATGAAATAGCCTAATTTTATGCCCTGTAACCTCTTAAAATGTCAAAATTGAGCAACTTTTGGAAAATACAAGTCTTTACCAAAGAGTCAATGTGGTATTCTCACGAAGCAGCCAAAATCCATAACAGCAGCTTTGCGGTGCAGTTGTGTTCTTCTCACCTACCTTGGACACCTATCTTAGTAAATTGCGCTTTCCATACTGTGACTTGTCTTACTGCTGCTGTCAGGTATAAGGAAGTGAAATGAGGCAAAGGAGGGAATGGAAGCCAAAGAGGCTTATTGAATACATAAATCACTTCCTGGATAGGGGGTATGTTGTTTCATTGCTAATGGATCTCTGCCACTGCTTCGTAAATCACAGTATGTAGAACCAGACACTGATACTCTGAGCTTGGACTCAGGTAGGGAGAGAAACAAGACATTCTGCTCCTGTTTTATGTCTTCCTGTACCCCCATCTCCACCTCGGAGCAATTTTGGGTTCACACAGAAGAGCAAAGCAAGCAGTATTTAGGTTAGTGCTCGCTCTCCTGCCTCTCTGGGTAAATGGTCACTTACTCAGCCCAGTCAGGGCAGCATTAATCCATGAAGCTGGTCATACTCCCCAAAAGGTCATACTTGACCGGGCAGCTATACTGTTGATTCACATTATTACTCAAAATTATTGTAAAGCAGAGATAAATGTATGTTGTTTGCAAAGACAACCAACATATTCATTGCATGCTAACATGCTATCGTTACTATTCAGTCATTTCTTTCTTGATTGAAATCCCGATGCCACAGTGATAAAACAATTTTTTGTATGCTAATGTAATCAAGGTCATGGAAGGAAGACAAGCAGATTCATGATATCACAGTATAACTAATGCATACGTTCAGCACTACAGCTTATGTCTACAAACCCAGTTCAAAGTTAAAGTAAGTTTGTATGAGAAGACTTAAAAGTGCAATAAAAGCACAAGAGAAACAACTGCCTGTTTAGTCAAGATCATCTCCTATTTTATATCACAAATCCCTGTTTTATTGAGTAAAAATGTAATTCAATAATCTCATCTCTTACTTATTTAGAAATAAGAGAAACCCAACCAAAATACTAATATATCCAGTCCCCCTGAGCGGCTTTTTGGGTAATTGTTTATCCATTTATTGCACTCTGAACTATCTTTGAGATTAAATTGGATTTAGAAGTCATACAAATCTGTGTAGGCAAGCCAATTTATTTCGAAAAGACTACATCTTACTCTAGTAACAAATATACAAGAAAACACTGATGCCATAGATTGGCGCAATGCTTGTCTAAAGGCACAAAAACAAACAATAAACACAAGGTTTCATCTACTGCAATATAAAGTGGTTGATGAGAATGTACATAAAACCTGGTAAACGCCACCATATGTCTAACAACACCCCAGACGTATGCAATAAATGTGTAAATGGGAAGGTTCCTTGTTCCATTGCCTATGAATGTGATTGGGTCCAACATTTTTTGGAAAAAGATAATATGATTCTCAGTCATGTTTCATGCCCGTAATGCCAAACTATGTGTGTTTGGAATATATGAAGCCCTAAAAACTTTTTAAAAAGCTCTTAACAGTATAACGTTTTGGACTTTGGACTCCTCCAGGCACAGAGAGCTAAGAGTATGGACACCCCTCACATTGAACATATGGAGTGGACAAGGGAACTTGTATAATTTATTTATTTACTTATTACTTTGGGAAGACAAATAATACATTATTGAAGATGAACACAATACATAAAATCATGAACATCTGTGAGACGCATCTTTACATTTAATCTGGTCTGAATTATTACTCTTTACTGAATGACCGGAGTATGGGTGGTGCAGGTGAATGTATGTATATGCAGGTTTGTCATAGTGCTATGTTATTGCTGTTCATGATTGTTAGTTGGCGGAGGGATAAAAATAAAATGACAATAAACATATTGTGAAAAAAAAAAGGAAAGGGCGTGGATATGACATTTGTGGCTGACAGGAGTCATTTGTTTTGCATTGCTTAACTTCCTATGACAAATTCTGTCCTTAGATCCCAACTGTCCTGCAGAAGTTGTGTTAACAGACGATAAACACGTCAGCAAGCAAAAAAGAGCATACAGTGGAAATCAGGTGGAAAAAAATCAGTGGGATGGTACAGATAAACATGTTGAGATGCAAATGGGTTTTCAGGTGGCTGTGAGTCTCTGGTGGCTTCATTTCTGTATATCCATGGTATAATGATCAAAAGTTGTCCATTGTGACTGTGGGATATCTGTGACCACACCCGGCAGGGATGACGCAATGCTCTAACTTTCACATCACTGCAACAAAATCAAAACTTAAGCTGCAAACTTAAGCGAAACACAAGTCAGCAGAGATTGTCTATGGCTTCATAATATTCCACCATCATTTATCACACCATCGACTCATTTATCTTACATGAATACATTATTTCATGCACCATGTGGATTACTCTAAGCCCTAATTGTGATGTATGTCCAATTCTTCATCAAATGAAATAAGTTTTTGTTTTTTAATTAAAAGTTCATAGTGCTCTCTGTAGTAATGACTGAGATGTTCTTTCTCTGATCGAAGAAAAACAAACAGACAGTTAACTTTGGCTGTTCTGATATGACTGTTAAAAATACTTGAGGTTTTTAGATTTTTAGAAACAGCCAAAATAGTATTTATTTTCTTGAGTGATGTGTTTTTGTGGCTTGAGCGTTACACAAGGTTTTTGTATTTCTAAATCAAATTACTCACATAATTTCCAAATGTGTTGAACTGATCTATGAAATACAGTGAGAATCAGCAGCTTCAACAGGATTTTAATTGTCTCGCACTTATTCTTTTTAATTAAAGTGCGAAATTGCCAATAAAAACAAGAAAAAGGAAAAATTTAATGTTTGACATCTGTATCACCCCATCATTTTTTGCAGTCTTAATTATTTCAGATTTGAATGTGGAACTATGCCTAATGCTTATTATCAATAATAAAAACATTGATAAACTAAAATAGCTGTGTGGTAACGGGGGTAACAGTCACGTAACATATTTTGTCACTCGAACAGCCTCAACATATTTGTTTAGCCGATTCTCCTTCACACTATTCACACGCGCAAAGAGCACAGATACCTTTTGGAGATACTCAAGTTTGGGCATCTTTCACAAGGACATTTTGGCAGTGGACAATTTGAGAAGGTGAATCAAACTGTCGACTTTGGGACTGGAAGAGAACACGCTGTGATGTCTGGACCACCCTGTGGCACTCGACATGATATCTACAACACTTTCAGTCAAATAAATTAATTGGCCAGAAATAATCATTAGTCATAAATTCAAAAGTTTCAAAATGAGTGGAGCTGAATATATAAGATCAAAAGATGTACTTTATTCTGTTCGTAAGAGATATCACCTCATACCTCATGAAAATAGAGGCGTGCTGGACAAAACCATACTAATTCACTACAATCCCTGTTCACAAGCTCAATCTTCCCACATTACACGAGTGCCAAGGTATTTTTTGTGTGGAGAAAATTACTTGTGAAGGGAGGTAACATTTTGTTCTGTTACTCCAATGCATACCACTAAAGGAACATTGTCCGTGGCCACAGATTGGTGGTTGTGGTGTTAACCCTGCTGGAACATCTTCTGCTGATGCAACCTCAATTTTACAAAAAGCCTTTTCCTTGTTCTCTAACATCAGCGGATGGACGCGAATGACCCCTGAGAGAGGAACATAGCAATTCTTTCTTGTCCACCCTTAATTAACTTAAGGATATTGAACTAACAGCCCATTTGTCTGCTTTTTAGCATTTTCTGAAATGATGGGCTATTTCATAGTAGTGATTCAATTTTTCTGAAAAAATAATCTGTACAATGAATAATCGGTTCACGGTGCTCTTAGTGAATTTCCCCTCGCTGTTGCTCTTCCATGTCACGTCTGTATTGTGGGTAAACCCAAGGTTTACATTGGTCTTTAAGTGAAATTAACACAAAACTATAAGAGCATGAGAACAGCTGACTATTCACGGCTGTGGGAATGTAATTGTTGAGCCCTTTCAGAGGTACAGTACCAGGAGTAGGTGTGTGCTTCATGTTTGTGCGGAACAGCATGGTGAAAAGGCTCTTAGTGAGAAAATAAGTTTGTATCCTCATGACAAACATCCATTAGTGACTTACAAAGCTTACAACTGTACAAATTAAAATATTCCACAGCCTGCCAGTAGTGAGAAGTTGAAAAAAGATATATTGTCCAACAGAAGATACGAATAATACTCAAATTCTGAGGTTATGGAGTATAAATAAAAATAACTTTTTTGTAGCTTTGGTGAGTAAATTTATTTCTTATCCACTAATCCTTCAATTTCTGACTGTTTTTGAGGCCGTATATATTTTTTGCAAGGTTAGAATATAAGCGTCATGGCGCATTATCGGCGACCGCTGCAGTGATTTTGTTTTTGATTATTCATTTTCCACTTGTAGTGGTGGATGATTTTGAAGCTCGGTGCCTTGACGAGTCAGTCTTGAACAGGGTTTTTATGAGCTGTTATTCACAGCTAGACATCTTCCCAGGGCACACTGCGTTGTCTGACCTTCAAGCCAGAATAGCTCAATTCCTCTTGTCTGACACACTAAAGTGGAGTTTTATTGAGAAACAATGACAACACTGCTATAATAACTAACACGCGGCCGATAACTTTGGAGAAAAGTCTAAATATTACCATTACAGCTTGTTTTGGACTTGATGGATGTCATGAGAAAATGTATAACCACAAATTTTTAACGTTTGTGCTTTATGACATGTCCATGCAGTCAGAAACAGAATGTCTCAAACCGGCCATACTGGTTTTTTTTTGTTTTTTGTTTTTAAATATAAACACTCACACAGACAGGCTGTGATCATCACTGTTTGTGTCAATTAATTGATTTCACAACTTTTATAGAAAGATGATTGCTCTGTAAGAAATGAGTTCACATGGTTTCTCTGTTTGACCTTCTCTGGTTTAGATCTGGAAAAATTGAACGGGGGTCACGCTCAGCAAGATTTATTTATCATTTTTGAGGGTATTTGTTTTTTCATTAAAACACTTAGTTTTTTTAAGAATGTAATTTATTGTAACAGTAATAGATATTAAATTAAATAATGAATGGTTAGTTACAGACTTACTGGATTTCTGATAAAAAGGCTCATCCTCCCAAACTCTGCAATATGCTGAGCTAAACTGAATTTAAAAAGAAAAGAATAGATTGCTGTGAATTCATTTCATTTTTATATATATTGGTCTGTCTGTGGTCTATCTTTTTCAGATTAACAACAGGAATGCCGTGTTCCCATCTGAATAGCTCTAAAATTTCTGTCTCAGTACAATGCTGTTTTGGCTTGTCCATATCCAGCGAGAAAGCACACAATGGGTGGCCACTTTCCATAGCGGGAGGAATGATTGGTAATTTTAAGGGAGGCTACAGCCTGGAAATAACATGACAAGCCCATATCTTACCCTCAAACAAACTGACTTGGCTGAATGGGGTTTGAAGGGAGGGACATAGATATGAACGATTTGTTGTAGCTCATTGTATGGAAGGGATTGGAGGACACCGCTCCTTGTCCTTGTGGAGTTCCTGAGGACTGCATATTAAATGTCATTGCCCCTTAATCATACACTGCATCTGGGTGCAGTCTCTTTATGAGCTGTCGCTTTCCATTCAGAGACAATGAACGGTTTTAAAGTCCCCTGCAGCCTCTGTATAAGCATATGGTCCTTCATAGTGAACCCTTAGATTGAGACTGCATTGTGTGCATGACTATATTCCCTTGACTCTGATTCTAGCCAATACACTCACACAGGCACATTCTGCAAATACATGTTACATCTGTGTATTATAACAATACACGTGATGTTACTACGCCATAGTCCTGTGCACACAGCATCATGAATAGAATACAATAGAATACAATGGAATAGAAATACTTTATTAATCCCAGAGGGAAATCATTTTATAGTGTTGCTCTATGCACATAAAATGGAAAATAAAGTTAACAGGAAAGAAAGTAAATAAATAATAAAAATTTCTATCAATATGTACAGGATGTAACATCAGACATTGCCAGAAGAAGGTGCTCATTTACAACACATTTACCTCATTTACTTTCACCATGAGTGCTCGCCAATGAAACATGAATGAATGAATAAACAGTCAAATCCCCTTCTAAGGTTTCCTTTTGTATTTGAAGTCATTAAAAAGCAGCAAGGAGTGAATAATCCGACAGGAGTCTAAGGACCTTTGACTCTATTGGTTTTCTGTGTTGTTAGGTATTATATTTTGAAGAGCGGTTCAAACAGTGTTTCCTGCTCTGGGGTCTGGGACTTCATTGGAAGGGGAGAAGAGATCAAGGGAAGGACCAGAGGCTTTACTTTCTCCGGGGTTGTCAAAATCACACGTGCACATGTCAAATAAAACTTTAACAAGAAACTTTCTCGAATCTTGAGCGGATCTGCAAGATTGCCCATTGCTTTTATTTTTGAAGATTTCTGCTTTGGCATGTTGGTGAGAGTGCTTGTGTCTGCCAGAGGTCGGAGAGGGCATTCTTAGACTATTTTTTAGAAGCTATTTGAGGGAGAGGGCGCCATAAAAAAAGTATGTTTTATTGCTGTTCATCTGCAAGAGAAACGTACTGTCCAGTATGCCACACGTGTGATATAGAGAAAAACTGACTATAACCTAAGAGCATGCTTTGTGTTCTAGTCAATGAAAAATTGTTTTGTGACTGTTGTGACCTGGTTGTTTTTTTTAATTAACATGATTGAACAACATGACGGAATTCTTTTAAAATTAGCGGTTTGGAGTGAAGGGCATTGTACAAAATTGGGGAAACAACAATTCCGAACACAGATTTATAATGTGACAGAAAATATTAATTGATTCTGTTAGTACTTGCAAATGAAGGTTGTTCACTGACAGGCCTCCCTGATGTCTTTTACATTTGTTTTATCATTATTAGGCCAAACAGAAGTACACTAAAAAATCACGAGAGGTAACATCTGCTCTGAAATATTTATTTTTAATTGGAATTTGGCTAATTAGCCCATGGTGAAGTTTCAAAAATTAAATTCCTCTCCTGACTTTTATCAAGGTCATTGTATAAACGCCACGCTCATCATGTTGGCATAAGCACAACGAATCTGAGACACACGGCACTTGATCCACGGTCAGTATGGAACAGCTGGAGTCGTTGATTGCTTCGGTCCTCTGCACTAATTCACTTACGAATCTCATTTAGTGTGCTGCTGGTGAAGAGGAAGGAACATGTTTTAGATAGCGGTCCGCATTTATGGCTCTTTTGAGATGACTATGTTTTTAATGAGCTGAAAGAAGTGCAGTGAAATATCTTTGTTTGAGTTTACAATTATGTGCTGTCACTGTTCCAACATTTGACGGCAAATATTGTTTTATATTTATATTAACAAACAACAACAACAACAACAACAACAACAACAACAACACATAACTCAAACAGGCTCCCAGTGTCCAGATTTAAAGGGCCGAGAGGTTAGTTAAGTGGACTTAGGCTCTGAATTTTGCAGGTGCGTCAACTGGGAATGGCCTTTGCACCGGTGACTTTGAGTTGGACAAAAAAGTATCCATAGATTGGTAATTACTGTGATTGATTGAGGGCGAGGCAGACTTTGGAGCATGTCCTGATGCCATGCCACATACAGTATACTGTACGAGGAGGATACAGAAAAGATTGAATATCTCCAGAATGTTGGTGAGTGAAAAAAACCCAAGGAAGACTCTTTAAATTTGTTTGACCAATGACGCAGAACATCGCATAACATTCACCAGGAATAATGGACAGTTAAAACTAGTTGATTGCAGTAGTGCGATGTTACTGATATAGCTGTTTATAAAGTAAACTGTACAGCATGCACATGGTGTGTTTTTGCACTACGTCAGGTGAAGTTTGTTTTTAGATTATTTTTTAAACAATTTTGTTGTCCTTTCATTATAGAGTTACGTGGCAGACTGACCATGTTTTGTTTCATTAAAATAGAAAGAACGTGGGAATTATATCAACTAAGTTGTGCCAATAATTGACTCCCAAAACAAAAATGGACCTTATTGCACTATGACTGACAGATTGAAGATAAACTTCCGTTTAATGAAACAACAATAAAGAGAAAACAAGTAAAATCCAAAGTAATATGGAAGAGCTTTTGTGACAGAATTATGACACCATCAATGTAATGCTTGCTCTCAAATATTCAAATGTGTCCATAGCACTATCCTATAATGTATCACACATGAGTTGTTAATACTTCAATATGTAAATAAATGCTTGTTTGAATGTCTAAACTTAAATACTGTGCCTCTGAGAAAGCGTTTTGACTATTTCAGAACTAAGTAAAGGTAACAAATGGCAAATGGACTTCACTTATATAGTGCTTTTCAACTGTGTAAGCAACACCAAAGCACTTCATATTGTTACTCACATTCACCCTTTCACTCACACATTCACACACCAGTGGATGCTGCTGCCTCGCAGGGCGCTGTCACTCCAATGGGAGCAATTTGGAGTTCAGTGTCTTCATAGCTGATAATTGATACAGTTTTCTACTATGTAGGGACCCCTGAACTGTAATGGCATGTCCTGTATGGATATCTGAAATACATACCACAATAAACACTTTGAGCACACCCTCATAAGGATTTCTGGAACACAGAACCCATTTGAAACTGTTCCAAAAGTTAAGACTAAATACACAAATACAAGCAAACAGCCAAGCTCGAAGAAGCACTGTCAATGCTAATGAAGGTATTTCTCTCCCTACAAAAAAGGATTTGCCAACTTGTTCACACAGTTTCATGTAAACCAAACAGGCCATTACATTTCACTCCCAGCTGTGGCCCTCCTGATGTTTGAATGAGCTTTGCCAACTGCAGACGCAGTAGGAGCACCAAGCCTTGCATCGCAATGAGACTCTGTAATGACCACTTAGTACTCGAAAGACAGTCTATGTTGCTGCAGGTTTTTTGCACAAATATTTAATCATAAACTTTCCAAATGAGTAAAATATCCTTGTAGGATGTTTCTGGGTTCTTTCATATACTGCAGTGTTCCCAAGCAATGTTTGTTTCCTGCTGCTTTTGACACAACGTTTGAGCAATAATGTCACAACATAACATCAGAAGAGATACTCACGTCTGCATTCCAACATGAATTTGACCACATTTCCACTTTTGACCATACTCATGAGAGGTGAACATGTACCAGGCAGTACAATGGATAGGAACCCATCTTCTTATTGTACTCAACAGTTTTCTTTCTATTTGTCTTTGTCTTAAGGACCAAATCAAAAATAGCAATGCCGGAACCATTTCTCGTCTGCAAATGGTAAACAGACTCCAATCATTTGCACAGCTTCAGCACACTGCCACGCAAGGTGCTCGACTTCCTTTGGGAGAACTCTGTGCTTCAGTTCTGTGATACCAAATACACTTTGACACATGGCCAGGGCGAGAGGAGGGATCGAGTTGCCAACCTTGGTAAGACCACTTACTTTACAAACTGATCCACAGCCAAACCCTCAGATTTTTCTTTTTTTGTTGTCCTTTGCGGTTGTTTGACAATGTAGAGTATTTACTGTGGACAGATCCAAAAACTCACCAAGGATGTGTGACTACTCATGGTTACTGAAATCTCATCTGTAATGCACATACCACTATTAAGTGCAGCTATGACTAATGTAATGCTGTTTGCTGTCTTTGGTCATAGTAAACTAACAGTCCCTCTGCAATGTGTCAAATATCTTTACTTCAAGAAATCACTGGACATGAATTTGGAGGACAGTAGCTGCTTTTGACGGTCAGAGTATAATAATCAACCCAAGTCTGCCCAGTGCAGAAGAGCAAGAGCTCAAAGGTGTAAGAAAGTCTGTAAGAGCAAAGGTGCTTCTAGGAATTCTTTTTTTTTTTAATTTGAGGGAATGGATTCCTAAAAGTCACTCAACAAAAAGACTGTTTGGACTTGTGTTAAATGGTTTAATTGTGTGTTTTATTTTCTTTACAGCTTGAAAGACCAAAAGAAAAAACAAAAAGGGAAATTTAAAGAACACACTGAATAAAATGATGCATGGAAGCATACAGTACATGCGCTCAACTCCATTTATTTCAACTCCATGACTATCTTTCAAGCGAATATATTCTCTTGCATCTCATTATTGGATTGACCTCCACAACAAAGAGGTTATTGATTCTTTTGCACTGTCACAGTTTCTTCTATATACTAGATTAAAGAGGGAAAAAGTACCCTAAACGAAGCCCTGTAATTTATCTCATTACCACCCACCTCAAGTGTGCAGCAAGTGCCTTTGAAGAAAAAAAGCATTCAAATTAGCAAACTGAGGTGATCCGAAGGACACAAACTTCCTACAGGAAGATGAACAAAAAAAAAAAAAAGAACGTACTGGAGCTCCCGCTTTTCCTTTCATCCTGTTTCAACAATAATGAGCAAAATCCTGAGAATTGGTCGAACATAATGAGACCAAAATATCCTAATGATAATCAGTAAAACACCGAGATAGAAACATCCTAATTAACGTTTTGCAAAACATTCCTTCTCCATTGTCTTATCCTTCTCAGGTTTCTCGATTTTCATTGTTTGTTTCATTCTATTTATTACAAATGCACTCAACTTTTTTTGCCTTACTTTGAATTACTGCTTCAAGAATCCGTCTTGCTATTATAAGCTAAAACTGTACTGGGTCTCAAACACATAAAACTGAAAAGGCAGGGCTTTTTATATTTAGCAGTGGGTGATAAAACCATATTTATTACAGAGAGTGTGATTCTGTTCATTTTACAAGGAATTATCTAAAATATATGTCTTCAAAGGTAATTCTTACATAACGATTTGGGACTTGTTTGGGAGCAAAACCTGAATATTTTATCTTTTGTTTCCTTGAATATACAACCAATTCAGAGGAGATATGCATGTATATTAATCCAGGGTACAGGTTGCTTTTAATGTCTGTCAGCTGCAAGCGAACTGAGTATGAATACATCACTGTGAAAGCCTTACAGTGAGTCAATGGGCCGTAACAATATGCATATGTTGCTGTTTTATGTCCAGTCAGCCTTGGTAAATCAGGATCAGGGTAATAACTATTTTACTCTGCAAGAGTAAAATTTCCTTTGTGAGCTACAGAGCTTTTGCAATGCTTTGCCCTGCAGCCATTAGCCACAATTCTGGAAGATAGAACTGGCAGTAAAAAAAATGTGTATTTACCTTTTATGAGATGAAAGCATAAATGATATTAACAGTTGCCGCATTACAACTTACAGATTGCTTGGGGTTACAAGGGAAATCATATCAGTTGACTATTTTTGAGTATTTATAGTCGTGAGAAAAAGAAAACACTTTAAACATAGCTCAATAACCTGAACGCTTTTTTTTTTTTTTTTTAACTTCACATGAGAGTTAAATGTTAATCAATTCACCTCAAGAGTGCTTTCTATAAAGGAGGAAGTGGAAAAATGATCAAACTGAGTCTGATGACCAGAGAGAGCACCGGTGTCAAGCTGGGTTTGTTGTTCTTGATGAATGCATTTATAATGCGTGCTTTGAAACCCATTAGTTGTCCTAAATGAGTTGCAGAGTAACATTGCTGAATTTGTTTAAAGTAATTAGCTTCACCTTAAATTATTCCCCAGAACATATCAGAAGTGGGGACTGTGAACTGAGGTAAACCTGGCCTGAGGTTTGAAACTGAACAGTGTGTAGAAAGCTAGAGTATACCAACCTTAGTAAATGCTGCAATGACCAATGTCATACTGCCTAAAACGTCCTGTGGATTTAAGAATGGTGCTACACTTGTAACTCTCATAACGCAGACAATAAGCTCATGTAACTTAATCCGTCAAAGAAGTTTAAACAATCATTTAAATAAATATTAAGTCAATGAAAAAAAAACCTGTTGTAATAACTAAGTGTTTTAGGATTTTATATGTATGTCTACATTTTTGAACCACTTTTAGCTTTAGTGTTCAATTTCAAATTGTTCCAGTGACTCACTTTATTTAAGTTCATTTTTGTATCATCAAAACAGCTTGTGTTTTGTGTTGCTAAATGTATATCCAATGTGAGTTTCAACATTAATTGATTGGGTCCTTATTGAAAACAGTTATATTTGGGTTTATGCATTTAACACAAGTTGTTTACTGTATTTGAAGTAAAAGTAAAAAACTAACTAAAAAAATTATGTGGATACCAAAAAGAATATACCCACAAAAGGCCACAGTGCATGTTGCTAAATGCATAAGATGCAAATTGTATGTTGCTGAATGAAAAATGTTAATTACTTTTTTTTGGGACGATAACTTCTGAAACATCGTGGTTCAAAGATTGTGTCTTATAGATCTATATTTTCCTCTCAGATGTATATATTAAACCTCAATGTCCATGTTTCCATTAAATTCACAGAAGTCTGAGCTGGACATTGTGGATTTGTTGCTATGGTTATGTAGCTTTTGACAATACTGCCCTGCTGTATCATTATTTGGAAGAGGATAACTGCTCTTCAGCAGGGCAGAAAGATTTCATCACCGCTATCAAAGGACATGCTGTTCTACCTGTGTTTGATGGGAAGTGATTTTGTCAGCACTGATGAGCTACATTATGTGAAAGACAATGAGCGAGAAGGAGAAATAGAGTGATGCAGTAGATTGGCATAATTAAAATCACCTTTCCACTGAGAATTAATTTATCTGGCTTCTTTGGGGATGGTTCATCAATTCCACAATGATGAGGATTCTTTGGGAGTAAATGCATAATCTAAATCCTGCAGCAGGAGCAATGTGACCGTCTTTGTGGGGAGTATGGGACCCTCTCGCTTGCCCTCACTTCCACAGGAAACTTTAGCAAGCTACAGTATGACTTTTTATTCAATACACAGCATGGCAAGCAGACTCGGTTTCAATGCAGCCAAAGCCAAAGAACAATTCACAAAAGGATAAAAGTGGTTGTGTGCACTGGTATTACATATGTGTGATATATCTTATGCACTCAGTGGGGGGTTCTTTGAGAGACATAATGCATTCAGTAGTGTCCTGTTGCTCAGCAGAGCTCATTTGGCACTTAGATTCTAGGCTTCTGTCTCCTAGGTGGTCATCTTGTGCTGACGATGCCTTTTGCCACAAGGGATTTCTATTCCACTGAATTTCTGTACTGTTATTATCTTAATAATTTGAATGGCCGTCGCTCAATCTATATTCTAACACCTATCAAAATTTGTCTGTGTTACATTCAAACTTTGAGGGAGTGAAGCACTACATTTATGTATCACTTGGTAGGGCTGGGGCAACATAGTGGTGCGGTGGTTAGCACTTTTGCCTCATAGCAGGAATGTTTCCCCATGGTCCAAAACATGCAATTGAAGCTCACTGGGGTGTCTAAATTGCCTGGTGTGAATGTGTGTGCGTGCGCGTGGGTTTCAGTCTCTTTGTGTTTGCAGTAGGTGACCTGTCCAGGGTGTATATCCTGCCTTCTTTACCCATAGTCAGCTGGGATTCACACCAGCAGCTTGTGACTGAGAATGAAATAAAGAAGATGGAAATAGGGTAGATCTGGATGGTTGAAGGATTAAAACTTGATAGCACTTCGACATTAGATGTCTGTGTTATCATGCTGACCTCAGTCTGGAATAAATTTATTTAGAATTTAAGAATTTATCAAGCGTTTAATGTGAAATGTGTAGGGGGAAATATTTAGAAGCTCTCACTGACATTGCAAGACGAGTAATAAATTATTGGTGTAAAACGGACTGTAAAACGTGCATGCGTGCGTGTGTGTGTGTGTGTGTTGATATTCAGAAGGGGAGCAACGTTTTATTGTTTTGATTGAAGTTTTCATGATTCTGTATTTCCTTCTAGCAGGCAGAAGGGAGCACAGATCATGTGGACTTCTTCATCTTCCTGCTGTCCTTCTTTTCTAGCTTTGCAGTGTGAATGTCTCTGAGGGGAGGTAGTGGTTCATGCCACCATCACTATCTGCTGCAGGTCCTTCATGTTCTCTGGTCCGTTGAAGAAGCCTACAGTGCAGCAGCAGGCCGGGAGGCTCTTTGTGGATCAATCAGCGAATGATTTCTTGTTTGTCATGAAGGTGAGGCCAGCTGGGATCCGGACATCAAAGAATTTCATGGTGCATTTTACATTATTCCCTGTTTAGGTTTTTTCACAGGACCCTGATCATGCAACTGTAAATGCGTTACTGACTTTGTGGTGAAAAAAATGGTTGTAAACTTTTGTTGAAAACCTGGAAATCCTTTACTGCATAAGACTAACACTTAACAATTAGTTGAAATGTGGAAGTCTTTTTTGCACTCTACTTGGTTTTTGAAACATTTTGGAAGAATAACACTGAGTAATAAATGCTTCCTTCACTAAAGCAAACACAGCTGAGAAAACAGTTTGATTTGTTCATTAACATTTATATGTATTAACATTTATTGTACATTCATGTTTAAGTCTTGGACTTGCTAAACAATAACTTCAAAATGTTAATTTTGTACCTGTCTCTCTCTTGTTTGACTGTATTTCAGATACAAAAGTATTAATTGTAATGCCATGAGCATACAGTATATCACACCTGGAATCCCCCCCCCCCCCCCCCCCAGCACAAATCCTTGATTGAGATTCGATCCGCTCAATCAAATGTTGAGTATGAATCGTTCTCTAGAGTGCAGTCACAGTGAGTGGGAGTCTATGTGGCTCACAGCTGACACTCAAAAGACCACATAAAAACAGTTTCTGGCATGTTTCTAAGCAACACACAAATGTGCAAACATACATAAATAAAAAGCAGAGTTCGGATTTTTTTTTTCCTTCCCCTTTTGTGTTTTCCAGCCTTGTCTCAGACCCTGATAGCCGTCTTTCTGTTTCCAGTTATAAAACATCTCTACTGCTCCCTGCAGTGCTCTTACACCTTCAGTCTCGGGGGAGATCGGTCGATAGCTCAGGAGCAGATGCTTTCCAAATCCCCTTCATCCCATTTATTTATATGCTATTCAAGTAGAAAAAAAAAGAAGATCAGGTTTATAATGAACTTGAAAGGGTTCAGTAAATTTTGTAAATCAATCCCTGACTGGATGTATAACACAAAAGCTAACATTTCACGCTGACTCCCTTCACTTGCTCACCTCATTGCTCTCTGCCCTCTGCTATTTTCTTCCGTTGATCTCGCGCAGCCCAGTGTCAGACGGCTCATTTCAACACTCCACCGCCGACCAGCAGAGTGCTTGACATTGTCTCCTCCTTGCTGAAGTCAAAGTCAGGTTAAGATCACAAGCTCTTCATTAGTATTCAGGTGTAGGAGAGCTCTCCGGGGCTGCGTGGGCCCCAACTTTGGCCAAAGCATGCTTGAGACAAAGAGCTATTGAGAACCAAGAAGAAACAAGCATCCCAATTCATCATTCACATCAGAGCCACTCCTTATTTCTGGATGCTTGCAACCCCTGTCAATCTCAGGGAAATTGAGTCAGACAGAAAGTACTGTGGAGTATGTATTTGTTTATTTCTTTACCATTTAGTTTACTTTCTGTATCAATCTTGAGAGGCACAGAAAGTGTCTCGCAGACACATGTGTCCTTGTAAAACAATAAGTCTATAATCAAAGTCACATTTAACATTTTAAATCGCCCAAATCACAACTTCCAATCTTTAAGGTTGATTTTGGCAGTTTGAGAACAGCGGAAATACAATTTCACTCATCGGAATCGCTGGTTGTCGTTTTTTGTTTTCTTCAAATCACTGTTGTGTGATTTCAAATGCTCAAGTCTCCTGTAATCTGCATTACATTAACAGTGCTGACCTTCCTTGGGGCCACTTGTCTTTGTAGGACACCCGATGGTGGCATTGAGAAGGGCCCTCAGCCAGCTAATTGTCAACCAGGCCTGATTGTACTAAGAGCATATGAAGAGCGCCTTTCCCCTCGCTCAGCGTGGCTGCTGACCAGACCACCTTTACACAAAAGTGCAACCCAAGAATACCCTACAAGTGAGACTACTTGAGTTTACCTCATCTGTGTGTAACAAAAAAAAAAAAAAGGGATTGAAACATGGCCTTGGGCTTTGTTACAAGTGTAAGTCATTTGTAATTTCACTCATAAATCCTTGGTGAAGTGGCCATAACATCTGCTGCCATCTCAGAAGTTTTATGTCACACGTTTTATTCCCCACATCCCAAACACTCTGCTTCTCTTTACAGTCTGAACCACATCTGTACCCAGGGTAGTCATTCCAAACTAATGATGCCCGGAATATGAATTTAGTCCAAAGACTTTCTTCTTACTTCTTTTTGTGTTTCATACTTTTTTCATTATCTTGTTCCCTCATGCTATGGCATAAATTCACCCTGACTGACCTTCAGGCAAAAAAAAAAAAAAAAAGCGACTTGGCTCTTTCTTTCATCTCTACCTCACCTTGATAGCAACAAGCTGCATACTTTTTTTTAATTTGGCAAATTCTATGCATTAAGCACCGGTAATGTGATGGGACTTAAAAGTCTGCCTTTTAATGCCTCGTATTAGGATGAAGACGATAACCTGTACTGCCTTTCATATTGCTGGAATAATGGTTTGCCAACTTTCTCTCAAAATGACTTCCTTTATATATGGGAACCTCGTTTTGCTTGTCTTGAACAAACTCTCCCGGATCAAACTGATAGAATATCAAAGCAGTTTGTTGTACACACACTTTGCCATGCCTTATCACATTTCTCGATCCAGTTAAACAAACTGTCAACTGTTATCGGCCAGAATGTTTTCATGTTGGAAATGTAAAAAGCTACAAAGCTGTCAACACACTGCTCAAACCCTCTAATGCAGGCCTTTCACTCTGTTTTCATTTCAGTAGCTATCAAAGACACATGCACAACGTGAGCTCATTCTGTCCATAGCGTATCAAAACACACCTCCCATCATGCCAGGCAGAAATGAGTAATGCCTCAAGCAAAGATTATATCGGGAAAGAGGGGAGTGTTTTCATGTGAAGGTATTGGGATTTGAAGAAGTGGATGATATGATGGAGAAACTGGGCGAGATGTGCTGGGCTGTTGTGATGATCTCTGAGACTATGAGCTATCCCCATGGATAATGGAACTTACATGTTAGAGAGAATTACGTCTGTTTATTGCCTGGAGGCTGCTGTGGAAGCCAGCATGTCTGTGTATGTGTAGGTAGTGTTGGCTGATTGATGGTTGTGTGCCCATCTTGGAGTGGAGAGCGCTTACATCCCTGTAGTTTTATGTGTATGACAATGTTGTATTGGAAATCGACTGATGCGGGTGCTCTGTGGAGTGAAAGATATTTGATTGTGAGATGTAGTTAATGTCTGCTGTGGAGGCGCTCAAGAAAAAAGGCTGAAGATGGAGAGAGGATCATCATTTTATCCGCAATCTGGAGGCACTAAACAGAACAAACATATACGTTTGTGAAATACCTGCTTGTTTATTTTCTTGACAGATCTTTGCATCTGTTACTTGCCACAATGTACAAATTGTTCATATGATCATTGCTTGTACCGAATACATATTTTAGGGCGGTTGAAAACATTGGTTTTCAGATGTGACAGACTATTCTAGTTGCAGGACAGCCTCATTTACAGATGGAAGTAATGAAAAAGACATTGAACTTTGCAGTAGCCTTTTTATGTGGTGAAAGCAGGCAATAAAATCCTAGGTTGGTTGGCTAAACTATTAATTTGGATGGAGGCGAGGGCACAGTGTGGGGAACTGGAGCTTACATTGTGGTTACATGTTGAATTCAATGTTAAAAGAAGCAGACAGCAGCACATTGCATCAAGCAGGACTTGTTTGGGAAAGTCTTCAGTGTGAATAGCGGATACTTTTGACAACAGTGAAGCATGAGATTGTCTTTCATAATATAAATATGAAGCAATACTAGTCAAGACAAGTTACTGATAAAGGGTTCAGATAAAGCAAACAGAGACAACAGACTAGTTTCTCTTAGTGTGTTTAAATTACATCGTTATTTGTCTTTTATCCTCTCAAAAAAATCGTGAAGAAAAAAGACTTTCCCTTAATATAACCTAGAATTTGGTAAGTATGCCAAACCTGCATATATCCTTCCAAAGATTTTTCTTTTTTCTTCCCCTATATTTTTCTTTTGCTATAAAACAAAATGGCTTCTATCGCATAATATGAACTTGTAAAGTTGTACAGTCATTTTCAAAAGTCCATCCATGTATCTATCTTCAGTGTGGCTTCATTCTGTTCAGGTTCATGGGGTTCTGGAGTTGATCCCAGCTATGAACAAAGGCAGGGTACACCGCAGACCCCAAAAGACAGACAACCACACACTCCCACACTCACACCTATTGAACCAATTTTACACTTATCAATTAACCTCCCATGCTTGCTTTTGGGCCTGTGAGAGGAAACCAGACTACCTGGAGAAAACCCAGACACAGGAAGAAGTCCAAAAAATGTATTTTGTGATAGAATAATTGCCGGTTTTACCCTACACCTTTTTTTTTTAAATATATCATTGTCTTTTCTTAAACACAAAAGGAGAAAAAAAACATGGAAAAGGCAACCTCCTGTCTCACAGAATCTTCCTGTTGCCGAGGCCCTGTGAAACTCGCCCTTAAGAGAGGTTTAAATACTTAAAAAATCCCAAAACAAAACCCTGATTTAGATCCGTAATTTTAAGCACATGAGGGAAATTTGTAAAAGGGAGAGTACAGTTTCTCTGGCCATGAGTTAAACCAGCAAACTCAGCTGCTACAGATAGTATTAATGGTACTCCCCGACCATTCTGCATTGAAACGCCTCAAACAATAAATATTGTCTTAAACTTTCTGAAGTTCACAAAGTTCCCAAGGATAATTCATAAAGTACAATCAAGATTTTTTTCATTTAATAGAAGCTTGCACAACATATCAACAATCCCTCAACGACTGAGCAACAATGGAGAGACAAACTCCACCATCTCAGAGGTGTTGGGCCATCTGCCCTGACCAGCTGGGGTGAGTGATGAGCAGAGAGAGGGGGAGTAAAGAGAAAAATAAGCAGCATAGACAAACAACAAACAATACACACTGGAAATATTGGTGAGGCCAGTACATGCAGATTATAGCTTGGAACGACCCTGATAAACCTGCAGAAAGATAAAGAGAAAAAGAAAGGACAGAGGAAAATAGACACACTACGGGGGTGAGGAGACATAAATATCTTTGTAAATCCTACGTGCTGCACCAACATACTGCACAGTGTGATGGGAAATCCAGCTTTATCTGCATCCAATATTTTCATTTGCATATGTGAGTTGTTACAATATGTAGCCTGTGATACTACCTATTCTTCAAACTCTTTGTTGTGTGAAATGTAGTGAAAATTGAAATCTGAAGATAACGCGCATTTCTCTTTGAGTCCTTTGTGTTACACTTTAATTCTTTTTTTTCCATGCTGCAAAGCATAAGGTATAGCTTTACGCCAGTTTGGTTCAGGGCAGGTAGAATGTTTTCTTTTTCTCTGTGTGTGGTCTACAGTGTGTTTGTCCTGTAAGCAGCCTGTGTTTTTATATTATTTATGGGAGGGTCAAATCCTACATATGACTGAAAAACTTCAATGTGTTTTTTTTTTAACATAAGTTGGTGTTGAACATGATTTTCAGTAGAAACAGAGTAGGAAGTAGTGAGATCACAGATATGGACCTGTAGTGCTTCCGGGCATGACATTTTAGAGGAGAGAACACGAGCGTCTTCAGCGAACGCTCGCGGTTTCCCAGCCAAAGGTCAGGTGCAAGTGGAAGGCTGAGATTGAGAAAAGGTCAAAGCTTTTTGAAAATGGTGGTTACAAAATACTAAGCATCATAAACAAGATAAACACAGCTGGTTCGTGAACTCGCGGAAGTGCGCTAAGAATTGTACCTTTAGATTAGTGAGAAAACAAGATACGGGGTAAATAAATGCATCCATTGACAGTTCATGATACAATAACATAGAGATTTTCAAAGATATGCCAACGAGAGACCGTTGCCCAGAAGAGTGTTGGAGAATGTCACAGCACTTATGGCACAGGCAGCATAGATGTTAATGTGACATTTAAGCCAGACTACACAGTTGGGTGTCTTGGCTTTCAACTTTATATGGACACGCCGCCCCATATCCCTGCAAGAGATGTACACTAAATGTCTGCTGTCATAAGCATCAACCCACAATCCAACATTCACATATTGTCAAGGTTTATGTTCAGTTTATGCCCTGTAATCATCACTGCAGAAGGACATAAGTGAGTAATAAAAACAGAAAGGGGTTGCCACAGTCAGTCAGCTGTAGATGTCACAATGGAATGTGCATATTAGGAAATGGTCATTTGAAACATATTCAGAGTCTGATTAGTAAATGTTCAGTGGTAAATGACTTGCACAGACACAAGACAACAAATGTGGTTAGTGAAAGCAATTATGTTGGTTTGCCAGTTGATAAATAGATAAGGATACCCGATGTAAAGCAAGACGTGGCGATGACTCGATTGAAATCCCATAAAATATAATTTAAGGGTCCTGGGTAAAAGACTATAAGTAAAGACTGAATGACTATGTAGGAAACTGGCACAGTTTTGGAGTTTTCCATCTGCAGCAGGATAATGAGTCCAAATACGCCTGTATGAATGGGAGTACTGACCGTCATGGTCTTTTAACCATAACTAGCTGATCTCAGTCTCACTGAACATTTATAAACTTTTAAAACAGTTTGGAAAACCTGATAACGCATGAGTGTCTTTCATGCAAAAACGTGTGATCCACACAGCACAAAGCTAGAGATGGTTGATGTGTATGTATGCAGAACATTTAACAGAGACATGTCAAAAATACATGTACAACCCATTTGGCTATAATCTGTCCTCTCTTGTAGTTATATGGGAGTGAAGCCAATCAAATCCTTAATTCCTGCAAATGTTTTGCATTATAATGGTGTTTTAAGCAAATATAAGTATTTGATACTTTTAAAGTTTTTGTTTCCAGTTGAATGTTCTGTGCATTTTGAAAAAAACCAACATGTGGATTAATTTCCTGTATCATCTGTTTCATCATGTTTGGGGCTCTGAGTAGCCAAAGGGCTGCTGAAATCAGTTCATTGTTGTCAAACATAGCTTTTGGTCCAAGAAAATACGACTGTGGAAAAGATGTTTCAAACTATTCCAATCAATTGTGTTTTACTGGGATTTTCATGAACTTGAAATATACCCGTTACGTTTTTATGTGGATTTATTCCTGAGCACAGAATGTACAGTATGCCACTCACAGCATGCTTGAAATAAAAATATTGTTTACATTAGGTATATGTGTAATTCTGTCATCTTTTGCTGTGGGACTGTTTCTTTGATTAACCTTATATGATAATTCATTTTGAAGCAGTTGCCAGTAACTTCATTGTTTCGTGATCAATTTCACCCAAAACATTATTTTTGCTAAGTTTCCACCGAATTAATCTTTATAATCCCAACAGTGTATTTTTGCCTTCATATAAACCAGTGGCAAACTATTGTCAGGGTATTCTTTCCTCTGATACAGTAACTAATAGTTTCTGACAGGGTGTGCAATTTCCTCAAAGCCATTTAGATATGGCCCTGGTCTCCTTAGAGCTAAAGACAGGATTCAATAAGTAATGCCTCAGCAGGCCTCAGCACCTGGCGGTCTCCGTCACCCTCTGGCTGACTGTAATCATTTGTGATAGCCCCCGTACGCTTGCTGGCCACCCAACAGCACATGTTTCACTCTGGCTTTTAGACGGACATCAAAATGCATTACCTCCAAAGCAGTAGATGGGGGGCTGAATGTGCGGTGCCAGGGTGGAAATAAAGACATTAACTCTATCCGCAGACCAAGGTTGGTAGACTGCACCAAGTGACATTACAGAATTTTATACATACACATCAAAGGGAATTAATGGCAGTCAACCATAAAGTTGACAGGCTTGTCTGTCTGAAATGTGTCAGTGAAAAAGGTATGATTACGTGATTACTTCCATATCACTAAATGCTAATATTGTAACATTTAATTATTAAAAGTTTTTGACCGAAGAAGAGTTTTTCACCCGCTCTGTCAATATCGTCTAAATACTTCAGTTTCTCCTTCAAATTAAGTGGAAACAACACAGTAAATCATTTCAGGTTTTTTTGCACATAGTCCTATTGCATGGTAAATATGGTCTTAATGACTCGACAGCGGGAGGCTCGGCTGTTTAATGAGCAGGCTCTCCTGCTCCACCATGATCAAATGAGCACCTAATTTGATTTTCCCTCTTGACCTCTATTTCTCTCAGAAAACAACAAAGCACAAGGGATTTTTCAAAGACTTGTGCAGCAGTGGAGAAATTCAGAGATGTGTGGAGAAAGAGAGGATAACAAGGAGACTTTACCCATCATGATATAAGGTACAGCACACTCTTTCTAACACTCAGATGCAGTATACACCGATCAGACCATTATTTAATTTCTATGACACCTGTCAGTTTTTGAAACTTATATGCTGGAAGTGGGGAAAATCATTCCCAAAATGGTATGTGTTGTAAACTGGGGACGGCTAATGGGAGCTCAGGAATCACTGGTGCAAAGCTGTAACAGAGGCTGCCCATTGTGAACTACGTATTCCCACTGTAGCACATATAGGCGAAAACCTCAGCGGTGGCTTTGCTAAAAAGATTTCAGAACAGGCAATGCATTACAGCCTTCTGTGTATGAGGCAGGCAGTGTGACGACAGACCCCTCCGAGTGCCCATACTGACCCCCCATCCTGCTAAAAGCACTCATAATAGGCACATAAGCAAGAAGACCTGAACCAGTGTGCAATGAAAAAAGCTGAACTGATGAATCATGTTGCTATGTTTTACATCATATGATGGTTGTGCATGTGTGTGTGTGTGTGTGTGTGTGTGTGTGTGTGTGTGTGTGTGTGTGTGTGTGTGTGTGTGTGTGTGTGTGTGTGTGTGTGTGTGTGTGTGTGTGTGCATCCAGCTTTCACCTGGTGAGAAGATGGCAGTGAAATGTACAATACAGGAGGGGACAATACAGAAAATAGAGTGTGATGCGCTATGCTGGGGTATGCTGGTAGCTTTCATTCTGACTAAACATTGCACCCCTCTATAGCAGCAATAATATACAATGACAGTTTTATCCTTTAGATAATAAAGTAAATCAAAGAATTATGGAAGATTAAGCAGTTTGCCTCTTCCTGAAAACTTAACATAACTTCATCTCATCAAGCTTGATGTACAAATCCAGATAGCAACAATGCTAACTTACAGGACATAAAAACATCCTTCCGATGTTTCGCTGGTCATTGGGTTAGAACTGTTTTAGTGACATCAAGGTGACTTAAACCAGTAATTCCCAGTCATTAGGCACTCACTTCAGTCAGAGCCACAGCGCTTGGGGCCTAAGCTTTTCCTGCTCTAGAAAACTGATTATTAATTTCATTTCGAAGGATTCTACTTTTGTAAGAGGGTTTGAATCTCCCCGCGTTTGGCTTCACTGTAAATGTTGGTTAACTGTTGGTTAAGTAGTCCAACTGCACATGCCGCTGTCTCGGGCCCACTTGTGAAACAAAGAGTGACATAACTGAAAAGTCTGACCACCTCTCACTGAAGCTAAGGTCAAAGTAAACCATTCATGATAAACTACTGTCAGACTCTGTCTGTCTGGCCTGACACTGAAGAGTCTGCTCAAGGTTTGACATTCAATAGGAGCATAAATCTGTCTTATGTTACTGAATGAGTCCTATTGTTTTGCACATAAGGCCTATAAAGCAGCAGACTGTCAATTGTATAATTTTCGCACTGACTTAACAAGACAGCAGAGGTGTAGATATGAAGACGGTTGCCTTTTTCCTCATTTTCATTTCTCAGCTTAAGCCAAATCAATCACCACCTGGTTGTAGTTTTAACAGAAAGTCTCTTCATAGTACTATCAATTTTCTCAAAGTTGCTTCGAGTGATACTTATGCTTTACTTGCGTTCAACACCAATTATTGTGTGAATATCTATAACGAAATTAGTTTGTGCTTGCTTGCTTGTTTTTGGAAGTTGTGGGTCTGGTTTTCATGACTGTTCTTGATTTGATGCTTTAAATGTGGCCACTTCAGAAGCAAGCAGCAGACCATGGCGTCACTACAGAGAAAAACACTCCGCGGGTGTCTAGACCAACTGAAACAACCTCATGTGCCGATAGCACCACATGCACAGACCGCATGTGCTTCGCCCAGAAAAGAGATTCCTGTTTGCAACACCAGACCCGACTGATTCAACATGACATGATGTAGATGAAGCAGGAAATATATTGTTCATTTTCTGCCCTCTTGTGATTCATTTTTTTAATAATTACATTCACAGTCAACCGTCATTTGCCCTTAGGATGTTATGTTCGCAGGTTATTTGCCACTGTTCGATAAATTATGGAACTTGTCATTTTGAAGTACATAATGAACGCATTATGAAGAGACTGTTACAACTGAAGTCAAAGGCAGGTTCAATTTTATTTACATTTATGTCCTCAGGGAGTTTTTTCTTTTCAGGTTTTAAACCAAATCAAATTTTTCTATATTTATTGTGATGGGTGTTTTTGTCTTCAAAATCTTTTTATTGGTCTAGAAAAGGTCAGCTAAAAGTCAGGGGTGCTATCACATGCCTGTTTTTGCACACACTCGTACCTGTTACTGACAGTACATTCACAGTGTCCTGCTGTTGAATTTCATGAGCTCCCTTGGAGCTGACTGGGGCTAAGTGCCCTACTCAAGGGCAACTGAAGAATAGTTGTCGAGGGAATGACAGCTCATGCCTCATTCAACTTCACCACTCATATCGTTCTTCCGTCGCTGCCAAAAACTACTTATATGAAGAGAAAGAAAAATAAAAACACTAAAATGTCTTTAAATTGTAAGACAACCTTCAGAGCAATAAAGTTAAACAGATGAAGAGTTTTTGATTATAGAAATCTGTGATTTTATCAATGGTAAACAGATTCATTAATGGAATGGATTCAATAGACTCCAAATCCACGTTGTTTTTGCATGTTCTTCAGTAAAATAGAAATGCCATTCATAAGACCAGTGGACCGTGTCAATTTTTTTCTGAGCTGCATTTCATGTATTGTAAAAAGGAAGAAGGCAGGATTGGTAGTGAAGGTGGTAAAGAGATGCAGCTCAGCAGGGTGGTGAGACAAAATGCTTTCATGACACCTGCTGGTGTAGCGTTCTGCTATCTACACGCTGTTTCTTTCCTCCCCCATCATTCATCCATCAACCCAGCGGTAGACGCTCAGGACACAGCCACTCTCGGTTTGTCAGTGCCCGCCACAAAAGCTTTCATTACTATTACATGTCCGCTGACCCCTCGGAGAACTAAAATAAACTACAGGGGCGTACCAAAAAAAGAAAAGAAATTGTCACAAAGGATAAGACGTGGCTTACCTTGTGAGCAATATTATGAGCATAAAGAAATCGGGATTATTTCATCATGTTGCATTTTATCGCCCTGAGTTTTCCTGTTGACGTTTAACACATCGCGTCTTCATTTCAGTCAGAAGAGGACTCATGGTGAGCAGACACTTGTCGAAGCTGATATGGATGAAATAAGAGACGAAGGATGAAAAGAAGGATGACAAGAGATGAAGGCAATAAACAATCAGGAATTTTATTTTTGTTTGCCTTTCAATGCGACACAGAAGGTCAAAATAAAGTGAATCTCATGATAAATTTAAAAAGACATTCCTTTCCTGTAGCCTGTTTATCTACCATGGTTAGAGACAAATACCTCATATGTTCTCTGGCTCAGTCTTCCTTTCACTGCTTTATATTTGCAGCAAGTGGCAGAGGTCGAGCTTTTAATACCATCCCTAAATCCCCAATCCTTTGCATTACCGGGCCCAGCACAGCCTGGCTAGGAAAGCTGGCTGCTAATAAACTACATAATCAGTAAATCAAGAAATGGAACAGGTGAAATATGCATAAATGTCTTGATTAAATGTTACTCAGAAACACTCATGTATTCATAATTTAGTAGATTATATCATACCTGGACAAAAAGGGCACTTTGCCTGATGGAGAGCACTCGGCCATGATCACGAGTGGTAGTTGATCTCGATTGACATTCTGATTGCTAATGCTGATTGAAAAAGTCGAAAAGTGAGTGGCCAAGCATGTGTGCACGTATGTAAATAAGAAAGACACAAAATGGTGTGGAAAATAGAAGAGGATACGGATACCATGCCAACAGTTTTAGAGCACACAACGATCATCCATGTTAGAGGTTTGCGTTGCTGACGGACACAGACAGACACACAGTTACATACACGCCTCCAGACAATTTAGAGACGCTAGTTCACATAATAAGAATATCTTTGGATTATACGAAGAAGTCACAGGACATCCAGACACAAGAAGAACAAATAAATTCCCCAAACTTTCCTTGTGCCAGAAAACAAGCTGGATTATCCTCACTGTGAACTCAATGTGAACCACCTTGTGTTATATACATCACTTCAAACACATGTTATAAATGATAAGTATTCTTTCGAATTCTTTTGATGTAAAAAAAAATAAAAAAAATAAAAAAAAGCGAGGGTGTTTTTAGGTATATTAAAGATCTTAGCTAAATGGTTGCTTTATCATTTTAGCAATATTGACATGCTGGTGTTTTGCTGGCGCTGCATATTGTGTATCATGCTTGGTGCCTTGATATGACATGTCGGGATGTGAACTACAGCCAGTAGCAACATTGCATCAAATCAGAAAAAACTCACAGGTCGTTAATATCCATTCTGACAGCAGACAGGAATGTGTGAATCAAGTCTCATGGTACTCTGTCTTGATTTTTTTTCTTCATGTATCATCAGTAATCAGAAATATAAACACCGTGAATTTTCATAGCATATTGTCTGGTACCATGTACTTCAGCAGAACATTGAATGCAATGCCAGGAGTAACTGTCATGCTTTGCACAATAATTCATCCTGTATATTGTGCTTGAGCGAAATGCAGAGGATTACCAAGACCTCAGGGCCGCTTCATCATAGGAATATCTTCACAAAATGGGAGCTCATATGACATTTCAATCCCAATACCATGATGAGTGAATGGCCTTCAAAGCATTCTTTTCCTCGAGGAGTCATGGGGTTGTGTGGCTTGATTTCTTACAGATATTACATTTCTCACAATAAAGCATATTGTACATGGGAAATGTCACACTTTCCTGTCTACAACAATCTAGTATAACCCACATGGGATGGATGTTTTAGTCTCAGTACGGTCACTTGCAAACACAGAATTGTATGCTTGAGAACAGCATGAGCATGACAACATGGACTACCTTCGACCAGGACAAATTACAATACGCATATGTATAGTTGATATGTATAGTCCCTTCTATTAGATAGAATTCAACATGTGATGCACACATGTGGTTTTGATCTTTTGGAGTTCATCAGCTATTATTGAAGCCCATGCACAAGCTCCCGCAGTGGGGATACAATTTATAGCACCTATGCTCACCTATATTGTTATATTAAAAAAATAACAGGCATGCATAGTGTTTTAATACAGGGCTTACAAGTACTTCTCCGGTACTGTGGAGACAGGCAAACGACGGCTAACTCCAAAGCTGACAGTCTTCAGGGAGCAGGACAGAGAGACAGCCAGTCTCCCAACACTTTCTAGTTACAACAAGTGTAATGAGCAATTAGCTCTCACAAACTTCATTCATTTTAAAAAAGGGGGACTTTTACTTCAATTTTAATAGTAATCAGTTACTGGTGTGCTACTTTCAAAATGAATGACGAAAGTAATGAATTATTCAGAACACTGCAGGCAAGGATCAATTATTCTCAGTGGGTTCTTTAGGTCACTACAAAATAGGTGTATACGCTTTCTTTCTTTCTTTCTTTCTTTCTTTCTTTCTTTCTTTCTTTCTTTCCTTTTATTTTTTTCAATCGTGTTATTCTATTTTTCTCACAGGTCATGAAACTCTTTCCATTGTGTGCTCACATAATTTGAACAGGAGCACAAAGAAGATAAAACCTACAGTGGGTGCCCCTTACTACACTTAATGGTCACATTATTAAGGACTTCTCATTAATGCTAATGCTAATCAGCCAATCGCATGACAGGAACTCAAAATATTTAAGCACACACAGACACACACACACACACCACACACACGGTCAAGATGAACTTCATATCAAGCATGAGAATGGTGAAGAAATGTGATTTAAGCAACTTCAAATGTGGCATGGGTCTTAGTGCCAGGCAGGCTAGTTTGAGGATTTCTGAAACTGCTGATCTACTGGGATTTTCTGGCACAACCATCTCCAGGGTTCAGAGAAAATGGTCTGAAAAATTGGTGAAAATGCCTTGTTGATGCCAGAGGTGAGAGCAGACTGGGCAGGCTGGTTCAAGATGAAAGGCAGAGAAAGAAATAAAGGCAACACTAACCCAAATAACTACTCTTTACAACCAAAGTTTTCAGAAAACCATCTCTGACCATACATCACATTGAACCTTGAAGCTGATGGCCTTCAGCAACAAAATCCCACACCGGAAACTTGAGACTGGACAATAAATCTTTTTAAAATTATTGCCTGTTCTAATTGCTCTTGATTTCTCCTCATGCATTCAGATGGTGCGGTCAGAGTGTGGCATAAACTAGTATCTATAATTCAAGCTGCCGCTGGTTGGTGGAATTCTCTTGGAGCACTTTGGGGCCTTTAGTATTGATCCAGCATTGTTTGAATGCCAGTGTGTAGCTGAGTATTCCTGCTGACCATGTCTATCCTTTTATGACCATGGTGTATCTATCCTGTGACTCCCAGGGGGCACCATGACACCACGACGCAAAGTTCAAATCATCTCATAAGTTCTCTTTGAACATGACAATGACTCCACTGGACTCCAATCGCCTCTTCTCAATTTAATAGCATGTCTATGGGAAGCGGTTCGATGGGACCATTGCATCATAGATGTAGAGCCAATTACTTCCAGCACCTTGCTGAATGAGGGCAGTTCTCAGGGCCTATAGTGGGTCCAAACTGGAAAGAACAAATCCTTACTGAATAAAGTGAATAAAGTGGCTGTTGAGTCATTGCACCATTCTTTAAAACAATTATAAATATGCATGTCCTCATTCACGAAAGATTCACCTAAATAAATGCTGACAAGCCAGTGGTAACAGAATTCTTGTTTAATTAGTCACCATGACAACCATGGAGCATGCTTTATTGTTTTCTTTGTGTGCGTGTTGATGTATTCCTGCACACACACACACACACACACACACACACACACACACACACACACACACACACACACACACACACACACACACACACACACACACACACACACACACACACACACACACACACACACACACACACACAAAACGCGTTGTGAGTTCTGTCCAAGTGTGTCAGGAACTGCTGCCTCCTCCTCGCAGGCAGGCAGCTCTCCCCGGCTGGAATGGCCGCCTGTCTGTTTGCTTCTGTTGGTTTGTATTCATCACCCTGGCGGTTTGTAAATAGCCGTGTGGCCCCGGAGACAGCTCCACAGCGCTCACTTCTCGTTTGGCCATTTCCCCCGGACCCCTGCTATCCTGCTCAGTCTCTCAGCAGCTGCACGCAGTGTGCAGATCCTGCTGGAGCGAGAGCGCAGCACGAGCACCATCTCTCTCTCTCTCTCTCTCTCCCCCCCTCTCTCTCTATCTCTCTCTCTCTCTCTCTTTCTCTCTCCCAGCATAAGTCTACTTGAGCAGTTGGCAAGTTTTCCTCCAGAAGTGAACCGGGCGGGAGTCGATCGGGGCGAGCGGTTTTCCTCTCCTCCTCCATCCGACAGGGTTTCCTTCGTTCGCGTCAACTTGTTTTTTTTTTTTTTTTTTGACGCCGCAAATCTTGGCGATGACAGCCGCCGGACCACATCCCGTCGCCGTGCTCCTGCTCTGCCTCGTCTCCTCGGTGGGCTGCAATATGTTTGCATTCACCGAGGAGCCGTTTGACAGAGTCGGGAAATCGGACGGGTACTGTAGTCGGATTTTACGGGCTCAGAGCAATCGGAAGGAGGGCAACAACGAGTTTCTGCTGCGCGTCGAGGGAGATCCGGAGAGCTACCAGCCAGGCAGCACATACAGAGGTTGGTGTTTTTTGTTTTTTTTCGTCTTTAGTGGCATACACTATAATGTGCACATTGTCATTCAGCGGGAATTTGTGCAAACTTGAGAATAAGTTTCTCCACAATCTACTTCTGATGAATCTTTAAGTGAATGCGCACTGAAAGTGAACTGTGGGGAGCGAATAAAGAAATAACTGCATCTCCTCATAGACAAGAGACCCTCCCATGTTATTCGGGGAACAATAAGCTGAAACATTTCTCAAGAAGACTGCCTTAGGTTTGATCTTCATCACTTGATCGTTACATTCTCATAGCCGTATGCATTGTTTGTATATTATTAAGTGCCCCCATTCATAATAATTATGTAGTTTAAAAGTAGATATTTCTTGAAATGGCACGTATAGTTGCGAAAAAGGAGGTGGGGGTGGGTGGGATGGTTGTTTTCCAGCTATGGAGCAAACTGAATCTGCTCCATCATCCCTGGGGTGAAGCGCACCATGTCTGGAGGGAAGCACCATATTTGCATTGAGCTCCTCTCTTTCTATCCAATTTTGTTTTTCTAAACTCGTTCGCTGAACAAAAGACGCTTAAAGCAACAAAGTAAGCCATGCTTTGGTGTTTTTATACATTCTGGTTTTCAGTAACTTTTCTTACTTTTTTCCTAATAAAATTAACCAAATACAACTAAATTGTGTAGTACTGGAGCTGTAACAGCAACAACAATAATTCAAATGTCGCCATGCTTTACATTTGGAGGGACACAATCTGACAATGCTCAAAAGCTTTATATTTTATTCTTAAAAAAAACCAACCCCAGACCCCTCAGTTAATTCTTGTCTGCTTTCAGTAACCTGCATGAAAAAAGACCCGTTTAAAGTGAGTCTGATTTGTTTTTGTCTAAAGTGTTATTGTGAGCAGTGGATGGCCATGTGCCATCTGTTCTGTGAACTTGATTCCTTCATTGCCCTTCTGCTCCTTTCAACATTTTGCTTATTGCCGTTACACAAAACAGTTTTACATGATTAAAGTGGCAACTTCGTTAGTCTGAAGAGCGGAAACTAAAGTTGCCGACACCGTCATCCTTTCCTGAAGCAATATCCACGTAATCTATGTATGGCTGCATTGCCATGTTGGGACTGTCAGTACACAGACAGGAGTTGGATAAAGGATCCTTTTCTAGATCTGTCACAACGTTCTGTGAGTAATTTGCAGATGCCACAACACCACTCTGGCACGCACTTCGTGAGAGCCACTTTAGCTCCCTGTTCAGAGTGAGGATTATAATTCATCCATGTTAAGTGATGGATGCTCCCTTTTCTTTGTTTCCATTTAGTTACTCTGTCTGCAACCAGCCCCTCCTACTTCAGAGGGTTCACACTTATTTCCCTAAAGGAGGGCACCGAAGGAGACCAGGACGAGGACTACGCTGGGAATTTTCAGGTAAGGTAGCAGCTAATGATTAGACTGTTATGATATAGTCCCCCCCCCCCATTGTTTGAGACACTTTAAGAAAACCGATTCATCATGTGACAAATGTTCAAGTTGCAATACATTTGAATACTAACAAAAGACAAGCCAACCCTGTCAACTGCACCTGGTTTAACAGTAATGCCAATACCGTCTATCCTCTGGAGTCCAGCATAAGCACTGTGCAGGATCTGTGAAGACAGAAAAGGAGATCCTGCTTCTGCCGCCTTCCAGGCTTCACATATCCAAGTGTGATTATTCTCACCTCAGCTCCTCTAACAGGCTTGATATAGCATATGAAAAGAGCCGACCCTCAGCTCAGCTCCACACATCTGTGCTTCACCAGGCTGTCGAGGTACAAGTGTGAAGACTTTAAGAAGCTGTACATTCATATGCAGGTATACATTTCATGTATGTAGGGGGTGTACAGTTAGACTGGTTTAAGGGCTAATTAGCATTTTACATAGGCAGTTCTCGGAGGAGTGCTGTAGGACTGTAGGATAGAGAACAGAGAGGGACAAGAGTATAAAGGAAAAAAGGGAATGCTGGGAAATTGGTGCTGCTACGCACTTGTTATAATGGCCAAATATGTGAGGTCTTTGTAATTATAATGTTGGGTGAGGAGTGAGGTGGTAGAGAGACTAGTTGGTGGACTGTGTGTGTGTGTGTGTGTGTGTGTGTGTGTGTGTGTGTGTGTGTGTGTGTGTTTGTGTGTGAGAACGAGTGCAACAGAGAGTCATTAGAGGAAAGATAATGAGCCTGTGATAAATGATAGATTTATTACATTACTTCATTTCTAGTTTATGTATACTTGTAAACATATAATGCCGTGTGAATCACAAAATGTAACGTGCTTAGTTGTTAATTCAACATGGTCACAGTGTGGGACAGATTGTGAGGTGACAGCATTATGAATCTTTAACGACATTCATAACCTTTAAATACCTCAGTGTTTACTGGTTCTTGTTGTCTTCCCTTCTAGTTTATTACAGCCATTCAAAGTTTATTTCATCTGAGTCAAGGCTGCAGTTTCCATAAATTTACTGCACTTATGTGGTGCATAAGAGCACAAACTGTTAAAATTGTTGAAGGTAGCCGAGCAAGTACGGGACCCTTCATAATGCCTAACTATTAAAGACAGAGAGTAATACTGGAGCGTAATTTACATGGGTAAACCCAGCGTACTATTCATACCGACGTATGGAATCAAGCTATCAAATCACATACAGACACCCAGTCTGAACCTAAGCCACATCCCTTTCCTGCTCAGCGCTTGAAATCATATGTTTTGTTGGAGCATATCCTGTGAAGAAGCAGTTGTTAAATGGCTTTAAAAGCACGCGTGGCTTTCTTGTTTTCCAGACTCTTGTGAACCTGTCGGTTTCAGTTGCTTCCCACATAAAACCCTATTATTTTACTGAGCCCCTCCTGCAATTCACGACAAAGTTCGCACAGCAGTCCTCAGGCTGCTCTGATCACGGTTGCTGCCATGCTGTGGCGCTCTTTGTGAACCTGAGCTTTGAATACGGAGGACATGAAAAAACTGGATCCTTTTATTTTTGTCTCGTGTGCACCTCACATCTCATTAACCAGCATTATCACCGGCCTTTTTCGTTCCCCATTTTTATTTGTCTTTGCAAATGATGTCATGCTGTTATTATTTAATGCCAGTCTCGAGCTTGCTCCTCAGCCATATGGCGAAGGGTGATGCGGCGTGAAAGGCGCTAAGTGTCAGGAGTAAAGAGGGGCAACCTTGGATCATTTGAATCACACTCAGTCCCATTACTCCACACTTGAATACATGAATACACAGAAAATGCTCTGTAAAATAAAAAAATGTGTAACCACTAACTTTTAGAGTTTGGCTAAAAGTAAAAAGAAAAGTGGGCATCTCATCACTTATGACTTGATTTTTGCGAGGGTTTGAGAAGTCAGAGGTTCTCTGCATCGCTTTGGACAATCGCCTGTCTCATCGCCTGTCTCATCGCAAGCAATCTATGACAGCGTATCACACGCAAACTGCTGTCCAAAGAGATATCTTTTCATTATCACCTGCCCAGTGAGTCTTTTATGTTTCATGCGTCTTATGTCGGGAAAGCACACAGACACACCATCCCTGTGCTCTGAAAGAGCTCTGGGTGGACCAGCCTCCAGGCAGTGAAAGGAAAAAAAGAGAGAGAAAGGAATCTGCAACAGAAGACGTCGGGCTTTATTTAACATACAGCTCATTTGAAATCTGCTGGTGTGCCCAATCTCAGCCGTCTCAGGACAGCTCCCCACTTGATGAAAAGCACTTTTATTGAGCTCACTGGGGAGGTCAGCTGCCACTGTGTGTGTATGTGTGTTTCTTTGGCAGGAGTGTAAACCAGCAGGGAATGCTGGCGATGTCCGACGGGACATTACTTCTCAGCGGGATGAGATAATAGGACAAGAAAAGGCAAATTGCTGTGTGTCTGTGTGATGAGACAAAGGGGGAAGTCATGATCTTACATTAGGGCAGCAAAGATATTTTGACACTTGGATTCTATGCAAAATGCACCGATTATGCTTTCGGTGAGTTAGCATGTTATTAAGATTGATGTTTAATGTTATTATTTGAATTCGACCAGCAGCGAGTGTTAAGGCTGATAAGCTGCAAAATCTGATGCATAAATCAAAAAAGACTATTTCATTTTTCCTCTAATGTGTCACATTTTTTTCTGTCTTGTTTGACAATGGGTGTCAGGGTATGGTAAAAGACTTTAAAACTGGGGACTGAAAGGAGATCATAGGTCACTTTGGAGCAAATTGGTTTCTTCTTCTTGCAGCTGGTTTTCAATGCATTCCCATGAGACTTCACCGGCTTTACATGCGTTGTAGTCCAGTCAGGACAACCCAGGATGCCTGTTAGGAACCATGGGAACATGAAGAGGAGGGGGATAATCCATCAGACTGAGATCAGGCTGCATACACATGAACTGGCTTCGCACGCACGCACGCACGCACGCACGCACGCACGCACACTCAAATAAAGCTCTCTCTGACCCTTTTTCTATCATTAACCATAGCCTTGGAATTCATATCTTAACCCTAAAAACACTATGTCGTCATATAGTTCCTAAAATTAGGTGAGACCCTTCAGATTGTGTATGTTCTCAGTATTTGGACCCTACAAAGAGAGTAAAACAAGGGCACAGGCACACATGCCTGGACACACTCGCACACAGACACAAACACTCGCAAAGAGAGCTCATTCATAACATAGCATGACAAAGGAAATTCTCTGGTGACAGCTTTATGGAGTGAGAAAGTTCCACGCTTTCACTGCCCTGATGTCACTTCCTATCAAACGGATCCTTGGTCTCTGCACAGTGAATATTACATCGTTGGCTGCGCTCCCTCATGCAACCAGCTCAACTCATTTTCTGTCCAGTTAAAATCAATGAGATGCTGAGTATTTCAAGTGCACAGTGGAGAGTGGAGAGGGCAACATTCATTTGGGCTTTTCAGTTTGAATAAAGCGAAATCTGGTGATTTTTAGAAAATACTGTCATGATTTTTGCATCTTGAAGTTAACTTACTTATTGAGCATTGGAAGGGAATTAAATTTTGCCAAAGCCTTTTCCGTTCAGTCCTGATGAGTTTGAGAATATATTCAAATGTTCAAATTATACATTTGGTGCCATGCTCCTTTTATTGTGACTTTATTCTAGTAATTGCTTCATCCTGACCAAGAGGCTGCAGCCCCTTTCAGTTAAACACTGAGTCCCGCTTGGAGCTCTTCTCCCATTGTATCGTCGACCAGCCACTCCTCCCTCATTTTTACTTTCTTCTCAGGTGTGACTGTCTTTATTTCCCTTAGCTCTTCTATTCAAGAATGGCTCGGGGCTTTACAGTTCTCATGCACTGCATAAAGCAGTATGTCATAAGGAGCGTACTGAGTAGACATATAGTCGTCACAAAGTGAGCCATTTTGTTCCCTAGTGTTTTCCTTTCAAAGATCGCCTCCATTTCCATAACATTAGCCAATTATTCAAGACAAACGTATAGAGTGTTTAACTAGCACAGGTGCATTTCCAGAACCTATGTGAAGAATTTGGTCAATGTTAATTATATCATAATAATGATTATTTAGTCGAAGCTTTCAAAGAGAAATAAAGCACCTCAAGTCATCACATTCCAAAAGACTTTCCCACCTCTTGGCCTGGTCTCTCAGCTTTAATTACACTACAGCAATCCAACCACCGTATAATATTTGAGCTTTAAAAGGCAAACTATGACCTTTTCCTATTGGCAGGGGATCTTTGTCTCAGGAGCAGGGAGAGACTTACTGCCCTCGCAGGAACCGCACCACTCTCTTGGCCTGGGTATTAAACATGGAATTTTAATACTGCATAACTTCAGCGGCAATCATTGACACCATTTAAATTAAAAAAAGAAAAGAAAAACTCCTCTGTGGGCACATTTATTGTTTTGTAGTAGATGTGGTCAATTTCTTCCGTGGAATTTCATTGGGAAAAGTCGAGGTATTCTGTTACTGGCTTTGTGAAATCTGGCAACAAACCTGCTGCAAGTTTCCTCTGGTTTGACATTTCATAAAAGGCACTTGTCATAATCCCCCCAATTTCCTGCCCTTTTTCACCACCCTTTCAGCCCATTCAGGTGGAGGAAATGAACTTTTTCTCAATTAATACCACATTGCTTCTGGCTCTAATCACAGTCAAATGAGTGATTTGCTTGCCTCGTCTATCCACTCCAGCTCATTAAATCAAGGCTGCAACCAGGAATCAATTATATTGACAAAAATCGATTATGAAAATGTGTTGGCAACAAACTGCATGATATATTACGCGTGTCATGTTATTATTGCTGCTGCAAACTGTGTGATTTATGTCACATGCACATAACTGAGTGAAGTATGCCAGTGCTAATGTGGAGTCACCAGTAGTTAAAAAAAGACCTGACCAGGTTTGGGTAAGATACTAGGAAGAAGTACATGAATACAGTTACTTCATCAAAAAAATTACTTGTGCAGAAAAGTAACTTGTGAGTTGCTTTCAATTGTCTTTTAATTAAGATGTCTTAATAATGTACATTTCGTAATGATGCTGTGACACATTAGCGGCGGGTTCAGCACTATGCGGGTCACAGTACAATGGTGGTGCATACACATTATTTTGTTACATGTTACTTCCAGCACTGGACATGACAGGAGGACAACTGTTCTGATGTTCTCGCCTGAATTTTTCTAAAGGCTGTTAACAACTCACAAGAAGTATTATGAAGCTTAATTTAAGAAAACTGACAATGAACAGCATGAGAACACATGAGCTGGTGGAGCACAACAGCAGGATGTATCATTATATAATCTCTCATATGTCCCATGATGACATATGGAAACATTTCAGCCTCTTGCAGTTCATCTTGTACTGATGTCTTCATGATCCCATTGCAACCAACAGCAGATAACAGTGCTAGCAGGGAGTACATTATTATTTGACATCATCATTGAGGAATCCAAAGCAACTGCGGTTTTCACCTATATTTACTGTTAATTGTATATTTAATCAGTATTTATATTTGATTAACTATTAGAATAAACATATATTTATTGTCTACCTAAGCAAAAAGAAAAACTGACTACTGGCACAGTAGTTGCATGACCAATACTTGCAAATAGACTTGCCATGTTAATGTATTTAAAGCTTGCATGAGATTCTGATAAGAGGATGCAGTGTTTTAGCTTTCCTCAACAAACCTGCCACAAACACATTCAGACAAATCTATGTTAGAAACACAGGTTGGTTCTTGAGTTTCTATACATCTCAGCACCAAGTGAATGACAACGTTGTTTCACTAGAGTGACACATAATATATAGAATGGAAGAACGGAGAGGCATGCCACTAGACTGGATTAATCACTGTTCTGGGTGAAACACCATAACCATCTTTATTGGGTTATGAACCTTGAGGTCCAGAGCAGCTTGTGTCTGTATCCTCAGCACATTGACAGTGATATATTTTCACATGGACCCACACCATAAAAATACCGGCTTCCATCTGGTTTCTCTCACTCAGAGGCAGTTGCTCCCAGCTTTTTCTCTTGCGACCTCTCAAAAAGATGTAAAAAAAAAATTCTTCTGACTAATTCAGTATATCTAGTAGTTATTAACAATTGTACCAAGGTTTGATTACCCCAATAAAAATTATAACTTTGCTCAATTTAACCCAGTCAAAATTGACAAATCCAAGTAAATCACAAGGAAAATCTCTTTATGAAACACCAGAAACACAATAGCTAGTATGTGACTAAATAAAGGGTTCACAAATCCTAAAATGAGATCAAGCCTCTGCTGTAAACATACACTTACTCCCATTATCTGATGATACTCACCAATGCATGAGACATCTCTTGTTGCTAATCAGCGCATTATTTCTGCTTTTGTTGCATAACCGTACAGTAAGGCATGATGTATGCAAATTAAATTCAACTCCTGCTGCTAATAATGTTTATTAGCTGGAGAGCTAACAAAGGGAACCAACTTTCCAAGAAGAAAATCACATGTGCTATTTCTGGGTCCTTCAAAGGTGAGCATTTCTCAAGAGCATTCATTACTGATTTCTTGGCGTGTGTGTGTGTGAATGTTTTCCAGATAATTGATGAGGAGGAAACACAGTACATGACCAACTGTCCACCTGCTGTGACAGAGAGCACGCCTCGCAGGCGGACCAGCATCCAAGTGTTTTGGACTGCGCCCCCGGGTGGCTCCGGCTGTGTTCTTATCAAGTATGTATACAGCAGCCTTTCTGAGAGAGGCAAGTCCTCAGCTCAGTGACTAACACATACACGATACCCCGCTAATGGAAGACGACTGTTCGCTTGTACAACTGTGTCCTTTACTAGTAAGTATTTGTCTTGCAGAGAAGGTGTTCTTTTCTCTCCACTATGATTGATATGAGATTCTATCTCGTCTACAAGTACCATCTTGGAGTAAAAACAGGGTAGTTATGGCTGAGGCATTTTTAAAGCATAATTCATGCCTAAAATTGATCATTTTAGGCATGATTTGTCAGATTTATGATGTGTATGCACATATCGCAAGAATTGTTTGTTGACAATTCTGTAGGAAAATGCAATTATGAAATACTTTACATTTGGTTTTACTCCAGACTTGTAAAATGTGTTGTTGTTTGTTTGTTTTTTTTGCTAATCTGCAGAGGAATACTTCTGGTACACTCAGAATATAGAAATAGAAACAGAGAAAATCTTGTGTTTTTATGAACCTAGTGTCTAATGGGACAAAAGCCTTGCAAAGATTTTCATATCATAGTTGTGACTGTGTAAGATATTACACCTTATTAGCTTTGTATGTACATGTAGTGTCATTGCACCTAAAAATCTAGCTTTAGCTGTGTAGTAATGTTTTGGTGAAACTTTTATTTTGGTCTGAGATCATTTGAATCTGACATAATTTTTGGGAAATCATAACTTCTGAGTAGTGCTTAATGAAAACGTATGATCTGCATGCATATATGACTTTGACCGTGTATTGGAATTCTTTTAACAGTATGCATGAAAGATTTTTAACTAACTTTAATGCTGTGTTTTTTTCTAAAAGCTCAGCTCATAATAGAGTTTTAATCAGATTATATCTCTGTAGCACTCTGAGCTCTGCTGCCAGAATACATCAAGTCCGCAAGTATAATGACACTGTATTTATTTATTGTTCCTCCCAGCGTAAGCACACTGAAATGTACAATATTAATCAAATCTTCTCTCTTATTGAGCTTCATAATATATTCATCAGCTTCATTCAATATATCGCTGACGGACACCAATCGATTTTGCTGTTACGACTCCTCTGGGCTTGTGTGGATAAAGGAGGATAGTCATGTTAAGTTGAAGGCTGATCATCACAGAAATTCTGTACTCTATAGCAGAGATATATTGAACTAAAGGATGTGGAAAGAATCTCAGGAACCATCAGAAGGGTTTCGGATCAATGTATTATTTAACTGTTTATATACTTGATCTGTTTCTCTTGAGCTTTGTCAGATCTATACTGCATTTTCTTACAACGGGGTGATAAAAAGATAGAATTTCTTAATAATGCACATTCCTATGTGACTCCTACACCGGGATGAGTCTCCCTTTTCTTTAGAAGAGACTAAAGAAAACAGAGACTCATGGCCAACTTCCTCATGACCTGCCCTCCTAGAAATATCTGAAATTCTCTGTCCCCTGTCGGCTATTGTAGGGTGTTTTTCCACCTTGAGCTCTGTGTTTTCATCATCACTGGATAGTGTTATCATTGCCTTTTTCACAGTGCTTCATGTTGTATGATACACTTGCTCTTCTCATACAGACAGGCGGGATGATGGCACAATTGAAATCAGAAAAGAGTGTGGATAAAGGGAAAAGTTGAACAGTGCGCAAGAGCACACATGCTTAAGAGTGCAGAGCTGTGGCTGTAGTACCAGCATACAAAGAAGGACAGACAATCTAAAAGCGATGCTCGTGACAGTGCTAATTACAAACTGGCAATGGATATTTGTTCATCATCCTACCTGCAAGGCAGTTATAATGATAGCAGGGATTTACTATTTATCTTCTGCAATGCAACAAAATATTAATAAAGTCTTCCTCATAGAAGAAGCACATCCATTAAGAATAACAGAAGAGTACAGTTCTTTCCTCTCATAAAGAGAGGTCAGAGGGCGATGCATCAATCTTCACAAGTTGTATTCCATACTATCATTGACACATTTACAAACAAATATAAGTATAGCATATAATTAACAGGACAGGAGCTCAGAAGGAACCAACATATAAAATGATAAATGCTTTCTTATAGATTAGCTTAGAGAAGACAGTTTTATTGCCACCACAAGCAGGATCAATGTTTTATTCATATACAGACATGCTCTGTCACTGTCAGCATACCTGCCTGTAAAACATCATTGTTATTAGAAAGCTCTGCTCATTAGGTTAGAAGTGTACGTGTGTGGCATGTGTGTGAGCTCCTGTTGCTTCTGTGACTCGTGTTGTCTCACAAATCTTGCTCCTCGTGAGTGGTTTGCTTCAGTATAATTGATGGGCCGCCGCTGTCTTTTAGATGGAAAGTCTGAGCTTGGTGGTTTGGTTTGGTCAAAGGTTGGTTCATGATGACAGGGTCAGTCAAGGATGCTCGTTCAATCTCCTGAACAGATCTATTTTCAGTAGACTTATACGCTCAGTGAAATCGTGCCAACGTTTCCAGGCTTGTGTTGCTGCTGCGTACTCTGCTCTTGGATCAAATACAGGATATATGTTGAAGTCTTGCTACATGTAGTTGCGCTTTGGAGAATATTCAATACACATGAATGTTGCTGTTTGGTGTGGCTACACAACAATCACAACACCTCATCCACAGTCGGTAAAAAGACTCACATTCTTTACTTAAATAGAAGTGTAGATATGTATTGGCCTAAACAAAGACTTTGTGAAAAGCAGAAGTAATGATTCAACTCCTTTACTCAAGTTAAGGTAAGAAAGCTGAAGTCCTGGAATGTACCCAATCAAAAACAAACCATACTTTTTTTAACCGTCATAGTAAAATATTATTTTGAGGCATCTCAGTCTGAATTCCAGCTCTGGTTTTATCATTAGATAACATTCCATCAGGCAGTTTAATTTAGGGATCGGCTCAATATTTTAAGAGAAAACACCCTGCTCACATACAGTGGCTTGCAAAAGTGTTCTATTCAATTAAATTCAATTTTGTTTGTACTGTATAGTGCAAAATATAACACAGTCAGTTCAAGGCCCTTTTACTGAGAAAATTCAAACAATTCCACTTGAGCAAGCATAAGTGACGATGGAAAGGAAAAACGTTCTTTTAACAGGAACAAACCTGCAGAAACAGGCTCAGAGGTGCCGGGTTTCTGCTATTCCAGTTGGAATTAGGAGATAGTAGGAGAGGAAAAAGACAGAACCAACAGATAGATTGTAAGGAGGGATTAAAACCCTGGTTCAGGTAAGGAGAAGGGTATTCCAATTCCACTGACAGATCCTGCAGGAAGTTAGATAGAGAGAGAGAAGAGAGAGAGAGAAGAGAGAGAGAGAGAAGAGAGAGCATGGACTACATGCGAGAGACAAATGTTAGTGACACGTAATAGTGAAACATGGCGAGTGAGAAAGCAAAGAAGCTCAGTGTAGGTTCTCCAGCAGTCTCAACCTAAGGCAGCTTAACTAGAAAATGGTCTAGGGTGTCTTGAAACAGCCCGAACTATAAGCTTTATTAAACCGAAAAGTCTGAAGCCTAACCTTAAAAGTAGAAACTGTCAGCCTCCTTAACTAAAACTGGGGTCTGGTTCCACACGAGAAGAGCCTGAAAGCTGAAACACTCTGCCTCCCATTCTACTTTTAGAAAACCTAGGAACCTCCAGTAAGCAGCACTCTGAGAACCAAGTGTTCTTCTGGGGAGATATGAGACTTACAGTTCTTAAATATATGGTGGAGTCTGGTTGTTAAGAGCTTCATATGTTAAAAGAAAGATGTTCAATTCTATTCTAGATTCAACAGGAAGCAAATGAAGAAAGAATATTGGTGTGACTTCTTATGCAGCTGTTCAGACACCCCGATAATATGGGATTACAATAGCCTACTCTGAAAGTAACATGCATGCATACATGGATTGATTTTTCAGCATCACTCTGCATCAACATGTGGTCTGATTGCAGAGATCTTACATAGATGAAGGATAAGTTCTGGTTCAAAAGTTGATGATCTAATGAACGTCCGAGGCCTTCACAAAACAGATGGATTAAGTGACTTCTGAAGCTGCTTGGTTCTGCTGGATTTTATTTTGGAGTATGGGAATAAAGGGGCATGAATACTTTTTAATGCCACACGTTTCAGTTTTTGTCCCAAAAAATGGAAAACCATGAATAATTTTCCTTCCTTTTCGCAATTATGCAGCGCATTGTTTTCGTCTAGCACACAACGTTATAAATACAATATAAAATACATTTACATTTGTGCTTGCAATATGACCAAATGTGGAAAAGTTCAAGGGGTATGAATACTTTTTGTAGTGTCGAGGTGACGAGAGGGGAAAAAAAAGGAAAGTAACATGTTAGTTTAGTAAAGAGGCAGGTTAGTTTTACCCTACTGATGATGTGTTGTTGCGATAGTAATCCTATTACTATCCTATTACTATCCTGGTTACTATTGCAACAACACATCATCAGTAGGGTAAAACTATGAGCAATTAATGTTTTTGAAGAACGAATAAAGGAAATAATTGTCATTATTCAACAGAAATGACAGTCAACAAATAATCAGACCGGGATAAAATGAATACTGGATCATTTTGAAACATACTGTTTCAGAACTGAGTGTTTGATGCCACATAGAAAATAAACAGTACGACAACAAATCAATGAAATAGACTATGGTGTAAAACAGGAGGAGTCCCAGATGTGTAACAGTTAAATGTGATACTTACAGATTTAACTTGTGTAACTTAATGTAACTGGCATTGTTATTATTATAAAATCACTCAAATCTCTAACTGTCCTTTCTGTGTTTTGACGTCTATTAGCCAGTTTTTTAAATGTATGGAAAGGAATATGGAGACACACTCTTGAATCTTGAAATTTAGGGATTATAAGTGAACATGTGGATGAAGGTTTATTGAAAAATCCTTCTGATATTCATGTGATTTCAATAGCTGTTTTTTTCTTTGTTTTTTAAAATCTCTAGATTAGTTACCCTTCCAGAGTTCAAAGTGATGTTTTTTGTCACTACCTTCTGCCTGGTTAGTAAAGACACTGGGGTTTAATAGTTACAGCTAATCACTCCCAATGATAGTGATCATTTTAATTTGTGATAGCAACAGCAGTGCCGAAAAAGCGGACGCTGCAGTGCATCCTCATTGTTCTACACTGCGTTCATCAATAAATGAGCAGAGATAAACACCTTATGCAGGATTTGTTTGCCTCTGGGTGAACAATTCAAGGTATTTTTGCTATCTGAGAACAAGACGGAAAATTTGTCACAGCCAAACAGCAGAAAGTTTCTTTTGCACATTCAATCAGTTGATTAGAAATACAAAGCAGCAGCTTGCTAAATGTTCTTACATATAAAACTGATTACATATCCTAATCTTTATTCCATTATTTTGTTCCTGACTGTACTAAAGACACTATCCCACTATATAACGAGAAGGCACAACACAGCATATTTCGCCAAGTAAGAATGTAGTTAATCTTTTTACTTGACATTAGTCTTCATCAAATACTGAACTTAATGAGTAATTGAATGACAAAATTAGATATGACCTGTTCGTGTCCGATGTGGAAAAGTACAACTCCAATAAAGTGGTATTGTCACACTTCAATTGCCATGGCATTTTGAAAAGTCCCACACAACCATGGAAAGGCACATTCAAATATGATCTATATTTTGCAGTCACCACTGAAGTTGCTATTATCTGGTATCTTTTCATTTGTAGGTGGGAAGCAATTTATTTGTCATTTCCCTCTGGCTCGCATGTGGACGTTCGTGTGATGTGTTTTGATGGGCTGTCTGAGTGCATCAGTGGCCAGATGAATGTTACAACCACATGCAGCTGTCAGAGCCTGTTTATCTCCATCAGCACAACGATAAGATGGATGAAAGAGGCCTTCAGGATGCTAAAGCCACAAGACCCACAAAGACTAAATGTACAAGGTTGCCAGCGGATAGTCCTGATATAGAAACTAAACTGCTACTAGACCATTTTTTATTTTTTTTTAAAGGTGTTACACATTACATTACAGTAACACTTTCACAGCGCGACACCATACAGCATAAAGCTTAGTGATCAGGGAGGTGATGACAAATATACTTGCTTTTCTGCTGACCCTTTTTGTCCTCTTTGAGCTTGGAAAGTGGGGGCCGTTACACTCCCAACACAGATGTTTGCTCTCCGGGTCATAGTCACATTGTGATAGTAAAAAGGCAGGGCAGAGAGGTCCCAAACTTTACGGCATGATGCAATATGGCACTGACTCATGAGGGTTGCTGCTTGCTCCTGCTAAATGGACATGACTGAGGAACAACAAGAACAATTTAAATTCTCCTGTTCACAGTGTCAAAGAGCTACACACAATACCTACACCGAAAATAAATTCTGTGCCACATCCGCTTCATGCAGCACAGGTGGATCATGAGAAATTTCCATAGCATCTCGTTGGAAGTTTGCTTTAGTGATAGTTTTATGCCTTTGTCTCTGAGTTCTTCCTTTCTTCTAAATTCTTTCTGTAGTTGAGCAGAAGAAGCTAAATTAATTCATTTAATCTATTTGTAGCGGAAACAGATTGAACAAAATGAAAATGATTTCATTTTGGAGTGTAGCTGCAGCAGATACAGGAATTTGAGGAATTATTTTCCTCTTTTATGTATCGAGCCACAGGAAGGAACAATTTCTTTTTCCCTTAATCTTTTTTTCCTGTTTACTAATTTCTCTCTCTCTCTCTCTCTCTCTCTCACACACACACACACACACACACACACACACACAGACACGTGCACACACATTTAAATCAGGGCAGTTTTGGGGTGATTGTGATCGGCAGTGGTGTGGATCCAGCAAAGTGAGATAGAATTTAAATTGGATGTTAAATAAGCATTACTCTGCTTGATTGTCTGGCCAGCCCAGGAAAGTGGGCAAGCAGTGAGGCAGAGTGTGCTCCTCTCTCTCGGGGAGATATTTGAAATTGGGGTGAGATTGAATTAAAGCATGAACAATTAGAGATGCGCCGGTGGTGTCTCTCACCCCGAGTCATTTAATCCGTGTTTTGTGAGGTCATTTTGGCCATACGTCATAATCACACACCAATATACACTCAATTGACTCACTTCATTGATTAATTGTAACGATTACAGTGTAATGCGAGACATTTTGTGGGTGTGTGTGTGTGTGTGTGTGTGTGTGTGTGTGTGTGTGTGTGTGTGTGTGTGTGTGTGTGTGTGTGTGACTTAAGGTTGTTTTTGGTTATTTTTACTTTGATTTTGTATTTTGTGGTTAACAACTCCTTTAGAACAAACTTGGATTCTGTTTCGCAGCATTGATAATCGATAATATGGAGAAAGTAAAACAGGACCATTCAACTTAAACTTTCTCACATTATGTGAAAATAATTAGGAGATCATAATTTTTCACAAAACTCACCTTTTCTTATTTTTGTAAGAATTTGTTTTTCTACATAGAAAGGAAAATAACCTGCTGAGAGCTTTTCGGTTTGAAATGGAAGTTTTGAAGTGATTATCTAGTTGGTGGGACTTTTATGCTCTCTGTTCTTTTGTTAGTTGCGTTGCTTTTTGTCCAGACCTTCAATTTACTTTCAAAAGGTAATTACGTTTGAGAAATACTAAGAGAACTGACAGTATCATATTACTGCCTGGTTATTGCTGTCATTCATCATATGAATATGGATCGCATACATACTCTTTCTCAAACGAATCAATAAATATATATAACAGGACTCGTGCAGGAACAACAATTTCTTACACATTTGAACAATCAAGCAGTATCCCCGTTCAATGATGACTGTTGACCTTAAAAGCACAATGTTTTCTTCCTGCACTCCCACCCTAACATGCACACCCGTGTCTATGCTCTTCCAATCACTGCCAGATCTCCAGAGGAGATTCCTTAACATTTGGCAGACATGTTCACTTTTAATTCCCATGTGAACTCATTACATCTTGGTGGGTAAAGGTCAATCTCATATTTGACTTTAAATGTGTCTTATTTCTGTGTATGCAAATTCTCAGAGAAATATATTCCTGTTAACCGGCGATGTTCACGCACACTCATTGCATCACCCATCAGGATTTGGTTGCGGTCAAGCAACAATGTTACTGTGACCTTGTGTTTTGTCCAGTTTCCGTGCATGTTAAAACATCAGGAAAGCCTGGACTTATTTAGTTGAATGTGCATGTACAATAGGATAGGGGCTTGCAAGGTAGTATTTTTTTAAAGATTTTTTTAGCAAAAGCAATGTTTCAAAGATGTGCACAAAGGCCACATGAGGAATGAACAGTCATATTTGATTTTTTTTAGGAATGATTTGAGAGTGACTGATACAAATCTATAAAAATTAACAAGTGAAGAATCTCATTGTATTTGAACTTATGTTTTTTGCAGCACAGTGGCGTAGTGGTTATCATTTTCACCTCAAGAGTCCAGAACCTTTATTTTCAGAGTTTGCAAGTTACTCTAAATTGCCCATTGGTGTATGTGAACTCTTTACAGCAATGTGAATTCTTTTCAAGAACATAGTATGTAGTTTCAAATCTTAATTTCATGATTGTCCTGATCCTCAACTGCATCTTCTGTAGGATGATTTTGACAAAACTGACAGCGTCATCATAAGTGAGTGCAAACGGATCAATTTCACGCTCCTGTAATATCTTACAGGCAGAAAATGAATTATTATATGACACTTAAAGGGCATACATTGAGATATAAAGATGAATGTATTGATAAATGTGTGGCATTCACCAGAAGTAAAACAATCAATAACCCATTACTACTCTGAAGAGTTTTGCGATTTTCTTTATTAGGTATCTTGCTTGATAATACTGTCAGACATTGATACAGGTATTACATTCTCTGTAACATCTTAAATATGTATTTTTTTTTTAATTGTTTTTAAAGCTGGTCCAATTGATCAATTCCCCACAGAAATGTCAGGAAATTTAAATGTAAATGTTCAGCATTTGTTCTTTAAAAAAAAAAGGAGTTTATGCACATTAGTCAGCATTAGTTGACTAATGTGGATAAACCTTGAATTGGCCTTTAATATTATGTATAATTTCTGACATATCAGAGATCATTTCACTCACTGGTGAGCTTACTTTAATACTCCAGGATAAATAGAAAGCAGACCATCCAGCTGGATGGACGCCACCTGGATTAGAAGTTACCCCTGTTCAGCACGTCCTTGTTGGGGTTTATCTCCCTGGAAACCGTCTTGCAGCCATGGCTCTTGTAAAGACTGGTGTATGTGAGGAAGTTAGATCCTAGAAGAATTGTTGTTGTTTTCTCAAGTCTGTTGGCCTCTGAGATTGTTTGTTTGTGACTGATTTACATGTCAAGGCTGCTCTCAGACCTCTTCTCTACCAAGCCCCCGGACAAGCTCTTGAGATAGCTCAATCTGGAGGTTTCTCCGCCAGGCCTCACATTTAGGCAACATCACTGTCGGCCTGTCAATCACTTCCTGCTAACGTAGTGCTTGGGCCACGATGCAGTACAGCATGTCTCTGCATTTCTGTGAATTTCCTGAGGGAATTTCTTAAGTGCTGTAATTACTCTTAATGGAACTTTTTCTCTCGTTCAGTTTTTTTCATTCAGCTTTTCAGCCCGCCAGTTTGCTGTATGTATGTTAATGGTGATGCATGCTTTTTGTGGTCTTTGTATGCTGAATTGAAAGCCCACCGTCTGAAAGGCAGCTTGATTCTCGTTAGATTTCCCTGTGTGCTCATAGACCTGCTTTCAGGAATATACTGGAAAAACAAGAAGATGATTATGAATAACTTTGCACCTGTTACATCTGCCACCATCCTCGGCTCAGAATCGTATTATCTTGAAATCAACTTTTGTGTGTTGCCTTTGATTATCTTCTCTTAAACTGTCAAAGTGCCACAATTGGTTTGAAGATAATTTTAACTTTTTCCATTTCGTGTCACTGACTCTCACCCACTCTCTTAATGTCTACATTTGCTTTTTAGTATACCACCAACAAACTTTCCGATCACCGAATGTCTCACTTTCTATCTCTCTGTCTAGGGCCAGCATAGTGCAAAAAAGAATAATCTATTTCCAGGATGAAGGATCACTCACCAAGCGGATGTGTGAGAAAGGTAGGTTTCCTTTATTGACACGGAATAAATAATTTACCATGAATTTCTTGTTCCTTCCATTTCCCTGCTGGTACTCGATTTCACTCCCCGCTGATATTCTCTTTTTTTTTTTTTTTTATTCTTCTTCTTCTCAATTTTCTTTCATTCTTGATTTTAACGCAGGGACATTCCTGTCAGCTGTTATGCGCTGGCATGTGAATGATTGTAAATGAGTATGACCCCCTAGCTGTGCATGACATTGGATGCCACACTGAGCAACAGATCAAAAGAACCGCGCTGAACGTCTTCTCTTTTTCTCATGCCCTTCCTCGCTTTTGGCTTCCCACTTTCTTTAACCACCCATTTCCTGTATGACGGGCACCACTCTCGTCTTCACCTTACACTAATGAGAAATCTCTCTTCAAGTATCTCACAGTTTTCCTGTGTGTTTCCTCCCTGGGTCTTTTGGCTTTTCTCTCGTCTCATTTCTCTGCAGAATCCTTGTATGGAGATCCTACAGATAAACCGCTGCTCAATTGTTGTGCGTGTGGAACAGCAAAGTACAGAGTCACCTTCTACGGAAACTGGTCCGAGAAGATCCATCCCAAAGACTATCCCCGTAAGCAACAATCACCTGTTGTCTTTTTTGTCCCGTCAACTTCTGTCATTCACATTTCTGATCAGGGGTCGTCTTTACTGGCAGGAACAGAAAATACGCAAACTCAAGGACTGGTTGAAAATGTCTGTGTAATATAGTAAACACTTACATTCTGAAGTATGCACTGCACTTTCTCACTTGCAATCTCTGTTTTGAGCAACTTTTGTGAAAATCTTTTAGCACAGCAGTTGAGAAATTCTTTTTAACAGATGACATTGACATTTTGAACATATTTGAAGATATAATTAAAGACAAAGTCATGTTTTTTCATAATAGGCATAAGAGGCTGGGACATTTAAACTCATACAGTAAATTCTGTTATTATAGGATTTGCTCACAAAAATACAGAATATAAGCAAGCTTGTGTTATAGCATCGATTTCAGCACTGGAACCAGTAAAAAAAAAAAAAACCCATTATGGGCACGTTTTAGCTCTGTGGTTTATCCCTTCCACGTGGCTCTCAGAAGTGATGTGGGTGGTGAGCTACGGTACAATGGATGGGTGCGATGTGCATATAACCTTGAGCCACACTATCAGGATGTGAATGGACTTAAAGATTACACTGCCTCTCTTGTCTAAATCAGCCTCTCACCAGTCAGATCAATATACTGATTAGAGTGGAATAAGATAAACCCTGAGATCGAAAGTCGCCTTAATTCACTGTCTTACGAAGCGAGCGGCTTCTATGTGACTCAATCTCCCCCACATACAGTCGAAAAGACTCCCACCTGGCAGAAAGATCAACTTAAAAGAAGATAGGGCAAGCCATGTGGCCTCTGTTTTATCCCAACTCCTGGGATTATATATAACTTGATTTCTCCTTGCACAAAGTCATTTCCTGGGTAAGTCGCTGGTAAAACATTTCAGCTATCACAATATTATTCACTCTGTACAATACGCCACCCGCAATCTATCCATATTTTTGTGGTTTGATCTGTATTTTCTTGGTCCTGTTTAAAGTACTTTTTTTTTTCGTACTTTAATGCAATCCATTGCCATGAGCAGTGGACCACCGTGGTTGCACATGCTCACAAACTAAAATTCAATGTAAAACGGGCCGATGAGAGTGTTTTTTTTGAGTACTGCTAACATGATAACCTTGACAGTTCTATTTTCTTTCTCCTTTTCGTCCCCATTGTCAGGCATGCAACAATGCATGGCTATTCAGCCCAAGCAATGGCAGCTCACTTGGAAGCTGGGAGTACATTGTGACAGAGACTGGCCTGGTTGTCAACAAACACTTTTGATGGGATTAGCCCAAAAAAGAGAAAGAGACTGAGAATGAAAGAACAAGGCATACAGCTATACAGAGTCCTCCTTCAAGAGAATATAAACCATCATACTGGCTTTGCTACCGAAGGCAGGCACCGTATTGAATTACAGTATACATGCACATAAGAACAACACCTACTCACGATCATGTATTTTCTTTGTCAAATAACTATGGTCTTCCTCTTGGCTTAAATGCTTTATAACATAGATTAAAATTGATTTGCATACCTGTACCTTCATAAATATGAGAATGTTTTTTTCAAGATTCAGTGATCCAAACGTTTATGGATGCTACAGCTGCATTTTCATTTTCCAACTTTTTTTGCTTTTAAGCCGAAACACCCACATAAGAATTGTCCTGTTTTATCACCCTGCTTAATACTTAATAACCCATATAAATAGGCAGCAATTTTATACATTGAAAATGTTTTTTTTTTTTTAAATCACACCATCCATTAGCTTTCCATTATTTTTAGATGAGGTTGTTCAAGGATATAACAAAGAATTTATAGTCTATGTATAAAACTGTCAGACACAGATCAATGTTTTTTGGCAAGGGAATCACTTGTGTCATTCTTGATTTTGGGTCCAACAAAGTTTTAGATGCTGGTGAACACAATAATGTACGTAAAACTGTTAATTGAAAACTCATGTTCTCACTATGGCCCCGTTTACACAACAACGGATACGAGTGTATCCGCATAACTTTGTTAACTTTTGGAGGATCCGTTCACACGACACCAGTGTGCGGATCCACTGAATCCACAAAGTTTTTATCCAGGCTCCGAAGGTGGAAAGATTCTTTCATGGCCGCTATTCCCTCCTGCAGAGACAAACATGGCGGACCCATAGTGGTATGACTCGCGTTCCGTTTTCTAGTTTTATCGTCCATATCAGTGGTTTTATAGTTGAGACTCGGGTCGGGTGCTCTCCATTTTCTTCACCTTTATTGCGTATTGTTCTCTGCACACTTGTCCGTGTAGTTTCATTACAAAATCAAGTAAGTATGCCGCCCTCCCGTGGCCCGGCATACTAACTACATCGTTGTCAGTGTGTCCGCTGCTGCAGTGTAAACACACCTTTTTTTTTAACGGATTAGGTGTTGTCACGTGAAACGTTGTCATGTAAATGGGGCCTAAATCCACTACCTTTTTCGTTCCATACTTTAAGTTAAATTTAACAGGATCTTCAATTCGATGCTAGTTAATTATGGGTAATATATTCAGGATACACCCAGGCCTGTGCTCCTGTCTTTCTCAGGGCAAACAGAGTGACAGATAGTCACACACACAAACACTCACACAGGCAATTTAGAGTCACTAATTAACCTAAAATGCATGTCTTTGCACTGTGGGAGAAAACCAGTGGACCCGGAAAACAACCAAGGCAAGATACTGCCATTACAAAAATATTGACATGGTCCAAGTCTTTTATTTGGTCCTTTGAAATTATGATCAAAACCAATAAAACAGAGGCTATAAAAAAAAGAACGTTTTTTTTTTTTTTAAGCCAGTTAGTGATAGAATTATTTAATGCCTACAATTCAGTAAATGTAATCTTACTTTATGAAAATGGTAAAAGCTCATGGGTACAGCATGGTACAGTTTGTATTCACACTGCTGCTGCTTTTCCTCTGATGTAAAGACAGACATTTCAGGCATAACACGCTCACAGCACAATAATTAGTCAAATGTTTTAATATAATATTGATCTACTGCTAATTTAGGTAGGAAATTGGCTTCAATTAAATTTTAAGAATCATGTAAGCAACATGAAGCTCATTGTCCTGAATTAACCAGCCAAGGGCAGTTTGAGTCCAATTTAATTAATTCACTCGGCTGGCTGGAAGGGTGTAATCATCTTAAAATGAGGAAAGGATGCCTTCTGTCATGTCTCCAATTTAACATCACCAAAGAAAAGACAAGTGAACAGTGAACCATGGTGCTTATTTTGTACTGAAAAAAGTAGGAACACTAAATGGAAAAAACAAGGATTATCAGAGAGAACACCTGCCATTTCTGTAACATCGAGTGATTTCAGGATCTATGAAACAAAGAATGCTGCAAACACACAAATACAATTAGGATAAATGTGGATCATAACATGTTTAGCGCTACACCCTGATGCAAAGTCACAAAGTGACATCCAGAACGGCAAAGTAGATGCTTTATTAAGGGCATGAGGATGGAAATAGAGCCTTTGACCTGCATGAGGTCACCTCACCCAGATTTAATAGGTACTGTTAAGGTGTGCAGACCAATTGTGAAGTTGACAGGATTCAATTACGTGGTACAGCATTAATCTTTCAGCTGACAAGCTCTCAGAAGATAGAAATAGGTGGCCAGTTCTTTCATCTGTGATGCATTGTGTGCTGATCAGACAAGCCAGACCATTATCATGCTTTTATCTGAATGCAGCTAAATGTCATCTCACTGCATGTGCACCTAGGCAGGGGCATATATGATAGCAGAAAACATGATAGGAGGATGCAAGATCATAACAGCCGGCCAAGGTTGTTGTTGATATCAGACCACTGAGTGCCAACACTGAGATTGTAAAGATATTAGAAAATGACCTGTAAACATGGGCAGGGTGCCTGTCAATCACAGATGAACACTGTTACTCTATGCTTTTTAAAGTGGGATACTGTCAGGTTTGAGCTTCTTCTGTCCTAATAAAACTACCACTAATAAAACGGTGTACTGATTTATTACAGTCATATTCCTACAGCCACAGGATACTTGTTTTTAGTAGAGTCCAACATACTTGGGCCCACACACACACTTGTCTTCAGCCCTTTTGTCAAAATGAGCATGAAATGTAAGAAATTGATCAGCATTAAAATCACTTGAATTGTGCCTCAAGATTGAAAAAATCTTCATTGAAATGAGACAACTGTTGAAACATAGCATAACATCTCCTGAGATGCTTTATTGTCTGGATTTACAGGCCGTGCTAATCACTGGTCGGCCATCATTGGTGCCTCTCACTCTAAGAACTATGTGCTATGGGAATACGGCGGTATTTCCAGTGACGGAGTGAAACAAGTGGCTGAGCTGGGCTCCCCGGTCAAGATGGAGGAGGAGATCAGACAAAAGGTAAGAGAGTCCTGGGACATGGTGATTAAAAAGAAAAAAGCACACCTGGAACACTGTCTTTTAATTCAGTTGTTATTATATAATGACAATAAAGTATTCTATTCTATTCTATTCTATTCTATTCTATTCTATTCTATTCTATTCTAGTCTAGTCTATTCCGATCTGTCAAAATTAGTATTGAGGCTTGGTTCTGAGAATATTTTGTATTAGCAAAAGCTGGTGAAAGATGAGTTGTGTAACACAGTAGGGGCTGTGAATTTAATGTATGATGAACAGCTTTGACATTGTTGTCCAGATTGATTAGTACTTTCAAGCATCTGGGCTATTCTTAGCTTGCCTCTACATCACCAATGTACTTTCATGATACACAGGATCAGGAGTAGTGCTGCTGCTGGAACTGGCTTGTTAGGTAAAAGAAAAGGTTAGAAGTAACTCCCCCAGGTGTGTCATTAAAACGTATATATACATATTTTAAGGGCAATTAGAGAGCGAGAGGAAATGTGGCAATAGAGCAGAAAAATGTCATGCAATAAATGGTAAGACCATCCAGAAATCAGACAGTGAGTTCACTGCTGACACGCATAATGTGCCGTACCACTCGGCGATCAGGTCACCCAGACCAGTTAATCTTTGATCACACAGTGCACCCTGATATGACTCAGGAGGAGTTCGAAAAGAAATGAGAGGTAGCTGTATTGTCTGTCATCAGCCATGTCTCACCTACTGTGCCCAAAGGAAATTTACTTTAGTTTCACCTTTAAACAGCTTTTTACAGCTTTGCCTCTCACTTCACTGCAATAAATCATAATTTTACACAATTTTTGCACCCTTCTCCTTAGATTCTTCCTCCCTCCTTCGCTGCACAGCTTTAATATTTCAATGGTAGTAGTATAGTATGATATATATATATATATGCATTTTTGTGTCTTCATGGCTGTTTTTTTGAATCCTAGAATAACCCATGCGAGCAGAGCAGATGGTCCTGCAGAGTGCTTATTGTTTGCTAATATTGAAGACCTGAAGTCGCAGCAGATAATGAGAGCATAGTGTGAGCAATGGGGTCTCCGTGTTTTTGCTCCCTTCCTACTGCTTTTACAGCACATTCTTTTTTGGTATTATTGTCAGCCTGAATCATTATGTGTGATTCCTCTGAGCTTCGGGGCATAAGTGAAAAGGTCTTAGATTTGATTGACCAATGCAGTAAATGTGCTGCAAAAAAAATCAATGTTATCAGTGATTTGTAAATGAGCATGGTTGTGTTTGCAGTTTACCGACAGTGATAACACATGAAACTGCTATTAATTTACTTACATGAGATTGAATATGGCCACGTGCATAAACCAAGATAGCCAATCATTTGTTTTCTATAGGTGAGCTGTGAGTATGCACTGGACAATTGTAGGGCTGCACACTATATGGAACAAAGATTGAATGAGTAGAAATGAGGCAAATTTACCACCGAGCGTAATCATTTCATCATCACAAGTGGCATGGCATAAAAGCCCAACAGAGAAGTGGTATTGGTTGATATGTGAAAGCGAGGTGATGATTACACATTCAATCAATATAAACCCTGATTGGTCTGAGCCAAGCCAGTTGCATGCAGAATAAGGCCATGAATAATCAACGTTTTAAATCCTCTGTGTACGGCTTGAGTATCGTCATTTTCGTATATCATCCTTAGTGTTGTGCCGTCTATATGCTCAGGTGCACTTATAGTGTGCCATTGATGTGGATGAACATTATTTTGGCTCTCTGAGGCACCTGAGTTTGCTGTGGATGATTTTCATAGTTCTTTGACAACAAGGATCTACAAGAATGTTTTGCTCCCAAGTTCACGTGTTCAGTGTTTCCACTTTTCCACAACTCCTGAAACACGAAGTGTCTGTCGATGCCCTTGAGGTAGGGAGGCTGGGTGAAGGAGCCTCTCTCCTTTGAGCCGTGCAGCGCTTCTTGGTAAACGCTGACACAAACAGAAAGCTGATTCGCTTTTGTGTCAGGTGAGGCGTCAGCGGGGAGAAGCTAGCGATGAATGCAAAATTGATATTCATAGCCAGGCTTCACTCCAGCCAAGGGGTGCACTGATCAGAGTGTTCATACAAACTTTCATTTGCAGAGCCAAGCAGGCATGCAGACCACGCAAACATCTGCACACACACCGTTTCCCCCGTGGCTATCCTTGTGGGGACAGTCATTGACTTTTATACATTCCTTGGCTCCGTACGTCAACCTTAACCATCAAAACTAACTGCCAAGCCCAAAATGCTAGTCCAGCCATGACTTAAATACAAGCCAAAGCTTAACCTTAAAACCACACGCCAACCATCAAACAGTCCTTTGACGGCGTGTGACAGATTAAGAACTGGTCAATGATCTAAAATTGAAAGTGGTCCTTACAAAGATAGTGCGCCACAGTTGGCACCGTCACTCAGCCTTCTTTATCATGCTCATGTCAACTCAGAGTACGATGGCTTTATTTTCATCCGACTTTGCTACCGTTCCAGAGATAGAAGTAATGTACATTTGTTTCGCCTGCCTATCAGATCTGTGGTGGAAACTGTTTCTACAGGCCTTGTCTTTTGGGAATAGACACATCCTGAGAATATTTTTTCTTGAACTGCAATACAGATAACAGTGCTGGGTTTTTTTTGTATGGTTCGTCTTATTGAAAGATTTTGGTCTTTGAAAAAGAAAGCTTAGTAGTAGTACATCAAAATTTAAAATAGATATGCTTTATATAAAGTTGGTTAAGTTTTCGTGATTGGACCATCTTTATTTTTTTTCTTGTATATCCCTCGTTAAATCTCTCAGATGGAGCTCCACACATATACTGTACTACTGATGTGGATCAGTTCCTATATTGAAATGAACTGCACAAAGTTAGGATGCAGAGTGGATGAGAAGGTATCTAGATCTGATTCATGCAGATGCAGACATGTCTCATATCCACACGCAGAAGTTTCAGGATGTGACTTACAGAATGTAAAGGGGGGCTGCCCCCGCCCTTTCCCCCCGCCCCCAGATTGGGCTTCCTGACTGTAAACAGATGTGCAGAACTGCTCAGTTTGCCAAGTACAAATGCTCTTATCAGAGAACTTGGCAGCGCAGGGATGCAGCATGGGCCCGTCGTTGTTGTCCCTCCTTTCATGTTTGAGGTGATTTGTATATGCATTCAGTCATTACAGAAGCCCAGTGTGTCACTAATGAGAAGTTTAATGAGACTCTCTCCATGGACCAGCGACCAGGGCCCAGGCCTCAGACGGATTATGAAATCTCCCATTTCCTCTCGCAGCATGGGGTGTTTTTCATTATTGCACAGTACAGACGCTCATGGAATCCTCTATTATCATGAGCTCGGCAGCTGTGCCATGGAGCAGCGGCAACACCACTCAGGCAAAAGCCAAAAAGAGACATTACAGACTAATGACAGAAAATACAGATCCGTGTCACTTGATTCAGCTCTGTTCCTAAGTACATTGTTTATGTTTGTTCAAATCTTTTTGTGGAACCTTTACAGAAGTGACCCCTACATTATTTATGATTGTGCAAAGTGAAAGGCACAATATTTCAGAGCAGGAATTAGGTAATGAAACGTATTCCGTTGGTCACTTGCATCTTAATGCAGTCAAATTGTTTGGTCCAATATGGAAGTAAAAAGCAAAAAGACAATTATTAGGGAATGAAACATTTGTTTTTTCTTTTTCCATCAAATCTCCTGCTTTTCTTCTTGTGCAAGAATGCAAAAGATCATTTTGCATTTCAGTTGTTATGAGAACAGCAAAGTCTGCCATCTGTAAGTGGGAGGTCTTCAGTTAGTAGTGTGGGTGGAGAATAATAGATATGCTGGTTCCTTTGGGTCCTTGACTCCGGCTCAATGAGCAGGTGTATGTGTCTCTTATGTACTGAGAATTACTTCTCAACCACTTTTCAACTGCAGTGGAGTATTTATTCTCCACATGTCTCTTGGTGTTTCTCAATCACCAAAGGCATACTGTATCACTGATCAGATCAATCAGAAAACACATCAGGTTTTGCTATAGCCTAAAATTTAACATTTAATGTTTTATGAGCTCACGGGGAAGGCCACCTCACTATTCAAATGATCTTCTCATCTTTCAAGATGAATAGTTTTATGACAAGGATATAAGAGTTTTTTTTTCTTCCAATTTGATTTATTTATGTGGTTCTGCTTCCCATTCCAGAATGCTACAGGACCATTGAGTAACTCCAAGACCACCGACAACTGGATTTTACTGTTTCCATTGCTGTTCGAGACTGTATCTTCCTGTATAAAATCATCCTCGCATCTTCTTGTGATACATTCACCAAAAAGACTGAATTTATTACCTGTAACTGCACAGTTGATTAAGAAATAACAACAGTCAAGCCTTGAAGAGCAGTTTCTTCTCTTCCCCGGGCTGGATACAGAACTACATGAGAAAGATTAGGAAAAAACGCTGTGACTTCAACCCAGTTATTTTCTTGCATCATTAATTTCTCTAATGTCCTTCTCAGATCCAATCTCTCATCAAACATTAAGAGATCAAACCCTTCTTCACCTTGATGCCATTCAGAATTGGTGTTTCAACCCTCACATATCATTAATTTCCGGACTCACTAATTATCTCCTGCCAGGGTTTATAAGAGAAAATCCAGGATTCTCTGCAGAATCTAAGGATGTAGTTTACAATAATGACATTCATTCCCTTTAGTATGCCATAAAAATGTGAAAGGGTTGTTTCTTACATATACACAAAAAGTACACATCCGTAGTTTGAAGCACTTAAAGTTAATATAATTGTACAAATGCGTTTATGGGACTCACACAAAAAGTATTGTGCTGTTTTCTCTACTGTGTGCAGTCACTAAGACAGCAGCTTGATAAAAGGGGTCAGTTTGTGGTTGGGCTGGTCTTTAAGTACTGTTCGGATTCACAAGTTCAGGTTTCTCCACTTGAGTGCCTCTGAAGTAAATCCTTTCTCAGCCATGTTAAAATGTAATGAAGCACTGTCGGCACGCTCACCCATTGAACCCACTTCAAAGAGGTGATGGACTAAATCTTTGTTCGTGGAAGATCCTTCAATTGTGACTAGACATGTTTGAAACAATACAAGTCTGATCACATATGTCTCTTATCAGAGTGCAGATTTGCTGATTTACACCACCATGTCACTCCAGCACAGCTGGATTCAGAAGATAGAAATAATTCAAATATGCAGTGGGATTTTTGTCTTTCATTTACTGTTTGAGTTATCACACTCACCCTCGGCCAAAGCACAGCGTCCACCGTGTTCCTTGTATTTCTTGTGCAATTTTCTTTACGCGTGTTGCTGCGTGAAATCCGGTCTGCCACAATAGAGTAGCAATCAACTCCAGGGGGGCCTCCCAGAGGGTGAAGTCCTGACCCCAACTCCGTATCCAACTTTGCCAAGCCATGGTAGATTATGCCAAACCCCAGTGGGTGTATAGGAGCATGAATACGTTCCGACTTGTTAAATACCAACTCTCTTGGCCACGTCTCCGTTGGTACACCACTCTTGTGTTTGCTTGCCTTCTGGGTATCTTCTTGCCTTCCTTAACTAAAAAGAACATTTCTTTTAATTTCAGATGGCAGTTTTCTCTTGGCCTGTCAAGATAGCTTGTGAGCTTAGCAGAGATATTCCTGTTTGGGAAAACAAAGCTCAGAAATGCCTGTCTTGGCTCCCAAGACTGTTATTACCATGGCAGAATTCGAATGTAACAGCTGGCAAGAATATTTTGGAAAGCAGTACGGCAGGCTAAGGAAATATGTGCTTTGAGTGTGCTATATGTATTTTTTAATGAAGAACTTGAAGTAAGATGTCAGGTGTTTTCCATTTGCTTCTGGTTGGTATTCCAGTCTGTTGGCATCTTTCTCTCTCTCTTTCTGTCTGTGGCCCTAATGTTGACTTAACCGGTCTTTAGTATAGCCGGCTGATTCATAACGCAGGGCTCCATCTACAGTCTTGGGGATAAAAGATGGATTATTGTGGAATCTCAGACATCTTGGGTAGATGTGACTGCAGTACAGCATCATGCCAGTGCCCATAGACCTCAGTTAAATAAGAGAGTAATGCCAAAAGAGGAAATGAGCAGAAATAGTTAGTGTGTTTTTCATCACTTTAGGTTATATTTTTTTGTTTGTTTTTGTCGTGGTTGATTTATTTGGATGTGTCAAAAGTTTTCTGTGACAATGATATGACAGTTTAGGGAAAAATTTCAATATAGTGTTTAGTACACATTGTAATATTTTGATTTAGTGAGGTTTCTATTTGTGGTGTCTATTGGAAACCTTTTATTATTAACAAAAGCTGCAAATGTATATTTTGTGATGTTTCATACATAAGTCCCCCGGCTAGCTCAGTAGGTAGAGCATGAGACTCACAATCTCAGGGTTAGTGGGTTCGTGTCCCACGCCGGGCGTCACCTCCCCGTGGGCTCACCACCTGCAGGAAGGTTCTTAATCGGTGCATTGTGATCTGGGTGACGGTGCTCAGACTGCCACCCCTGCGACCCGGAAACGGATAAGCGGAAGAAAATGAATGAATGAATGAATGTTTCATACATTTTTTTGCTTGTGTGCTCATGAATTGAATGACCTGTAAATTAAACCTATTTAATATTTAACACCGACTGTATTGTTGTTAGGCTCGCATTTAGTGGTCAGAATTACACAGCAAAACATCTACATGACAAAATAGTGCTGAGATCGCAAAACAAATGGAAAGTCTTTGAATTGGAATTGGTCACTTTTTGAGTAGAAGACCACAATACATAGTTAAAAGAGAAATGCAAGAGACTGTATGCCCTTCCAAGCTCACTCAACTATCCATCTATGTAATGCTCATGTTTCCTTTGCATTCTATCTGTTAGGAAGTAAAGCCAGTCCAATTTATTGTACATTTGGTGTGACCAATTGCAGATTACACTATGATATACTTGCCTTTAAGGTTTTTGCAGAAGAGAATGAAGGTGACGTATTTAGAGGTCACAGCTGAACCTGTTTATGGTTATTGTATTTTCAAAGGATTCAATGCTCTGAGTGAACTTTTGGAGTATGAAATAACACAGTGCTTATTTTTTTTAGATTCTCAAGGCCAACTAAATACAGTAAACCATAAATCTGCACAATATTTATTCATGAGTTGGCCTCGAGAAATCTATTTTCAGTAATGGTTTTACCTGTTATGTTGTCCCTATGTAAATGAGACCATGGCTCTGAGGCCACCCATTCATAGCAATCTCCATATCATTTGGTATGTTGGGAACCTAAAGGCTGTTATTGTGGGCATGGGTCAAACAGATGAAGGGGACAGACACTGATTGACAGTTAAGGACATAGTAGATGTTCAGACATAGCCACAACAAAAACCAAACAAACAAAAACCCCAAAACAAAACAAAATAAAAACATTATTTGATCATTTGCCACTAAGTTTTGTTGCTGAGTCTAGAGGGGAGAGTCATAATCCAATTACCTGTTGGGATATTTGGTATAAATTAGTGCCTAATAGAACAGAATAGAATCTTTTGTCATTGTTTCTGAAGCAATGAGATATTATTGATTTAGCTGACACTGTAAAATGATAATCAATGATGATTAATAATAAAAATAAAAAATAGTGCAGGTCGGATTTGGCTTGGATGTTAGACCACATCAAGTCTTATGTGTGTTTTTGTTTGGAGGGGTAATAACACATAAGATGCATAAAAGCTGCACGTGTCGCTGACGCATGAATCATAGTGGCAGTTTCACCCGCGTCATTGAGTTTTATTTATGAAGCACCAAAGCAGTGCACAAACTCTACCTCTGCAGAAATAGATGAGAAGATTTCTGTTCTTCCAATTTTAGGTGAGAGGATAGTAAAAAAAAAAAAGAAAAAAAAAATTGATTACCTAATGTAAATGTTGAAGGATTGTTGTTGAAAAAAATGTCGTGTTGTGCAAGACACAGAAGTTCTTTCATAAAGAGCTGTGAGTATCAGCGATGTTGCTATCCATTTGCTAATGTTTGTGACAAGTGTAATATGTAACAGGGAAAAAAAATGCTCACGCAAGCTGCAGAATTTGAGGCAAGACCAACAACTGTAGTCTCAGAAGCTACTCTTTTTCTACTCAAATGTATTAACTTGAACGTTAAGCTGATTTGTTGGTGGGGGTGCACACAGTTTATACAAATTTAACATATTTTGGAGCTGAGCGCGACAGCAGCACAGGAGTCAACAACAAATGAAGTTCCAAAGCATGTTATTATTTCAGTTTATGTGCTCGGTTAATTTATTATTTTTTGCTACGCACTCTCGGTCTCATTATGTGTTGAATCATTCAAGCTGCAGATATGTACCCTGCCTGGTATCAACACTATTGTCAGTCCACAATAGCTTTTTGTAAAGCGAAAGCAGCAGTGATTTAATTTCCAGAGAATCTACTTTTGCATCAGAAAAGCTTTTGTTAATTTGAGGTTATTACTTATTCTGTTACTTTTAGTGCGGCATTTTGTATTTCCAATGCATTGTTTTCCTTCAGATACATTAAAAAGAAGCCCTTTACTTTGTGTGAGTGGTAGGAGAGAGAGAGAGAGAGAGAGAGAGAGAGAGAGAGAGAGAGAGAGAGAGAGAGTTTTGTGTCTGTTGATGTGTGTTTAAATCTGTTTACACACTGCTATTTTCGAGATTGTCTCCTGTGTTCAGACAGAAAGCACCCATAGCGAAAAAGAACATTCAATTTTCAGGACGAGACAATGTTTTAAGGGCGAGCGAAGGTTGCGTTTTTTTTGCTGCGGTTAGAGTTCGTAACAGTCACGGCTGAGTTTAGAGAAAGTTTGAAGAAAATGAATGGAAGTCAGTGCAATGGTTTTTGAGATGCATGAAATTGTGTATTTGTACACACGCTGCACACAATCTCTGAATATAATTCCTCCCTGTCCTCAAAGCACGAATACCTAACATTTATTACGCACATGGATGACAGGCGGTTGAAAGGCAGTGAAGCCGGGGTATTTTTAAGCATGTTGGAGTTTTAGTGTTTGAGGGTCAGCAGCCTGATGAAATAACCCGTTGATGTGTTGAAGATTAATGAGAACAATGTTGCACTTTTGTCTTGCTATATAGTGATTGCTATATTATTGAGTGTTTATTTTAGTCCTTGACATGTCCTCCACAGCGTTGACTCATCTTCTTGATGTGATCCTATTTCATAAAAATCCACATTTTATACTATAAGTTTCTGTCTGTCCATCCGTCCATCCATCCATCCATCCATCCATCCCGCTTATCCTGTTCAGGTTTGCCGGTTAGTGGAGTCGATCCCAGCGTACTGTGGGTGAGTTTCTGAATAAGTGTTTAAAGGAGCTAACATATTAGCCAATGCTGCAGAGATAAAGCCCAGACAGGTTTGTACACTGTGCAGCTCTACAAAGTGATGTTTTGCCCTTAGCATGTTTTTGTTTTTTGTTGTGTTTTTCCCTCATGGCGGTAATGCCTACTTAATGTCTCTGGTGTGTTTTGGGCCAAATTAAGTATTCTGGTGCATAGCTGATTGAGATACAATTCTTAAATAATGCATGGATGGGTTATATCTGTTTTAATTTAAAGCATTGGGGCTCAGTTTGAATTGGTAATAATTGCGCTCTTCTACTGGCAGTCATCAGTTTCAAAGTTGAGAAAAATCGATTAAGGGGTAAACATATTTTTTACGATGTTTACCACCAGCTGGTTCTACTTCACATCATACTTTAGAGTCATAATCGCAATCATTGAGCTTGCAAGCTGATTGGTGAGCACAAAATACATTAATGGCTTGTTTAATCCTTGAGACCTGATGAAAATCCACTTGTGACTGAGGTGGTTTGTCTGAATTTGCTATCGTTAATTAAACAGCATTGCACCTATGTGATGCAGGTTCATTACACACTCCGCAGTGCAGTACAGCTGCCCACAATAGCGGCTGACCCCCTTATAGAGTAAGAATTCTGAAAGTAAGAATGAAAGTTAGCAAAATGGAAGAAAGGCTCAGAGAGCGACAGGCACCCTGAACTGGGTCATCAAAGGCAGTTACCTCAATTCATCTCTAATAATATCCCCTAGCCCTGGGCCCAGGTTTTGCCGGAGTTGCCTGCATGATGGCTCAGGCGGCTTGATGAATGAGTGTGCCGGGCACCACTACAGCCTCCCAGAGTGCACTGCAAGGCTCAGAGATTGCCACCGAGGACAGCCACGGTCAGCAAATCAATTCACAGCTCTCCAGAGAAGCAGTGAGCGCTCGCAAACTCATCTGCCTTTAGCACTGACAACTCTCTTGTCGCCACGTTTTCTCCCTCACTGGTGGGATGTTCTCTTGTCTTGTTTTGAGCGAGATTGCCGTGACTGAAGTGGCTTCACCTATGCGATATCTGAACTGCAGCCTATTCTGCAGAGCAGGATATGGGAATGTCAGTGGAGATTTAATTAACACCTGAAGGCAGTGTAAGCCTTCGCGCTATGTGCTGATAAAAGCCGGTTTGCATCCCATTGGAATTTCCAAGCATTTTTTCTGGGTCTATTAATAGTTTGGAGTACGTGCTGGGACAGACAGATCTGAGATTTTTGAGAGGAACTTTGATTACAACATCAGAGGAGCGCCTATCTCACCCAGGGAAAAGGCTGCTCCAGACCAAGTGGGCTTTTGGCTCACAGGCAGAAAATAGCTCTTAATTTCACATAATTGTGCTGTCCAAGGGAATACTTTGACCAGTCTGAATACAGAATGAAATATTCAGCCATATCCAAACTGTGCAGAGCCCTACTGACTCATGCAATGGGAATAGTGTAATGCAACAATAACACGAGTGTCCAACTTTCTATATTACCTCCACCAGAGGTTTATTCATTAGCAGGATTACAATAGACTCTGAGCTTGCGTTCCATGTACTTTAGTAGAAAACAAGGTCCTATTTGCACGAGGGGAGGGATTCTACAACCTCTCTCTGGCTGATGCGTACCATCCTTTGTTGAAATATTTTCATCGCAACAGGCAATATACTCTGTTTTCCTCACACAGTGGTTAAAGCTTTTTTTGAGTGAAAACATGGCAGCAGACTGTTATGTATCCAGAGGGAAGCTCAAGCTATTGACCTTAAGATTACATGCAGGAAGCACTTAGTCTCATGCTAAGCAGCACATTTATCTAGCTAGATTTTACTAAGGAATCACATATAATTCATGAAAGGATTTACAGAGGTACAGTAGCTTCTTTTCTATTTCAAATTTGTCTTCACTACATTTGCTTTTCATTCACCCCGTCCCCCCAAAAAAAAGTATTTTGTTTTTTGTTGAATAATATTACATATACATTACATCTTCAGGCAAACAACAAACACGGCAACAACACAATAGCTCACATAAAGCATCATTCGTTTAATTCAAATCTTTGTCAGTTCTTGATATTAAGTATATGAGGTATTAGCTAAAACATCCCAGTATATACAGATGAGGGGGTTGCATACAAAAACAGATTACTCTGACTTTGGGAATCCCTGTAAGAGCGTTGACGATATTGTGGGTCCGACATATTGAAAATTAAGATCCCAGACTCTGAAGAACACATCCAGCCTTGAGTGGGACACACAAATAATACGTTCACTTGGAATGCAGTACCTGACTATAGTGCCATGACTTTATAGTTGGAGCAGCCGCATCAATCCAAAAGGATAAGATATTTTTCCTATGAGCAAAGATCAGGATATCATTGGTTACACCGTTATCTGTGAGACCAAGTAAGAGACACTTAGGATCCCAAAAAAAGTGTTTTAATAAAATACTGTATTGGTCCAAATATTAGACAATTTACAAGGCTCATATAATTGTGAAAACGTCTCGCGGAGCTGCAGCATATCGAAACATTCACCTCTAGCTAGTATGATGACCAAGTCAACATTCAAACTGGATGTTGAACTGACTCAGTCGTATGTGGATTGCATCGAGCATGCGCCACCGGGCAAAACACTGGGAAAGTAATCATATAACCTTATTATATGGGTAAACATAACAGCCCCCATTCTTTTCTCACACCCCATCAAAACATTCACCCCTCAGTTTCTGTTCCCACAAATTGTACAAAAGACTCAGGTCATTAGTTGGTAGTAAGAGTGAGAAAAGAGACAATTATATAAATGTGATGACTCCATATTATAGTGTATTGGCAGTCGTCATCTGGCCGCATTGACATAGTTTTAATCATTGTATTACTGAAAGTGTTTTTTCATTTCAAAAAGACAAACAGTGGTTACAGGTAGTGGTTGCATCAGATACAAATGTGTTGTTTCTCATCTCAGATCGCACTTTCACCTAATATGAAAACAGACAAAGCAGAAATAATCATGGTACGCTGATATATTCTCCAAGTTGCAAAGCATATGAAATATTCATCTATTCAAAGCATCTTGCTCCACACAGAGGAAATAACCTTTGCCGAAGATATTTATGAGTTTGGAAAAAAAAACAGATGTATTTGCATTGTAATTAGCACTAATGATCTTTTTAGCATGATGATTGTATGAGTGTGCGCTGTGGTGCTTATACCAGGGGAACTGCAAAGGAGTTGCTGCTGAAATAGCATCATTGATATTTTTCCGTTGCAGTGAGTGATATTACCTCCCTCATGTTAGCCTACCAGGAACTGGGAATAGCCATTAGTGTAACTGTTCACCAGAAACTGTGTGAATAATCTCGCCAATTTCCAAAACAGCCGCCCCCCCCCCTTCCCGCGCACATTTGCTTCAATGACAGGCCGGCTCTGCTGGCATGAAAGATGCTTATGCAGTTTTATTTGCAGTGGGAACCCGGTCATCTCTGATGCCTCATCTGTTTTCTGAGCAAAACTCGAGGAAATGAAAACTCAATGAGAATTTAACTCCAAACACTGGCTTTGAAATAAATATTTCATGAACATCAGATATATTAAGGGGAATGTTGATTAATTCAACATTTAAATGCATATTATTTAAACATATTCCATCCACTGATACACGCACACAGTGTGTGTTTGAGTTTTCACTTTTGCTGTTGGTGTACGGTGAGCGGTGAATTTAAACATGAGGGCCTATTAAGTTTCCTCACTCCTCCTGGTGGAATTGAAACACCATTTTAAATGATTTTCAAATAAACGGAAAAGATAAAAACATCTATTTCGATACTGCCTTTGTTAAAGTGCAGTTGAAACTAATCAAATACATGCCATTTGGCAATAAATGTGCTCCAGCACAGAACAGGAACATCCTCTCTTAGTGGTCATTCACTGTTGGATACGTGGTGCGATCGCCTTTTGTTTTTCATTGTGAAACCTGGCTGCGGCACCCTGAGGGGTTGAATGGTATATTCACTTTGGAATGGACGAGGAAGATCTGCCATGACAAACCTGTGAAAACTGTGAGACATACTCAACAAGTGCTTCTATTTTCCTGCCAATTAAGTGCCCACATATAAGAGAGTGTGGATTACAGATGTGTGACGCCCTTTATTTAGAATTTGGAGAGATTTCAGCAAGTGGAGCATCATCAGCAAATGTGAGGATTGTAACTGCCTTTTAAACAAAAATGGCAGGATGTTTTTGTTTTTTTGTTTTTTACAAATGAAAAGAATATCCATTCATCCCTTTTCTCCCGCTTATCCGTTTCCGGGTCGCAGTCTGAGCACTGTCACCCAGATCACATTGCACCGATTAAGGACCTTCTCCTGCTGGTGGTGAGCCCACAGGAAATGAAAAGAATAAAAAAACATATTCAAACAAACAAGCAGATGCTTTTAGAGGTGATAGCAATATTGGCAAGAGCAAAAGAAAAATAGATGAGTGATTTTTTTTTTTAATGGAGTGACAGAGTAATTTAGGGGTTGGATTGGACCATAAAAAAAACAACACTGGTGATTTCCTTTTTTTTTTCTTTTTTTTCAAGTATTTTGGAAGCATAAAGAAGTGTCATTTGCCACTCAAAACAATTGTGTGGCCTGAAATTCAGATTACTTTTTTTTAAGCTACTTGTTTTTTTTGCTTGTTTTGCTCCGTTATGTTTGTGTTTTTATTTGATTATAATTTTTTTTTTGTTTTGCTGTTGTTCCCACATGTCTGAAATACATTTTTCAGATCAAAATAAAAAAATAAAAAAAACCTCTATACTGCATATTCACACATGTTAAATATGAAGTTTCACAAAGCTCAAAATGCAATGTGTTTTTTTTTTATGATGACCTTCCGGGGAACTTCCTGATATTTTGTCAATCAAATTTTGCACTATAATTTATGTTCGCTGTTTATACCCTCAAACCATCTGGTTACTGGTGGAGGGTTCAGTGTGGAGATACTAAAGAAGAGCAATAAATGTTTCAGTAATAGGCATATTGAGTCAAGAAAGTCATCCTGGAAATGCTGTTGGAACATTACTTGTGGCAAGCTTTATTACAAAGTGTTCTTGTCAATTTATTTTGAGGATGTATATATTTTTAATATCTAGTTAAACCCAGTGCACCTTTCAGAGAGCCATTTAATGGTCAAAGCTTTCTTTGCAGTATATAAGCACATGCCATCTTCACAGCCATATTCACATTAAACCATTAGAAACGTCAGTGGAGCAGGCAGATGGTATTATACCACATTAACACGGTGACTCTGTTCCTAACCAATTCTTATTTGCAATGATGCCAGTTTAAATGCCGTTTCTTGCCTAACAGGGAATTACAAATGCTAAATCAAGCATCAGAAATGAAGGTTCACTGCGCTTGTCAGAACTAGATGGAAATTATTCATGCAAGATTAATCTTTTCCCTTCAAGATGAGAGAGTATGTCGTCTGCACTGGATGATGTGTCTTCTCTAATGGATACAAGCAGTTCTCTGCTGTGGAAATGACTCCACTGAGCTTTTTACAATATTTTCTTTCTGTGACATGACAGATTTCAGTTTGTGCAATAAACTTTTTTTTAAAAGCATTTTTATGGTGTATCACACAGCAGCAGCCAGCCAGCCAATTAGGTTTTCTATTTGCCAGTAGAGCCATGGGAAGGGTCAAGCCAATATACCCTGTTAATGAAATTTGTATGGTTGTGAGGTGCATTCTTTGAAATAACTTTGGGGATGATTTTTTTCCCCCCCTTTGTTTTGGAAATCGTTAGGTAATTCTGTTTTTCATTGAACTTTTCACATTTCCATTGTTATATAACTGTGAATTGTTTTTGTTATACTGAGGAACTCTTGACTACAACAGCTGAACTATTGACTTCCATTATACCTACCATTCTTCCATTTATTACTTCCAACCTTCCTCCCGAAATTAAACATTTCGCCTTTCATTTCCAATTTCTCTAGAACATTTTTTTTTCAACCTTTTTTTCAGGGTATAAGGGGAAGGTTTGGACAAAAATTAATGTTAGGCCAACTCACGGGCACAGATGAGTTTAAAATAAATCTGGAAAGAAATTCACTGTAAGTCATCGTAGTGCTACTTAAGGTCAGTCGTCTTTTTGTGACTCTTGATAAAGAAGGAGTGACTTTCAGAGGGAAGTATTTTCTATTCGTTAAAAAACACATGATATTACTCATGGCGCACTTTGATATAATAATTCAATATTGAGAAAGAGAAAGAGAAATGAGTGGCAACCTTGCAGAACAGACCCTCACACTTTGCATTTCAGACTCTACTGTAATACGACCAATGACTCACACTTGGGATTTTGCTGCAGTTGTTCCAGGTGGTCACAGTCTGGTCTTTGTTGGCAGTGCACACAAACATGCTCAAAGCACATGTTACACATAGAATCACTAAATCTCTATTATGTGGATGCATGCACTGAATTCGTTAAACCTGTTTAAAGCAATGCATAAAACATTTTCAAACAAGCGCGGCAGAATTTTTAATGAATGCAGATTAGTTCAAGTTTTTTGTCTCATAAACCCTGCAAGGAATATCAGAGACATATTAAAGCAAACTCTTAGGGTAAAAAAGGACTGCCATTAACAATTATGAGGGGGCTATTTATTTCACATTTGTACTGCAGTTAATACAATCTTGTGAAACAAACTCAAACGTACTTGGCTTATAACACATGCATGCTCACAGAGACTTCTCGGTGTATGACCATTTTGCCATTAGAAAACCACTTAATGCATGACCAGGCATCTGATTACATCAGCCTGCCAATAGAAGACTCAGGTGCAGCATGGATCAATATGCACAGAAACATACATCACACATATGAAGAAGCTTAAACACATGTTTTTTTTTTGATTGAGCCTTTTGCTGTGATTTGTTTTTTATAGCATCTAATCCACCGTAAAACAAACAAACAAAATTAGGTAAATCTCTTGGCTACTTCTTTGGATACCTGCACACATTTACATTTAAAATGTTACAATGATGACATTCACTAATGTTCCATTTCCTATCAATACTGTTAAAGGAGATTTATTTGATTCAATGTAGTATTATAAATCCTGAGGAATTGGACTACAGCACCCAAATAACTTTTGCACATCTTGATTGTACGTTATTATTTTTCCAATTATATTCATATACTATACAGAACTTATCCTCCGCCACATTGTCCTCACTGGATGATAAATAATAAACCATTTATGTCTCAGAAGCACAAGGGTTCCCACTGGGCCTGCAGAACAACCTCTCTGCGCAGCAGTCTGAGTAATGGACCAAAAGGACAAAACTTGGGGGGTTGCTAAGGTTTTCTGTGCCAGTCGGAGAACCATGCACGACTCGGGTATCACCTCACTGCAGCGGTATCTAAAGACTATACCCTCAGCTTGCTGTAAGCCAATTTCATGGCTGATCTCCTCAGTGTGAGGGAGCACGACAGGTCAATTCCACCCCAGCAGGAGAGACTTGGCCTGGTGGGTTCAGAAGACTCTGACAATGGGCTCATTTCCAGCGCTTAGTGTGCCTATTTAAAGGGCTCACAAGCAAGATCTTGTAGGAGTATAATTACACATTAATACATAAATATAAACACTCATCAGTGTCTCGATGGTTTGTCTATCTTTTAATATATATTTAATATATTATTATTTGTTGTCTATGTTGATCAGTTGATCAAATGAGGTGATAAGTATTTATTTACACATCCACATGTTAATATGGTGCTGTGAGGCAAATGAATGTGCAGGGACAAACTGAAGTAAAGGATTTTACCTCAGGTTGGTTTGTGCAACTGAGCATAAACAGCGATGCGTCACTTATAAAGTATTGCCCTCGTGCTTGATCTGTGCCGAGAGCTGCAGAGGAATTATGCAGTTTGAAAGTTTCTGTGTTGCTCCTAACTTTATCAGACGAAAAAGATTAGGTACAGCCCATAGGAAATGGACACCAGTATTTCATTCCATGCTTTCCTCACTTTTGCATCTTATTCTTTGCATGGATAACACGGGGAGAGATGCAGGCAAAGGTGCAAATGGCCAGGAAAGGTGTTTTCATTAGAAATGAGCAGCTTTTCTTTTAGAACCATTTAAAGCAACTTGAATTTGTCATCATGAAAGTGAAAAAAGACATGCTCAGCTTTAACAATTTTAAAGGAGCTTTTATTGGTTCGGTGTACTTGCTGCACTGTATAACGCCACTGTCCAAATAATAATAGGTTCAGTTGTTACAGCAGACATCACAGGGTTGTTTTGCCCTAATGTGTTTTTTTTGTCCAGTTTTTTCCTTCGAATTTACAACTTCACATTTGATAGGAATTGGATTCTTTATTGGTGTAATTCACAGACCAGCTAACCTTTCTATATCTATTCTGGTCCTACTGACAGGATTTGGCAGGCAAACTTGCCATAACTCCTACAATGTTTATGAAATCTACAAAATTCCCAAACTTCAAAATACCAGAGAGGTAGAGCTTTGTGCTCATATACCTGACATCAAAGAGGTCCCCGGGGGGCTTCAGCCATACGACCATCCAGACAAGTTCACCAGTGTATCACACATTTGTAACATGAACAATCAAAACACAAAGTGACATTGAATAACTGCCAGATATTGATCGTTGACGTTATCTTGGAAAAGAAGACAGAAGCACCGTCTCATTACACAGTTAAGAAAAAAAGTCAACAACCAAAATATAAAGAAAAATCCTGATCCTGAATATTAAAGTTATGAGGAGGTTATATAAAAAAAAAAAAAAGGGGGAAACTTTTGTTTACAAATCTATTTCCCTGTTTTAATACCATCAATTAATTTCAAGTATTTTTGCTGTCAGCTCTCTCTCTCTCTCAGTCCTCACTCCACTTGATTAATCCGCTGGATTGCACGCATCAGTCAGACTCAATACATTGAAGAATTAAAGAAACTGAGCTGCACAGACTGGAAGTCTTTGCTTCTATTGGAAATCAAAACAAATTCTTGTTGGCTTCAGAGGAAAATTCACTATCTGTAAAATTGTAAGTCTAAATCAAAAACTGTGTTTTCATACTACTACTACTACTACAACTACTACTAATAATAATATTACACATTTTATTTGTAAAGCACTTTACATTTTGGAAAAAATCTCAAAATGCTACAAGTGAGGATAAGGACATAAAAACATACTGATAAAATGAAACTAAATAAAGATAAAAGTAGGCATCAAAGTTTGAGTGATGGATTAGGAAATAAAAGATAAAATCGGATAAAAACAAGCATCAACAAAGCTGGTAAGACGCATCAAAGAGTAAAAGAGTTAAAGGTCATAGGTATTTGCAAATAGAAATGTTTTAGTCCTTTTTTGAAGCTGAATATGCTGATCATGAGACCATTTCTTTGAAATCAGAAACAAGAAAATAAACATAAACAGATCACCATACTGATAGACGTGACCTTGGTTCATCGTCAATAACTAATTTCACGTTAATAATAGTATAAATGCCAAAGTAAATCCAATGATCTAATGCGATATAAGCTGAAGCATCTGTCCATTCGACTACTATAACAATGAAACAGTGCATAGGGGGTGCAACTATACAGCAGGGAGTGTCTGCACACTACAACTGATTAAAACAGATTGCATTCATTTTGAATAGTTTTGATGGGAATTGTGGGAAGTCATGCTGATTGAAATGTAGATGAAGGTCAAAACCTTTAGACACGGCATTTGTTCTAGCTTCTCCCTAAAGCCAGAACTGTTGTGCTAATTATCTTGTGTTCGGGGGAACACCGTCATGGTCCGACAGAGACAAAACATGAAGAGGGAGAAAGATGAAATGCAATGCGCTGGATTTATTCATTTATTCACTGAACTTTGTGGTGATGGAGGCATCACAGTTCCTGAATTCAGCCTATTTTAATGTAAAAAAATGTAAAAATTATTTTTAGACAACGAGCGCATTATTTCAAGCAGCACAAGAACTGATGAGACTCGGCGCAGGGTCATGCAACTTAATCACCAGAGAGATATACATAAATTGGCAAATCGGTAAAAAAATAAATAAAATGCTGAAATGGGATGGGATGGTTGAGAGGGTGCAGTGTTTGGATTTCTAATGGCTTTCTGTACCACCGCATAAAAATTGAAAGGACACTTCTCAAGTGTACTCTAATGAGTTCCTGAGAGGTTGTCCTTTAGCTGCCATCCTGTGAAATTTAAGAAAATCACAGATTTGCTTTTCCCCAATATTGATTTAGCAGAGGGAAATGACTGGCTGACTGAGCATTAACTATTATGGCAGAGGCCTCCAACCTAGTTCTCTCCCTGCTTCAGCATACCAGAATCTAAAGATGATGTCGTCACAAGGATTGTGAAAAAGCCCAATAATGAGCCCCTCATTTTAATCAGGTGTGTCGCAACTGGGAGAGAGCTAAAACATCCAGGACAGGGGCCCTCGAGGTTGGAGACAAGGGACAAGTTATGCGACTAATAGGGTTCAGCTTTATTCCTGTCATTAGTGGAAATAAAGAGGAGAGGCTCCGCTCTCATGTAAAATTTGACATTCTGTCGCTGTCTTTGACATAGGCAGGAGGAAACGTGAGGAAAGAAACTGGCTAGTGGGAGGATACTAAATTGTGGGGTTAAGTAAACCAATTAACAGCTGCCCAGCAATTGCTTGAGTTACTGTGTAAATAAGAAAAGAGAGTGGCTGGTGGTTTTGGGTGAAACAAAAGTATAACTAATGTATTAGTACAAATTTACTATATTATTGTTTCTGAACATATGAAAACAGCAACATAAAAGAAACATGTCAAAACAGCTTAACGGAACTAAAAATCAAATTAACCAGGGGATAAACAACAAAAGTCACAACATCAATTCTATTGTAGAGTACAAGCAGGCTGTTAAAAGAAGGGAGCCCATCTCCTTTTGTTAATGGAGAGCAGAAGAGACACGCTGTTGTTGGCAGTTGCTTTAGAAATGATAATAGGGTCCCTGGGCATAGGCATGCCCAGTTATATTTAGTAATTGAGAAATGATTTGAGGACCTTGGGATTTTGTACAAAAGTAATGATCTGTATATCATTAGGCCCATAAATCTCTGTGCTACCAGCCATTAAACCCAACAGCAAAGTTGTGTGAAGCAGTAAAAATCATTTTATTCTGGCATCCTAATGCATGGAAATGCTCATCTCTAATGGATGGACTCAGAGCAGAAGGTTGTTCACTCTTTCAAGTTGGAAAATCTCGAGTAATGCATTAGCAAGCGTGCAAGAGAAGAGTAGCAGCTGAATTTCACGACAGATTTGAATGCGTTTGACAATGTTTCCTGTTTTGTTCTTTATGCGTATTCATAGATGATACATCACCTTTCTTATGTTTGTAATGCTTTATTCAGTTATTTATTCAGCATTGGCAATTCTGTTCTAAATGACAGCTATAAGAGTGAAGGTTTTATGATCTTTAAAGTCAAAGATGTTGAATTAACAGCAATTTTTTTTTTTTTTTAGCTCAGTTTACTTTTATATTACTTAGTTCTTGCTGCATATAATTATTCCTGTGATTCTTTTATTAAACATTCTTTTCATTTTTGGTTACATCTTAGTTTTTGCAGCCTTGAGCTGCCATCATCCCGACTTTTATTTTAATTGTCAATACCATTAAAGTCAAACTCAGCAAACTTTTTTTTTTTATGGACTTGTTGTTGCAATACAAAAAAAAATGTTTATGAGAATTTAATCATGTATATAAAAAAAATAGAAGAACATTTTATAGACCAACTTAGCCTCTTTGAAATTGGGGTTGTGCTTTGCTCATTAGATCTGTTTCTTTCATCCTCTGTGTGTGCGTGCCTGTGCTTGAGCGTGTATTGAACAAGAAGAAAAAAAGAGAAGTTCAGCTAAGAGTATAGTGCAGAGAAGAGAGAACAGAGTCAGTGGCACCTCTCATCAGCAATGATGCAGTCAGCAGGAGACTGTAGGGGCAAATAACGAGGATGTGATCCAATATTTCCCATCATGACAGGCTAATTACCAGAAAGCCACCCCTTGTTAGCTCAGAAGACATTTTGATGGAAAGGATAAGTGTCATGATTCATTGCAGATATGTCAATATCATGTCCACGAGCTGTTCAAAGCAGCCTCGGGCATATCTGCCCCAGCCACCGGGGCTAATATATTCTGACCAGTTTTTAGCAAAAAAAGTATATACATGTGGCGTGATCTACATTAGTAAACTCCAGCACCATTTCTCAGAGATTGGTAAGAGATTGACTTAGAGAGCAATAGTTACTCTGTCACTGAACAAAGCAAAATGTCTTCGTTCTCTTCACTCTCTCTTTGGGAATCTGGGTGCACCCATTCCTCTCCCAAACCACTTTAGACTGATAGATACACACACAGTCATCAAAACTAAATATGTCGCAGTATATTGTATTCTTTCATTTGTATTCTTTCACCACTCATATAAATGACTCGCAATCAGCTTGTCTGCAGACATTATACGCATGTTAGCTTTCTGCGGGCCAGGAAACTAAGTACCCTCTTTTTCACGATTTGAAATCATTTTCTTGATCCTGAACCCAAACTGACAGTTTGACTTTTTCAGTTTTGTGCTTGTCGGACGCTGTTGCTTTAACTTTGCAAGTGTCTCACCATATGATTTAAGTGTTTACTCAAAAAGGAAAGGCTTCCTGTGTCGTGTTGTCAAATCATGCAAAGATTAAAAAGTATATAATACATGAATCCTTGGTCTGGAATAGGATTACCCTGCTTGGCTTATCAAGATTTGGTGCAATGGATTTAAACAACAAAAGATGCTGACATGTTGGCTAAGAGAGCAAAAGCAATTATTAAACAATGCAAGGGCCAGAGGAAGCAGCAATATTCTTGTCATTTAAGCACATTTCTGCACATATTTACATACATTATTCAATCAGAGGTAATGACCTTTCATCCGATTTGCATTCATTAAAGATGTGTTCTCTGGAAATCAGGAGTGAAGATGGAAAATATGTTTATTATTATCTTACTGACAAGATTAAGCATCTCCATGACAGATTCCGCTCAGGCACGTATACTGTAGCTTACACATACTTACGCAGGTTTGTTCTTTTGAGTACATGTATGGCTAATCTTTTTCAATTCTTCCCAAAACAAGTGTGAAGACAATAGATGGTTCAGAACAAAAGAGAGGCCTTAACATTACTTACCTCAATCCTACACAACAACAATACAAAATTGTGATTGGTACACTGGTCATGTCCATTTGTGATTTTCGTGTGTTTCATAATAGTTATTCCTCACACTAAAGTGTTTTTATAGATCACCTTTTTTAATTATACATCTTAAGGACATTCTTTGTTTTGGTCTTGTATTTATTTGCCAGAAAAGTTGCAAAAGTAACTTGGTCCGTTATAAAGCTTAAACTATTAGCATCAGTGGGAAATCATAAACAATACTGTTTCTGTTTTGTGTAAACATTCTTTGTCATTTCAGTACTGGTAATGGATATGCCAGTACTATTGTAGGCCATTAAGTACATTAATATCCTGAATATGTAAAAGTATTGAAATGGAGATGTCTTGAGAATTTCATTCAAATCCATGACCCGCAATTTCTTCCTAGTATTTCCATATTTCCTTTCTGTCCATCTAACTGCTTTTAACTCCTTTGACCACACATATATCTCGACCTGCTGATAATAAAGAGTGGAAATGGAAAAAAAAGTATTCCACTGATCCTTTTCAATCATTCCCTTGTGAAGCACAGTCATCGGAGAATGAAGGGTCGATTAATCCAGTGGGCTGACATTTAATTTTTCTGTCTTTTCATCTGTCTCTTTCCTGTAGGGTGATGAGGTCCTGACAGTCATCAAAATGAAAGCGCAGTGGCCAGCCTGGCAGCCACTTAACGTGTAAGTGAAATATTTTAAGTACCTTAATGCCTCCTGCACATCCAATATGCACTGCAGGTTTTATCAGACAATTATTACACTTCAGCTAATTCTCACAATCACATAAAGGGCGATCTTTCCTCTACTTGACTTCACGTGGAATGAATTAACATTGTTTTCATTGTTTCATGCCTACTGCGTGACTAGTGAGCAGGCCTTCACCCAAACTGATGCCAGTTTCAGTTCATAGAGTGCATCAACTTTTCACCAGAGCGTACCAGAGTAAATCAGCTCCTCCCGAGCAGACTGGTGCCAAGGAGGAGCAATATTAGTCACATGGAGATTTCTTAAGGTAAAAGACAGTGCAAAAGCAAGTTTATTTATAGAGCAACATTCAGAAGCAAGGCAATTCAAGTGCTTAACGAAGAATTACAAGAAATACATTAAAGCAAGGCAATTAAGGCGATTAATCCTAACCGATTAAGATTATGAAATACATTAGAACAAAGTGATCAAGAAGATAGTAAATAAAGTAAAAGCTTTATCAAGACAAAGGTGATGTAATAAGTCAAATCTATTGTTTAATGGAAAGCCTGAGCAAAGAGTGATGTTTTAGTCCTGATTTAAAAGAAGTGAGTGTGTCAGCAGGAAGTTTGTTACAGGGTTGAAGAGTGATTTGTTTCTTGTGACTGAAACACTTATTAAATCTTACGGGTTTGGGTGTTTCATTTTCTACAAGTCAATCTGAGATGTGTTTAGGCCCGAGACCATTCAAAGCTTCATAGACAAGAAGGAAGATTTTGATTTTGATAATTTACCACTCATGCAGCCGGTGCAGAGATCGAAGCTCACTTGACACAATTGTATATTTGCAACTCAGGCATGAACAGTTACTATTTTCTAACCCCCTTAGCAATATTAAGAGCCACACAGGAAGAACGAATAGCATTGTGTATTGGGTCATTTTCAAAATATGTTGAAGGATCATATTTCACTTCATCCATTAAAAACATGTCTGGAGGCAATGCAGTGTAAAAGAAAAACAAAGTCAATGTTTAGGTGTTAATCGTATAAAAAAATAATGTCACAGTCTGTAAATTAACAGCATCTGATGGAAATAAAATATTGTTAAGGTCTTTTTAAAAAAATAGATTCATAACAGTACTCAGTATAGATCAAGTGCCCAGATGTAAGTAGATAGACAGATAGATAGATAGATAGATAGATAGATAGATAGATAGATAGATAGATAGATAGATAGATAGATAGATAGATAGATAGATAGATAGATAGATAGATAGATAGATAGATAGATAGATAGATAGATAGATAGATAGATAGATAGATAGATAGATAGATAGATAGATAGATAGCTGTCCCTGAGCGTTGAGCCTACCAGATGAACCAGTTCATTCCAGAGCTGACGGTCTTGTGCCAGCTGCTCTGCATTCTCCACAGCAACTCCATGTTGTTGGAGGTCGCCCGTACAAATAATAAATAAATACTGTACATAGAATTGTTAAAAATCTGTAAATCTGTGAATATTTACAATGTTGAACATTGTGTAAAGAAAGGTATTGAAAAGCGACTAAAGGGCAGATATAATAAGATTATTCTTCTTTTCTGCTCCTTTTCATTCCAAATGTGTTGAACTGGAAGTTTTTGTTACTAAGACTGTTTATTTTCATTCTATTTCATTTTTACTTTTGAATGAAATAAAGAATTACAACAACAACAACTTAGAATGGGATCAATATGCATCAGGACTGACTGGGTATGAAGCAATAAAGTAAGAAGGTGCGCCGTGTTTTTAACACTTCTAAATCTTTTAAAGGAAATTCATTCCATAAAGATGTCACATTTATCTCACGCACTTTTCTGACTTACTGTGAAGGTAGAAACGGGACTGATTTTAAGATTGATAACATCTGCAGCCCAGGGTCTCCCTGGTACTCTCTCCTCTATCGGCTCCTTTCACTTCTTATTTCTGAGTCTTGTTTGGTAAATTCCTTGAATCAGTATGTAATACGCTGACCATTAATAATTCTTGGGTAACACTGTAGTGTTTGTGACGGCTCATTTATACACAAGCAGCCCCACTATGACAATCCTATGATTGCATTTGATGTGATTTGAATTTGAGGACATAAGAAATCAGTCATTTATATTGAAACTGATTAAACTGTAGAAGTTAGACACTATTTCACTATTTGGCGTGTTCTTTTGTAGATATGTCAGCTGTGATGGATTATCTTTTTCAAGTTCTCTGCGAGCTGATCTTTAGAACATATTAAAATAACTGGAAAGCAGCGTGTGCCTGCGGGGCAGGAAATCAATCTTACAGCATTGTGGGTTTCTGTACCAAAGCTTACAAAGTTTGAAGTTTCTGAGGCTAAGTTATCATTTCCAAAGTTGGACCCAGAGCTTGCTGAAATGTGGAAGCCCAAATGAAAGAAGCCCTGGAACTGCCAGCTACACAAGCTCACAATATGCCCATTAATTCACCCCTACATTAATAAATAGGACCCATTTAATTTATTTCTCATGTAAAAAAGAGGAACTTTTTAAATTTTTTTTTGAACTTCAGCAGCACAAAGGCTTGTGTTGTGTTGTTTCTACTACCACAGGGCCTCAGTGAGGGCTCTGAGATTAGTCTCCAAAGGGAAGAACACAGCCAGGAACAGAGGCCACGATATCCATGAGGGCTAATTAGCTTACTTGGTGCTGCTTATGCAGCCAAATAATTATTTCGCACAGTGATTGTGTACAGTACACGTAAGTATGTCGGCTCAATTACAGTGGTTTGGAGCACAGAGAGGAAATGATGGTGTTTTTTTTTATTTTTATCACTAACTTTGTCCATGTCATGGATGTATTAATCTAAAACTGTTATTTTTTAATCAAATAAAAAATGCATCATGTTGATGTTTAAGGCATGTTAAAACTATTTATTTTTTTGTTATCCACAACATAGACCCTTTTTTTCTATTTAATAGTGCCATAAAGAAACACGACCACAACAAAACATATTTGTAGCATGAAACAAAGTAAAGCAGCTTAGAAGATAAGCCTCCACACATCTTATTCACAGATTATAAATTTTGCACCTCACAAGGTCCCTCTTTATATCTAGCTTTACATATTGATCATTCCACTTTATCTTGCTTAAAGTTTCTTGGGGCGGCATCCAGTCCTAGCAGACATTTTGAAAAAGGCATGGTAAATGGACATTTTAACACTTCTGCTGTCTCAAGGCGCTTTTATCATTTATGTTCGCCTATTAATGCAGACATATATTTCCACACTCACACACCAATGGGGAAAGCTGCCATGCGAGGTACTGTCACACTATTGGGAGCAACATTGGCTCAGCGTCTAGACCAGAGACACTCAGCACATGGTCATTATGACACACACACACACACACACACACACACACACACACACACACACACACACACACACACACACACACACACACACACACACACACACACACACACACACACACACACACACACACACACACACACACGACTAACAGAGACACACAATAAAAATCGCTCAATTCAATTGACTATGGGCACTTTAGAGACGTTAGTCTAACCTGACATGCATGTCTTTGGACTGTGGGAAAAAAAATCCATGGACGCACAGTAAGAACATGCAAACTCCACATAATCCCCGTTTCCTCTGCACAAGAAGTCCAGCGATTGAACGGGATGGTCCGGTACTGTTCAGGTTTCCACCGCAAGAATTGTGGACGGTACCGAAATAATCGCTCCAAAGGTTGAGGCCTTTCCGTCGCCCTTCCGTTGGGGTACTCAGAACAATTGAACGGTCTGATTTTGAGGAGCCATTTGCTGATTGGACAGTGATTTACTACACACCCTCAATTTTAATATGTTGGCTGTGTGAATCCCTAGTTGTTAACATATTCAGCTTTGCACTGGTTGTTTTTTTTAGTTTTTGGTTTTTTTTGCTGCGCAACTTTGGTCCCAAAAGAGCAGATGCGAGGCAAGGACCGAGACCGGGACTCGAGCGCAGCGCTATGGCCGTAACCGAACCGGGATCGGAGCTCGGAGGCAGCCGCGGACGTCCGTCGGCCAGCTCGGAGCAGCACCGGTGCACTACTGAGTCCACTAGTTGCGTCATGTCGCGTTGCTGGCTGGGGCTCCATTGCTTGGGCCAGCATGTGTCCGCACACACTGGCTGGCTCTGGAGCTCCGGTTCCCCGACACCAGAAGTTATGGAACCTGCCGGTGTATGCCGGCCAGCGGCTTGAGACGCGACGTGATGCAACGTGATGATCGAACTTGGACCGCGTCCACACATGGGGGGCACTGGAGCTGCTCCAAGCCCCTCACCCCGGTGTCCGTCCTCACATCGCATCCGTGCTCTCGGCCCCAACGCGGAAGTTGCAGCTGTCACATCGCCGGTGACGCTAGGCTGTCACGTCGCCGCTCCTGGGGATGGGTATCAGTTTTCTGGCAGGCAGTGACTTTTTGGCACAACACCGGCGTTCACTCTCTCAGGACCAACACGGAAGTTGCAGCTGCAGCTCTGTAGCTGCAAAAAAAAAAATAAGCGAACAAAACAACCAGTGTAAAGTGGAGTACGTAATCAACAACAACAGAGGATTCATGAGGTCTAGATAGACCGGAGAATACGGTAAATGTTTGGTGGCTTTTGTTAATTATAAGAACTATATTCATTCCTTTAAAGAAACAAAAAAATAAATACAGTTTAACTATCTTTTGATTTCCATGCAGCCTCCTTTCATAAACTGTACAAAGCAAATACATACACTGTGAAAGCTATAAAAGTCTTCAGTGTTTGCAAACATCAATTCATTTATCATAGTTGGCTTGACAGGATCACCTGATAATACGGTGTTAAATCCATTCTCTGAAACTCCCAAAGCTCATGTAATACTCAACAATCAGGGATTCATCTAAGCAACTGAGTCTGAAGATTGGGACTGCAATTAAAAATATCAAAGCCCCACCACTTAACAGTTTCAGGTGTTTTGTCTGACAAAGCTGTGAAAAGATGTACAGAAGTCAACACATTGGATGTGGAAAGGTTTTGGAAACCAACTCAACTTTTGAATAAAGTCACACATCTGGTGCCTGGGGAAGGAAGATAAAAACCTACAATACGCCTGCAAAGAAGCTGAGGAAATACACCACCCTGAGCTGACACATACAGTTCATTGTTCATTGTTCAATGCTGATGCACTAAAAGATCGACATGAAAGCTACTATAAGAAAAACGTACTTGCACCTAATATAAAATCTAAAGTAAGTAGGACTTGCATTGGTTTCCAGCACATTTACTCAGAACTCGCCATACTTGCATAACCCAAAAACCCGAACCCTCTTCAGCATGTGTTCACCAAAAAATAGGGGCCTGAAGTAATGTACCCACAGTGAAATGAGTGCCCATGGAAAGAAATATACAGAATGACATGAACACATTATTTGCAATTGCTTGCAGGCTGTTAAGAGGGCCCAGAAAACATTGGTCATTCAGTTGGAAGATTTATTTAAGATACTTTCAACTTCTGGATATGAAAGTAAATGTTTAAGGGATTTAAACAGATGTTAAACACTGTATGTACGACTACTCAAAGTGGTGATACTACTCAATGTGGAAATCTGTCTACTCAGGGTCTTTTTTAGCTGTGCAATATCGTACGTGCGTACGTGCTTGTTTTTAAAAAATCCCTGACATCCGTTTTCATCTTTGTTATGTATATGCAATAAAACTAACTGTGTTTCATGTGTAACACTGTTGTATTTGGTAAAAAATGGTGCACTGTTTCAATCGGTCATAAAAGGTAAAATAATTGCTGTAACAAAGGGCGAAAGCAGCAAAAGCAGCGGAAACACAAAAGGAGAAGAGAGGTGGGCGAAAAGAGCAGAATGAGGCTGAAGAAATGGAGCCATTATCACAAACATTACTGCAGTATGTCTCGAGCAGTCCCCACAAACCCAGAAGATTCCAAGCAAAGAGAGAAGTAGAGAAAATATTAAATGTGACAATACACTTTCCAGAAAAAAGACACACAATTGAAGCTCATCTACTAATACACCCATATTGATTGAAGCGGCTGTGATATCTTTTCAAAGAGCAAGATAAAATGGAAAAGGGTAGCACTGTAGACCATTATATCCACATAAATACTCTATGAACTTCAATGGAAATACATGCAAAAGTTTATAGATATAATTGTCAAGCAATGTCTTACAAACTGTGTGTGTGTGTGTGTGTGTGTGTGTGTGTGTGTGTGTGTGTGTGTGTGTGTGTGTGTGTGTGTGTGTGTGTGTGTGTGTGTGTGTGTGTGTGTGCGTGTGTGTGTGTGTGTGTGTGTGTGTGTGTGATTGCCTTTTATGGTCATGGCGTAATATAACATGCAACAATCATTTATCTTGACAAATCTATACTGACAACAAAATCTAACATTTTGGAAGTTGATGACTGTTAAAAGTCAAGAGACAACAAAACAAAGACATACACATTCACAGAAAGTGCAAAAGATAATGCATTTCTCGTAAGAGCAAATGACATTTTAAAAGTGTTCTGCTCTGCTTAATACTACTATAATACAATTCCTTCACAACTTTTTAAGACATGAGCACCGACTAAAGTAAACCAACTCTTATTTAAAATGTGTAAATTTATAGGGAAACGCCAATTTTAGGAGTTTTTTTCTCTGTGGCATGTTGTGAACATATAGAGAAATGTACATTGTAAGTGTATAAATAGGTGATTGTGGAGCAGAAGTTAACACAAAAATCATCAAAAATAAAGTTATGGCCGAGGTAGAATTTGATTTAAATTCTTCTGAAATTTAAATTCTACTGAAATTGCCTACCTGTGTTTAACCTTGAATCAGGTCACTCTTTCTAAGCAGCTTCTCAACAGGTACATTCATTTTTTTCTGATCTATTTTGCTAAAGTAGTACTCATTTCAACAGTAAAAGCTTTTTCTTTTTCTTCCGTTTTCCCTTTTATGATAATTGTATACGTCTCTCTTAAAGTCTTCTCCAAACTGTCAACTCGTGTGATGCACACAAAAGAGAAAAGCCGACAAACCCTGTATTCAGTGTGAGCTGATTTGTTACCTCTGCATTCTGAAGTGAGGAAAAAAACACGTGTGTGTGAACTTAAAAGCACTATGAATTGAATGCACAAAAATTCAACTTTTGCACTCGAACCGTACCCGTAACCGAAATAAACCATTCATTCATTCATTCGTTCATTCATTCAGGTGATTGTCGACTCTTGTGTTCCGAGTTTTTGTAAGTGTGCATTATATTTAAAATTGTTTTGTAAGCATTGAGAAAAGACAGGCAATGGTCCTGATAAACAGTGTATTGTGGGAATAAAATGTAAGTTGTTTTTTGTTAATGGGTATACCAGTGTAAGAGACACTTTTCTTTTTAACTTAAACTGTATCAAGTTGTATCAAACCTAAAAGCCACAAACTGATTCAACGTCAGTGTCTCTTTAAGTCAAGGACAATGTATTATGGATTATTTTTAATACGTCCCCTGTTGTTTGTAGACTGTTGATCAGCTTTTTCCAGCTCTTAGTTTGAAATGTAACAGTATTTGGAAATGGTACATTTTTTACCCATGGAATGAGTGCAAAAAGCAGTTAGATTGTGAAATGTAATGTGATGATAAATTGCATATCTAACTTTTCTTCCATTTTAACTCCGTTCACGCCTCCTTTAGAGTCAGACCGGTGCACTCACCCCACTCTAGATTTGTTCAGCCTGTAATTACTGAGACACAAAGCTGAGATGTCTTAATTGCTTTCTACCATTGAAGACTTAAGATAAAGTTGTGTTGTTGATTTCTTCATATAATAAAAACAGAGGGCGTGAAGCAAATGTTTGAAAAAGCAGCAAAGAAAGTTCCCTTTGCTGAGAGGAGAGACAAATATGACATTTAAATGTAGTTGATGTCACTGACTGTCAACACAGGTAGACAATCTTACAGTCAGCAGACATTGAGGTAGTCGGTACTTAAACTTATTGTCAGAACAACTGCTGAAACTTCAGTATATCACTATTTTTGAGGCTTTGGACATCGCTGTGGTGTTGCACTTGCCTAAGATGCCACCTTGAATATCACAACCTTCTGTGCCAAGCCTGAAAAAAGGTTCCCCATCAAGCCCCCTTTGCTAATGAAGCCACGATTCCATCACTCACTTGGTCAGTCTCGGACGCTTACATCGATTGTCTGCACATCAGTTGTCTGGTGCAATTTGTCTAACCCCTTGACGACCCCATAAAATGTCCCAGTGCTATTTGATTTCTGCATATTTACGTCTTTCTGAGGGGAAAAAAGTAGTAAAGTAGCCCAGATTTGATTGACATTTTCCGTATCTAATCGTGCCTGATGTGTGTTACACGCCTCCGACAGTTCAAGCCAATATTGGACGACAGCGAAGCTCTTTGGTGCAGGGGAGAAACTGCAAATAAATAATAAACGCCCTTAAGTGCTGGATGAGTCGTCTGGCTTATGACTTTCTTTTACAGAAAGAGAAGAGGATGGACATTTGTGTGAAAACACAAAAATTATTTTGTTTTACTATTATTTTGCACAGAACAACACATAAACAGACAACAAGCCCATAGACACAAATGGGAAATTTTTTTTTTTTTTTTTTTTTTTTTTTTTTTAAGGTCTATTGTGATCTTTAGGAGATGTTCCTGATTCCTCACATCAGAGTCTGATGCGAAGCCACCTCTGACTCTCTTTGTTGCATCGTATCTTCCCACTCACTTCCAAATCACGTTCCTCACTACAGTATCTTTCTCCTTTCGTTTCCTCACTAAAGATACTTTCCATTAGTCCACCCCCTCTCTGTGCCACTTTCCCATTTATACTGGATTAAACTGGTTGCCTGACAGCTTCAGTACCTTCACGACACTCAAGTTGGCTTGTTGTTCTCTTCCAACTCCCACTCTCTTGTCAGGCTTCTTCCTAATAACCAGACGAATACTTTGGTGTTCTGTAAGTTCCACTTGATTAGCAGTGAGGAAAAAAAGGTATTTGTGAGGAGTGTAAAATGGAAAGCTTTTGAAGACAAGGATACAGCTGGTAATGAGCTGCTTTTTACATTTCGGAGTTGATAGTGGGGCTTCATAGTGTTTTATAGTTGTATACCCAATTTCAAGGATAAAATCTCGTCCACTAGCCTACCGGGCAGTATTTTTTGTAACCTGGAAATTGCTCCTTTTAATGATGTAGAAGTGGCCAGAAAGAATCACTGTCCAGCTGTTCCGAACAGGTATTTAGATTTTTTTAACCCCTTAAAAATGTCATATCCATGCATCCACATTATTCACACCCATCCTCTGCAACATCAGGGGAGCTCTTATGGGGAAACCTCAAGCCGCCTAGACCAAATGAGATGTACTATCTTGATATATCATCCTCTAATTGGAGATGACTCCGGCGAATCCTAATCAGATGCCAGAACTATAACCGAGCACACTCAAATTGCTCTTCTCAATGTTGAAGGGCTGCAACCTTTTCTGGACCTTGGCACATTGTGATCCTGGTAGGGTCTCTAAAGGTGGACAAATCTGTAGTGAAGATTCAAACAGACAACTAAAAAAAATTAAAAAATAAACTGTGCACATCTTGTCCAGACGAGAGTCAGTGGAACTTGCATTGATGTGTTCCTGGTGATGAAGTAGCCCAGGTGTTCCGATAGCCCTCCCAAACAAGCTGTATGGGAGGGCTTCGTGGGCCCACCAGCCACAAAGTCCAAAATAATCAGGTGGTGCAGTTTTATTGAGTGAGCAGCCTGTTTCATTGCTGGCGTTAAAACGGCAAAATCTGAACTCTTTTTTTTTTTCATTGACAGCAGATAGAGATAACGAAACTATTAAGTTATCGCTATCTGCTGTCAATGTTTTTCAATTTCCTTTCAACTCATCACTTCTTTATAACGGATAGCACAGATGCTTCACACTTAGTTATTACCATAAACTTGCATTTTTTAATTTGGTCTTTTGTTGCAGAGAATGAATTAAACCAGTCAAAATTGCCAAAGGTGGACTAAAACTGCGCTCTCAAATAACTTTATTTTGCTTGTTTAATCCATAAAGGAAAAAAAACACAGAGTATATCCAACTAGAAAACGTGATTAGCCACCCACACAAGTGATATGTGAAGCAGTGAAATGCAAGTGAGTTAGTAGGGGAATCATTAGTCCCGAATATGTAGCAAAATCATGACACCCACTAACATTCATATCAACGTCCCTCCAAAAATATGCCTGCCCATTTAAAAACCAGAGACATTTCTGAATTCCTGGAGTATTTCAGTGAGGTTATCGAGGGTGATTAATCCTTTCCTCATTTGCTACCAGCCTTGCTCTGTCTCCTCTTTACTGTCAATTACACTTTACTTTTTTATAGAGCCCAGGTGGCTCTCTGAGATAAACCTCTGACTTGCAGCGCAGACGAAGCAGAAGCCCGAGAGAGTTGAGTCAAGTTTTGTGTTCCCAGGGGATAAGGGCTGTTTCACAATGTCAGAGGCCATCATTAGTGGAGTGTGAGAGGGCAGGGCCGAGTTGGCTGGAGTCGCAGGGATTTGTATGGGCATGATGACAGGTGAAGAGGAATCACCAGCTAATTGTCTAAGTTATAACAAGAAGCTTCCCATTCCTAATTAATGTTGTGTTCATTGGGAGAAAAAAAATCCTAATTAGTTTTAGCTGTCAATCATTGGTCAATAGAAAAGTAAGAGAGAGTGTGTGTGTGTGTGTGTGTGTGTGTGTGTGTGTGTGTGTGTGTGTGTGTGTGTGTGTGTGTGTGTGTGTGTGTGTGTGTGTGTGTGTGTGTGTAAAAACTATAACTGGGAAGATACTACTTTAGTGGGGTCCAGAATAAGGTTACAAGTTCCATGTTCAGGCAAGGGGACATTACATAAATGTGAACAGCCTGCATGCACATGTGTGGAATTGAGGTTGTGTTTCGTGGGGACATCATCTGTTTTAAGAATCACATTATAGAGAATTGCCGTCCGTATGGGGATAAAATGGGAACATGGGAGATTGAGCCTTTTGTGCAGCTGCACCACGTCTGTGGAACTCCCTACCCAGCCACCTCAGAACCCCACAGACTGTGGCCTCTTTTAAAAAGCACTTGAAGACCTACCTTTCTAAAGAGGCTTTTAACTCTCCTCAAGGACTGTTTTTGAATTTTAGGTGTTTATGCTGCTTCTTTTTTAACGTGCTTGTAGCACTTTGAGATTTTTTTAAAATGAAAAGTGTGTTCAAAAAAAAAAGTATTATTCTTAGGCCAATATTATTATTAAAAACAATTAAACTTACAGATAGTGAACTATATCTTAAAGTGAGACTAAAGTTAGGGTGGTAGGTCACTGCAGCATAAGAAGTAAGTCTGCAGGAAATGAATGGAATCTGCAGTATGCAATGTCACGGAAAGATCAGAAAACACATTGTATATCTTGTGTGCATGCGTGTTTGTGAAATTAAATATGATGTGGAAAAGGCTTCAAGTTTATGATTAGTAAATTTGTCAGAATTTTATTATATTTTTCCTATAAACAGTCATGGATTGCCCAATTTATCAGCTACTTCCTATCGTTCTTAATCCTCTTTTATTTTCCATTCTGCTTTCATTTACATTTAATTTCAGTATTAGATATATTAGATATTCAAGTTATTTCTAATATATTCTAGTTATATATTATAGCAGATCAGATATTCCTATATCTATAGGTACTGTATATCACAAGGAGCTTCATCAGGGAAAATGCTATGTCAGTTTTTTTTACAATATCTTCCTCTATACTTGGTGCCTTTCAGGATGCTTGCGATGCGGCACACTTTCTAACTCCATATAACTAAATTAAAAGAAAGTACAGGAGAAAAACATTTTATTGTATTGCTTTAATCGCAGTCATAGCTTTCCCATTCTCACTATGTCGGCTAGAAGTGCAAAGTTTGGTGAAGGGTGTTTTTAACCAGGCAGGGTGATTTAAACACTACTGTACTCCTGGTGTTCTCAAAGTGTGGCCTGGTCCTTGTCAGTGAGGCTACAGCTTTACTCTCACAATGTTTAAACTGACTTGTGCTCACTCTCCTCAGGCGGGCTGCTCCCTCAGCTGAATTCTCAGTGGACCGGAGCCGTCACCTCATGTCCTTCCTGACCATGTTAGGCCCGAGTCCGGACTGGAATGTGGGTCTATCTGCAGAGGACTTGTGTACCAAGGAGTGCGGGTGGGCCCAGAAGGTGGTGCAGGATATGATCCCGTGGGATGCAGGCACTGACAGTGGGGTGACATATGAGGTGAAGGAAACATCTATACATGCGATCACCCTGATGTTAAATTCAAAATCAAATCACCGTGTCTCTTCATTAATTTGCCACAAACAAGCACAATGCCACAGTATATTGAGTAATTTATCATCCCCTGTCACATGCAGTGTTCGTTTAACTCATGTTCATTTGCAGTGTTCTTTATATTCAAATATAAGTGCAGTCACTGTAGGTCTCCAGGGGAATACATCACATGGCAATCATTAATATTTTCCATACGAAATTAAGGAACCTGCTTTCAAATTGACCTAGAGGAATGGATTTCATTCAGGAAGGAAAGTCTTTATTACTATGATGCAACAAAAGCTGCAGTGTTCCCCATGTGGTGACTCAGCTTGAGTTATGAGCCCGTAGACATCACAGCCTTCTTGGAAAAGCTTCCCCCTTTCTCCGACCTGGACAACCTGTCTGCTTTGGTCTGATCGCCTGCTGAGACTTACCCTTGCTTTGACCTTGTCATCATTTTGACCTCTTCCTCTTCATCTGCCTGTCAGCTCACATTCACATTCACAATCACTTTCTCACTCTCACCTCTTCACATACTGCCGGGCTGCAACAATTCAAGTGCCATCTCCGATCCAATTCTCCTCTAACAGCCTTGAACAATGTTCCTCCCTCCCAGCCGTCACAGTGAGGTGCTGTCTGCTGCGTGCTCAGTGTCTCCAGCCAGCACTGACAGATTAGGCTTTATGTTTGACCAAATTCTGTGACTACATTTGTGAAACCTTTGGCTGATCCCTTCACGCTCACAAGATGAACTCACTGAACTGTACTCCCTTGTTTATTTTGGCCAGCCACTGGAATAATATTACTTATTCTCCCCTTCCTCCTCCTGTGCTTTTTTTTTCCTCACTCATCGACTTGCGTGCGTGTGCTTGCTCAAACTTGGCGACTCAGGATTAAATCTCATAATGTGCATTTGTAAAACCTTTTGTAAAAAGAATTAGAACCATTTGGAGCAGTCATTTCCAAGCTTCCTGCTTATTATAAATGTGTGAGAGAGCCGAATGGGGCAAAGAGGGAGACACACAAGGCAGAGATATATTGCATGTGGGGAAAGGAAGAAGTACTCTGGAAATAGCAAGAAACAAAGTATTATAGTTTGACCCATTGATTGACCCACCCGTCAACATAGTCAGCAGTTGTATCTGCAGCATTACAAGCAGCTCACACAGGCTGTTAGGATCACTTAAACCCCTCAGTCCCTGATTGCTACAATTACCCTTAACAGTCATTCTCCTTCCTTTAATACTTAACTCATTCACATTTGAGCATACAGGCACACATTTTATGATTCAGTGTGAATTGGATTTTAGAACGTTATTTCATTCCTGCAAGAGCGACGATAATTTTCCTCACCTGCATGTGAACCATCCTATTTTGTCCGATGTGCAAACTGATGGGAAAGCCAAGAGTTCGTAACCTAACACAAACTAATATGTCAACAACAACTTCAGCACATAAATGCTGCAGATGTGACAGCTGGTGAAACCTGTATCACTGGAGTTACCATGATTTTTTGTCTCCACATGAGAAAAACCACAACATTTGGACACGGAGACATGTTTGGAGGTAGTACTAAGGTTAGGATCAACAGTTGTAGCCTTGTTAGAAAACGTCTGCAGGGCATCAAGGGAGAAAAGTACATTTTCTAACAGAAACATCTTTTAAAACTTCTATATGCATTGTTGTGTGTAGACATGTGTGTGTGTGTGTGTGTGTGGGTGTGTGTGGGGGGGTGTGCGTGTGTGCGTGCGACTTTGCTGCTTTGGCTATCTGTTGTTTAAGTTGTTAAAGGCACGGGTCTGTTACAAAACAATGAACTCCATCCTTTGTCTCATTAATTTTACTGTACCTTTTAATTAGTGGCTCCTCATTACCCTTCCCCTCATTTTCCTGTCCCCCCTAAATGCGTTTCTCTCTTACTCTACAGTTTGTTTTTCTGTGTGGCCTCGGCGGGGGAGTGGTGAAGAATGAGTTGGTCTTCTGCCTCCAGACTGCCTCTGGCAGTGGTGCTTCTATCAACCTCATGCTGGCAGACCTTTACTGTTGACTAATAAGAGGAGCTCCCATAAAAAAAATAAATAAATAAATAAAAAATACAAATGGTTTTCCACAGCTGCTCTCTGACTTTGAAACTTGTCCTTTGTAGGACTTTTGTGTTGAGTAACTTTGGGTCACTTTGTTCTCTTTATACTTGTGCACATGCATTTTTCAACAACAAAAAATCCTTAGTGGGTTCTTTTTGAAATCCCAAAACCCACTGCTTTGACCCATGCGTGTTCTTTTTCTTCTTGTGTCTTTGTCTGTGGTTTTTTCAGTCACCCAACAAGCCCGCAGCACCTCAGGAAAAAATCCGTCCCTTGACCAGTCTGGATCATCCGCAGAGCCCTTTTTACGATCCCGAGGGGGGCGCGATCACTCCGGTGGCCAGGGTGATGGTGGAGCGTATTGCCAGAAAGGTCAGACTATTTTTTTTTTGCCTATCCTTAATGTCTCAATGTAAATACAGTTAATTGGTAGTTTTGGTGAGACAGGAAAGTGTGTTTGTACCTCTTAACCCTTGTATAAATAGACTTGATGAATATTGTATATATTAAAACACACCACAGTGTAAAAACTCAATCATTGTCCCCGCTGACCGGAGAAGAAATGATCAACAGTTGATTTTGAATTTGAACAGAAGGTAACAAAAATATTTAGGAAACAACTCACCGAGTTGGCTCATTTATTATTTTAACCAAGATCTACTTATAACCAGTGATAAACAGTGTCAGCATACAATGCCAAGTGTCACAACATGGAACTGCATTTCCAATCTAATATTATTATATTTAAATACGGATTAAATTCTTGAATTTCCTGTAAAAAAAAAGAAAGAAAGCAAGAAACAATCTGCTAGAGTAGATGACTAAAATGGCAATAAGATCTCTTTCACTTCAGTTGTTTGTTTTTTAACCGGAACGAAAAAAAAAGAAACCATTGTATTTTAAAAGAGTTGAAAAACAAATCCTGATGGGATTCATATACAAGTAGATGCTTCCCACAGATAATGTACATTGTAATAGTTGGTGAAAAACTGAAAGGGATCAAGGGGCAACAGTCCTTCAGTGGCACCTAGAGGCAACTGTGAGGAATTAAAAGGAGTTTTCTAGTGGTTACTCATATTATTCGACTTTTAGATGCACAGAAAGCCACACACCAAGATTACAAATGCAGAGCGTCTTCTTGTGGATTAAAGGTTTCTAATAGAAAGCCATCTCAAAGGAAGGCTCGGTGGCCTGTGTTTGTGTGTCCGCAGGGCGAACAGTGCAACATTGTGCCAGACAATGTGGATGACATTGTTGCAGACATTGCCCAGGAGGAGAAGGAGGAAGGTCGATATCCCATTCCAATTTCACTCTGTCTTTCTCAAACAAAAACATACAAGATTGAAAGCATACTGAACAGCTTTTTAAAGTGTGCCCTCTTCTCTTCTCCATCCGGCAGATGACACTCCTGAGACATGTATCTACTCCAACTGGTCTCCGTGGTCAGCCTGCAGCTCGGCCACGTGTGAAAAGGGCAAGCGGATGCGACAGAGGATGCTGAAGGCCCAGCTGGACCTCAGCGTTCCTTGTCCACACACTCAGGATTTTGAGCCCTGCATGGGGCCTGGGTGCAGTGATGAGGGTGAGTATGCATCTGAGTGACTGAAGGTCAGAGTTTTGGCTTTAAGAATAGAACAAAATGGGAATGAAAAACATCACAAATAATTTGGAAGATTCAGCAGCCCCGAAGCACTTTATGTCCACTTAAATGTCTGTGATAATGATCGCATCTGTTAATGTTTGACCATCTAAAAACTGGGGGCATGTTTTTCAATACCGTCATTGTTGGTGCTCGCTCATCACTAATACCCAACATACCGTTCTACTGCTGCAATTAAGTCAGAGTTAAAAAAAACAGGCAAAGAGGAGTTCTTTGTTTATATGACAGGCTTTTAAGTTTTACAGCAAGATGAGTTAAACTGGAAACGGCAATTAAATATAAAAGTAAATAATAATTCACTTAGGAAATGTCTGCTTGTTGTTCAAGTTTTTTTTTTTTTTTTTTTTTTTTTAATATATTTTCATCTCTTCATTATTTTTATTTTTATTCTGTGCACAACGATTTTTGCCTCAGGGTGCGAGTCCATGCAGCTTAGTCATCCTGTCTCTTAGTGTTCAACAGTGTGAGCTCATCCAACACATAACGAAACATAATTACTTTGATTAGCAGAAACACCCCGGTGAGTCAAAATTCCTTTTGACCAAGACGTCAATAACAAGCATGGGTGATTTAATATATTATGTTGTACAGATAATTAAATGATGTAATGAAGGCTTCAGACACGCTTTTACATTCAGGATCATCAATAGGTTTCATTACCTCTTCTCATCAGTGAAAGAAGCCTTTTACTGCCGATTGATAGTGTTGATAGAACAGGCCATGCTTTACATCTTGACTGCTTTCATCATATAGTTTGAAAGCCCTCAATTATTAAGTTTTGGAACTACAGTTACATTTCATCGTTCAATAATATGCAACAAACTGTTGTACGGGGACTACGAATAAAATACCCCACCGCCAGTCTTCAATAACACAAGCATATAAAAGTAAATAAGATACAATAGGGGAAACGGCACCACAACGAATCGAGATGAACAATAAAATGAACAAAGTTTTCTAAATTCGTCACAAGATTCAGCCTCTGGAGGGACCAGACCATGAAAAACTGGATTGTTTGAAATAAAAACCTTCTTTCCTTTTTCACACCCTCATCGTGTTCAATGAGTCCTGGTTCACCCGAGAGACAAAACAAAGGATGTGTTTAAAATAGGCTGTGTTTCCATCCATCCATCCATCCCTCCATCCATCCATCCATCCATCCATCCATCCATCCATCCACCCGTCCATCCATCACAAGGAAAACACAGAAATGGACAGTCACAGACAGACTTTCATAGCTAAGGGAATCTTAGAGTCACCAGTCAGCCTCATGTTCCTGTACTGTGGGAGGAAACAAACCAGAGTGTCCAGTAAGAACCCAAGTCTCTCTCGTTGTGAGCTGACCGTGCTCGTCACTACACCACTGAATTTATTCAACCGAGTTTTTCTTTTCTTTTCGTTCTTTTCTTTTTTCTGCTTCTGTATGACTGTTGGCGTCAGAGAGTCACACTTCACTTTGGGACGAAGGTGTATAGTGCGATCAAGAGATTAGGAGAAATTGGGTGCAGACATTCTTTTATTTCTTTTTCTTCTTTAAACCTCATTACAAAAGGATCTGTCACACTGTCAGTGGCCATGAAGCATATCTATTACTTCCATTACTTTCTCACTACAGGTGTCCATTCTGTTTTTTCATTGTGTCATGACATAATTATTTCTTAACTAACAATGGCCACTAGTGGGTGTAAAAGGATTATTAGAAAGAAATGTGTTTTGGTTGATCTGACCTTTAGAACATAAATTAGCACCAACTATAGTCCTCTGCTGTGTGCTTTTTTAAAACTTGAATATTACTTTTTTGTTAGTCAAGCTTTTGACCAAGATGTTGCATATGATTATGGAACATGTTCAAATTGAGGAAACTTAATTTGAAATATTACATTGTTGACAGGCATTGTACACCGTGGATGAGTTACCAGGCTTCACAGGGTAAACGGGTAGAATTAGACACATGCACATTCATATAGGGTCAATTCAGAGTCAACAGTTAACCTTAGAAATATGTTTAGTCGTGGGAGGAATCCTGAGTGCCCAGATAAAACCTATGAGTGCTCAGGGAGAATATGCAAAGACTCAAAAGACTGGACTCAAACCAAGGATTGATCAACATATGTTCACCAGCTTTTAAATTACAGTTCTTCATACTAAAGTCAGCTTCGAAAGTGTAGCATAGAGACATTTTTGCGGGTTTACTGGCCGTGACATGCAAACTTTTCTCTTTCTCAAGTTGTAGTTGTTATTTTTATGAATAGAAATGGCTGTGAGTTGGTTGATTCATGTTTCTTATTCACTGAGAAGTGGCATTGGTAATAAATAGGATTCGATTTTTTATCATCTTCTAATGTGTTGGTAAAAGCTGGAATAAAAGCTTTTTACTTTTAGATAAAGAAAAAAAAAGAAATGCTGTTGTGTTAGTAATCACCAATTTCATTTGGATCTTTTCCTACCACTTCCAGGGTTGTAATTGATATTTATTAGAGCAAACGAATGACAAATCTCTCCTCATGTATACTTTAGATGTACATCCACACACTGTAATCTCTTGCTCTCCTGCTGAAAGACTTGTTTGGTTTGGACTTTATTTAAACCTTGCTGGATGGTTAACAGAGACTTTCATAATTACATTAGGAGCTAGAAATAAATGTAAGCAAGTGCTTGCAATTACCCTTCCTAATTAGTTGCCGTCATGAGCTCGGATTGCTCTGTGTAAAGCCGATAAAGAAATGTATATTATATATTGCGCAAGATTAGTTGGCACTTACTATACAATTATGCTATCCTTTCTGACATATTGTTCCCCTCTAAAGATGCGTCCACCTGTATGATGTCAGAGTGGATCACCTGGTCTCCCTGCAGTATGTCGTGTGGGATGGGCACACGTTCCCGAGAGCGTTATGTTAAACAGTTCCCCGACGACGGCTCAATCTGCACACTGCCCACAGAGGAGACTGAGAACTGTGCCGTCAATGAAGAATGCTGTGAGTTTTCAGGTTTCTTCTGTCTCCATTAAGCTCCTACCTCACGACGCACCCGTCAACTAACAAGTTGAATGCACAAAAATGTGAGAAAATAGATGAATTAATGACAAGTTTACTTTAGAGTAGAGTGATAAGAGTACAGTCCGAAAAATGTCACATAAACTATCTGTAAGTCACAAGTCAAACTTTCACAAACTGAGAATTCCCGATGGATATATAGGGGTCAGACATAAAGTGAAAATGAGATCGGAAAAAAGTCAAGCAGCTGCTGGATGAAGATCAGACTAACACGCTGAGCATGCATTTCTCACTCCTTGTGGTTTTCTAATTAAAAAAGAAATTATCCAATTTTTGTCTGAAACTTTTTGAAAATACAATTGACATGTTTGCAAGGCCCTACGGTGCGCAAACTGGAAATCACAAAGTGCTGCGAATGTTTCGAGACACTGTAAAAACTCAGTGAGAGAGTGGCTTTAACAAACCTAGTTTTTTATGTCTTATCGTCCAAACTGGAGCGCTAATGTCGAACAACATTGTTATTTTACTGTACTTAGTCTTTCTCTTTTGTTCTTAGCTCCCAGCAGTTGCCTGGTTACAGAGTGGGGTGAATGGGACGTCTGCAGTGCCACTTGTGGTCTTGGCATGAAGAGGAGGGAGCGCATGGTGAAGATGCCTCCTGCAGACGGCTCCATTTGTGGGGCAGAGGTTCTAGAAGTGGAGAAGTGCATGATGCCAGAATGTCGTGAGTAGAAACACCAACAGGACTATCCTGACACCTCCTACACTACAAATCTGTTGAAAACTCTTTCATTATGCAAATGGGAACAGCGGCCTGACACCAGCCTAAGTGCAGACAAGCAAACCCACATATGAATTCCCTGTAGTAAATGTCTGAACTGAAGCTGAAGAGGACATTTCCTCCGTAAGCTTACAACTTTTTGTCCTTTCGTGAAAAAAATACTGAATAGTTGCGATGTCCGTGCTTGTTGTTTACAATTCTGTTTCAAAAGATATATATATATATATATATATATATATATATATATATATATATATACACAGTGTGACAATACACGTCTTCAGCAGTGGATTCCTGAGAGCGTCCAATGTGTGCAGATACCATTCCCTGCATGCTGACACCATGGTCTGACTGGAGTGACTGCAGTGTGACCTGCGGGAAGGGCCTGAGGACACGGCAGCGTATGCTCAAGTCGCCGGTGGAACTGGGAGAGTGTACAGAGGAGTTAGAACAGGTGGAGAAGTGCATGCTGCCAGAGTGCCGTAAGTAGGAAATATCCTTATCCACCTACACACACACACAAACACTGAACATCAACATATATAATTTATGGTAATTCATGAAAACACCATCCCCCTTCTGAACCCTGGTGCCTTGTTGTAAAAATGCACAGCATCGTTGGGAGTTCAGTGCAGCCAGGGCAGAAAGGTGACTGAAGCAACTTTCATCGGATGTATTTTTAACAGAAACTGCGGGAGTGAGTGTGAAACAACTGATGAATTCAGGTTTGACCTGCAATACATATTCTCCCAAGAGATAAACTGGTGTGAGAATCCAGAGAGGAGGTGAATCAGAGGTCTAAGTGGAACAAGGCCTTATGAAAAATAGTAATGGTCTGTGACCTTTAGATTAGAATGTGTGTATCTTGAAAATGAAACAAAAGGCAGTACAACTGTAACCCAGATGACAATACCATATAGTGGTTTATAAATTTTCCAATACTACATCAGGTTTCAAGAGGCTGTTGGCTGTATCATTGATCATCCATATGCTTTATCCAGCTCAGGGTCAACAGGCGTAGAAACGGATCGCAACTGACTCTCGATGTAGGCAGGATCTGCCCAAGGCAGGTCACCAGGCAATGCTTAGACCTTTATATTAATATCTAATATCATTTATTTAACTTTATCCTGTCATATTGACAGGACTGTGCTCTTTCTGTGTGGAGCTATGTTGCAAGAAGCTTCTCTTCTCTTCTCTTCTCTTCTCTTCTCTTCTCTTCTCTTAAAAATTAGGGTCTGATCTTTAAAAGTTTTGCTTGTATAAAAATGGCCACAAACATGAGATACATGTACACCTGCTCCACTTAGGTCCAAGCTCATCTACTAATGGGGTGCAGTGGAGATCACATCTAATAACCACACAAAATAACATGCATTATCAATTTAGTAAATTTGTCTTGAGTGAGGGAGATAATGCTGAATGATTAATGTGTAATGTTCAGATATATAGTATCGTATATGGCACTCCATCCAACCACCTTATGGCAAGTAAATGAACACAGAACCAATCTGGCTTCTGGCACAAAATCCTCATTTCAATTCTCATTTTGACACAATGTCACTCTTGGTGTTATTTTTAGTAAATGACCCACAACACACACATAAATTGAAAGCGCCACCATAGCACACTTTATGCAGGATCTTATTAAACCAGGTCCTCAGTGTGTAGACAGCAGCCTGTCTCTTAATAGAACTCAGACTAGAAGCAGCAAAGAACAATCTGTTGGAGTACCTGATGAAACCAGAAACAAAAGCCTGAGTACTGGCTACATGGACAACACTAAACAAGAAACGATTACGTACTTGGACACCTTATCACATTCAAGTAATTTGCGAACAGTGTTGGTGCATGCATGAGTAGCATGTCCTGTGTAGGAGAGGCAAAACCTCCTGAACATCACAGCTAGAAAAGAGGTGGAAACAACCATTATGTTATGGGGCTGTTTAGTTGATGGTGGAAACTTGGCTGATATCATGCATTATATCTCGGTTGTGATTTGTCATGGCCGGGGGATGGTGGATCAATTCCTTTTCTGGTCCTTGCAATCCCTCATCTGCTGGATTACTTTCATCACCGGAGGGGATTAAAGTAATCCTGCCCTCATAGTGAATGAAGCTACTTGGCAGCATCCCGTCAATAAACATCAAATAAATATATTCTAAATATAATCAAAGCTGGGGTGTCAGATCTCACATATTGAGAGTAAAACTAATCCAGAACTCAGCCTCACCAGAAGGTGTCAATTAGTTGGATTTTTGTATATTCCCACTAAAAGATACTGTTGTCAAAGTTTTATCCTCAGGAAATAAAGGCTATTTCTTGATAGGTGCTGGTTGGTGGCTTTCACTTTAAAATTGAAACTGTAGTCTATCTTTTACCTTCAACGTCATTGTTTGAATGTCGTTTTAAAGAAGATTCTATTTATGTCAATGCATGAATCAATGCAAAGTTGATCTGAAATTTTTGTTGCATTTTGTAAAATATACATCACTCTGACCTTCTGTGTCTGTGTCTTAAGCCATAGATTGTGTCATGTCAGAGTGGACTGAGTGGTCAGAGTGCAATAAGTCCTGCGGAAAGGGGCATACGATCCGGACACGCATGGTGACAATGGAGCCCCAGTTTGGTGGAGACCCCTGTCCTGAAACCATCCAGAGGAAGAAGTGTAAGGTCAGGAAGTGCAACCGAGGACAGGCCAACAGTGATGAGAAGAAACGACGCAAGGAACAGCGTGAAAAGAGGAGGAGCAAACAGGGAAGAACCGAGGGCGCCTCCGACCATCCAGGTTCGGAGCTAATTTCATTTCAATCGATCATAACCACGACATCACAAAGGCGATTGAAAACAGTCTCCTGACTCTCTCTCCTTCTTTTCATTCTTTCTGTCTTTCAGGGTGTAGAATGAGGCCGTGGTCCAGTTGGACAGAGTGCTCCAAGATATGTGCTGGAGGTGTTCAAGAACGACACATGATCGTGAAGCAGAGGTTTAAAGGCGCCCAGCTGTCCAGCTGTAAGGACAGGAAGGAGATCAGGGCTTGCAATGTGCACCCCTGCTAGGAAGGAGTGAGGGAGCAGGGGAGGTGTGGACAGGAGGAGAGGGTGGGGTAGGCTGACAGTGAGGAAGAGGAAAAGGCGCAACTGTCACATAACAACCCAATGCACTCTGTTTAGGGCTGAAATGATACATTAATGAATCTGTTTTGGTTAAATCCAGAGTTAAGTTTTTTTTCCTCAAGAGAAAAACAAACTAAATGATCTCCCTGGAAAACCCTGGATTTAAACTCGGCTGATTCTTCTGTGCTTTCAAACTAGCTCTGATACACATTTGACTTTTGCAACATTACTGTAAACTCGTCGTGGTATACACTATCTTTGAAATTATAATAATTATGAACAATAAATCGATTTATTAATAAAAAAAATAAGTTATATCTTGTGGTATCCTTAGGTAGTACTTGCAGACTTCAAAGCACAGGTGCCCAGCCATTCCAGTGTTTTATATGCCTTCAAAATGTTCAGTTGTTTCTAGAATACAAAACGCCCGTTAACTTTTTACCCAGCTATATTGTTGTACATGTAGATGCACCACAGTTGACATCTATATGATTTTGAACATTGTTAGAAAATGTTATTTTTTTCCAGTGGAATTTTTTGATAAGAATGTGTCCCAAGACCAAAGTCTTGTGTAGGTGTTTTGTAGATGTTCCTCCTTCCTTTTCGTTATCTCTGTTCCTCTAACATATTAATATTTTGGAATAATATCACCTTTACAATAAAAGTAAATGTGACAACTTGTCACATGGATCTGTCTTTTTCTTCAGGGGAATGAGGTGTAGCGTGAGCGGCTCCTGCTTTACACTTGATTTGCCACTAGATGGCGACAGCAAGTCTCAGACGTATTCCTCTTTTCCATTAACGATTCCTGAAGCTCTGACTTCTCGCACAACAGCTCCCTGTACTGACATACTTTATCCACAAGGGGGCAGTGTGATGTACGGTGAACACCTTCATGATTACAGTCGGTTCATTTCATTAATTTGGTGAATTGATTTGCAAATGACACTAAAAGCTGTCTGAAACTGATTAAGATCACATGCAACGTGTCGTCATTCATGTGGCAGCATGCTCCTCATCACACTCAGTCGAACAGGGAAGTGATTTTACAAGACGCAAAACAGCATTCATGGTCTTTTGTCAATCTACACGGAGGGTTTTTGTTCTTAGTTTAAAAGGATGGCGAAGGTCGGAGAGTTTTCAGATGGGCATGCTTTCTTAGACCTCCGAGGAATCTGCACCCTCCCCTCTTGTGTAATCGTTGGGGGGAGGGGATGGTGTCAGGCTCTCCTCACTGTGGAGCTCCAGGGACAGGGGTGAAAAATTCAATACACACATCACAATGCCATTCCTGTTTCCATGCCAACACAACCACACATGGGGGGAAGCCTACACACTTCACAGGCGGTGGGAACATGGAGGGGGAATTATCACAGGCGTGAATGAGATGTTAAAACACAAATTGCTATGGAGGCTGTATGCATTGGTAAATAAATATGGACATAAAATATGATCTCATCTTTTATTTTTTGATCTGCTCAGGAACCGTTTTAGACCTCATCCAGTCCAGTGTGATGCCTGAGGCTGGTTTTAGCACAGCAGCATCTCTGAGCTCAGGCAGGAAATCAAGTCAAAGATGCAGTTATGCAAGGAGACCTTTCTTGTATCTGTGATTTTATAATGAGTTCCCCCTGTCTGTGGACACACTAATGGATATTTATGTTGTAGGGGCAGGTCACAGTGTGTACTTGAAGACTGAACCCTTCATCCTTTCCTTCACTTAATGTTATTTCCTTTCCGTGCGAGCTTTCAAGCTCACACTGAGGGTGAGAGAAATGCTCATCGCCGGTGTTAAGATAGACTATTAACCACGAGTCAGATTACATCCCTTATCATCACTCAGAACTATTATTGTATTTATTTTACTGCCTGGAACATTTGTGAAAGGCAAGATTCATGTAAGTTTCTGCAACATCCTGTCCTTATTTCAAAGTGCCTCAGGCAAAACAAAGATGTGAGGAGAGTGTACAGTGGGTGTTTGCATGAGAGATTTTACAGTAGGACAAAGAACATGGATGATCATTTCTGAAGTCTCAAATTTAGGATATATCCCTTGAAAGTAATATATCTGGCATATCTTTATCCTACATGAAGTTCTGGGTAATAAGGCCATAGCAATAATTGAATCCCTTTTGTTTAACAGTAAGCAAAACGCTCTCACATACACCTGCAAGTGTTAACACCAGAACCATAAATAACAGCCAGGCTTCAGATACTCATATAAACCTTCTGAGGACACATCATTTTACATCAGCTCAAACAGTTTCGACAGCCACTCCCACCTCGTGGTGCATCAGGCTCAATCTGAACCCTGAGTGTGGTAGGAAGGTCATCTACCATGGGGGAGAAAATGGTGCAAGTTGCAATGATTTGTTGTGGCTGGCCCTGTTAAAATGTGCAGTTGAGTACAACATTTTGTACTGCCTTGTTTGCAGAAGTTAACTTTGGCCTGCTGGTTCTTAAAGTGAACACAAAGTTGCTCATAGGAACTCTCATAGTTTGTGAACAATTGTTATGTAATTGTTACACAACATCAAGCACACAATCTAAAGAACCAGCAAAGGACAAGCTGAGTGTGAGGGTTCGATCAGTGAGGAAGAAGTCTTTGGGAAACATCAAACAAAGAAAAAGAAAACTTGTGCATAATGATTTCATTTCATTTTAGTGTGAGATGGGACTGCCCTGTAATACATGGAGGGTAAAACTATGACACACGTTCTGTTAATTGCCCAAGTCACAGAGACAAATTAAAACTTTAAAAAAGCTTCACTCCAAAATCATGTAAAAAAAGTACATGTAAAAGTTGTGAAATGTACAGATGATATCTGAATATTTTACATATACTTAAAAATCCAAGTGTTTATCCAGCATTAGAAGAGTTGTGCCTGTTTTGTGCTTGATCTCCATTACCAGGTGAAATATATTTTGGAAAACCTTACACACAAAGCACTACAACAGTAATTGTTGTAGTGTCTCATCCTACTGGCGAGACTCATAACCAGGTTGTAATAAATATTCAAACACACACTCAGACGAAGAGAAATGTCTGCAGCTATACAAGGATGACACATCGTATGCACATAACTTTGCATGCACATACAGTAACTCCCACAAATGTGATCAAGGCATATTTTTGACGTGTACCTGGCAGTACAGATGGATCACATAGTTCGAAGATAGTTTTTTTAGTTAAAACTAACCAACACACCAACTCTACCAGCTCTGTGACTTACTGTCTCCCTGTACTTTACCCACAGCACGCTCAGCATGTCATCTTTACCTTCACACATACTGCATACATACGTCTTAGGCTGGGAATATCTCACTGAAGATTCACCTTTAAATACATCTTTATTTCCCCTTATGAGTTGAGTTTTAAAGGATTGTTCACATCTTTTTACTGTTTTGACATCCATCCATTTTCGACACTGCTTATCTACTGTTCAGGGTAGCGGGGTTCTGGAGCCAATGACTGGATTCACCCTGAACACATGGCCAGTCCTGTTTATATAAATGGTCACTGCCTTTAATGGCATGATAATGGTCATACAAGCAGGTGGTCATAGAAGTAGCTTAAGACACTCCTGACTTAATTCAGACAATAAAACATCTATACTGTGACAAAGGCTTAGAATTGTTGAATACACCAATCAGCCTAGTATTGTGTCGGTCCTGCCTTTTCTTCTCATACACAAAAATTGTGATAGACAACATATTTTGATCCTTTTCTATCAGAACCTGCATTCATTTCTGCAGCAGTTTGAGCTCCAGCGTTTCTTCCGTCAGATCGGGCCATACGAGCCAACCCTCGCTCCCAGCATGCATCAGTAAACCTTAACCATCCATGATCCTGTCACCGGTTCACCACATCTCCTTCCTTGGCCAACTTTAATAGAAATAAACCACTGCAGACCAGGAACACCACAAAAAGCTGCAGTTTTGGAGATGCTCTAACCAACCATCTGACCGTCACAATATTTCCTAGTTAAACTCACTCAAATCCTCATGCCTTTTCTCCCTGCATTTATAGTATCGAGGACAAGATATTTACTTGCCATCTAATATATTCCACCATGATAGAGAGATAATCAATGTTTTTCACTTCTGTCACTGGTAATAATGTTTTGGTATATAATGGTATGTGTCTACTATGATGAGACTAAATTATAGGAATTTTTTTTTACTTTATTTAGTATTAAACAAATTCAGTTTCATATTGATGTATTCAAAAAAAAAGGCTATAATAACTATGATGGCATTTTTCTGACTAATCATTATTGTTGGCCCATGATTATCATAAAACTCATTAAGATTTAAAGCTCTTAATAAAGATCTGTAATTTGCCCCGACCCCTGGTGTAAACAAAAGAACACAATATATTAATGACACTTATCATACACACTTTTTAAGTATTTAATCAAATGTGTATTGAATAATTCTTTACAGAATAAAATCTTCAAAGTACTGAATCTCACACAGGCAAGACAGAGTTTGAATTTAAAATAATGAGTTTCTGTCTCTGAAATGATCCTAAAAGACAAAGCAGGTCCTGATTTTTATTCTGTCATTTTAGAATGCACATTTTAAGAAAATGACAGTTTTATCCTCCACTTTTGTGTTTTTAAAGATTTCAGATCAGATTTCTTCTCAAAAGAATGAAGGAAGAAATGAGTAAGGCATCCTGCTGACCTCCAGATTGTTCCTGCTGCTGCACAACCGGATGATCTCTGTTGCCCCCAGGAGAGGTGCACCCCTGCACTGGTACAGAGCATATGCTTCATGAAGACAGAAATAGATTCAATCTAAGTTGAGTATGAGCTTTTATTGAATGGGATTGGGTCATTCATTGACAAAATCCATAAAAGCAAGTGGAAATTTAAAAAAAAAAAAAAACAGCCATATAGATTTTAAAAGAAAATAGAGATACATTGTCGGCCCCTCATTTATTTGGCATCACAAGCTGTTCTTCAGGCTGGACAGAGAAAGACGGGAAATATAGGATTTCATAATCTAATAAACTTCAGAGGGAAAATCAATAAGGTTGCGAGCCCTGCAAAGGTTCTTTTCCGCAAATTTATAGACTACAAGACCGCTACAATCAATGTCCTGAGTTTATAGCCGACTAAGACTTGGACTAGGATGAATCTGTGAAATGTCAGTTAGCATTACAGCATACTCAGAATTTTTAGTGGAATAAACAATTACAGCCAGCGAGGCAGAGCCAGGGCCTCCTGTGTGACGTTTACAGTATGGGCTGCTGAAAGTCTCCCTCAGGGCAGCGCTCGCTATTTGCCTCCAAGGCTATGCATGTTTAGATCTAAAGCTGGATTGACTACTTACTGTTTTTTTTGTTTTTTTTTCTCTCTTTCATTGCCGGCATTGCTTTTAGTCGCGCTGGCGGAGACGATAGAAAAAAGGCTTCTCTGTGCAAAAGAGGACTTTATTGTTGTTTTGCTGTTGCTGGGGAAACATGTTCTGCTGGAATTCACAGAGCAACGATATGAATCTGACTATGAGGCTATTCAGCCTCACCATGGGGCTTCTCTAGTCTCTGTTGTTATAAGTTGAAGTTCTACAAGATGGCAACTGGTAACGAAAAGAGAAAAATGACAATGAAAAGCAAACGCACAATCATTAATATATATATTGGTTGAGACACTAAATCCAGTATCAATCTTCTATGTCTATCTATATAACTGTGTTGCAAGAGGCCAGCTCACCCTGGACATGTCACCAGTCCGAGCACAAATACACAAAGGTGTTCATTATAGGCTATTTAGAGCCACAACTTCAAATCATCTGCAGATTCTGGGAGAATGTTGGAGCACCTGAAGATTTTTCACACATTAAAAAGCAGAAAATGCAAACTCCACACAAAGAGACCCTAAGATGGAACTGGCTGTCTCCTCAGCGCTGACCGTGACACCAGACAATATACGTTAATCCATTCACTGTATCTACTTCATTTAGCTTGAGGTCGCAAAGGGCTTCTGCCAGTCAGGACTGGCAATGGACAAAATCCAGGGTACCAATAGAACAAGTTGCCCGTCAAAGGAAAAACACACACTCACCATCATACAGAGAGAAGGTAGGATCGCTTGATGGAGCTGAAATATACCTAGAAAAATTTGCATTTCTATTTATACAACCTAGAGTGTCGAGTGGTAGGCGGATACATTTTCACTCTTTGCTTACAAACTTTTCTGTGTCCTTGAGACTGCAATGAGGTTATTTTATGTTTGTGTTATTCATTATACTGATAGAAAACTTTACATTATTAATGTCCAGATAACTTACTCCTTATAATTTACCACACACTTGGACTTAGTTGAAAACAAACCCCCAGACAATACTGTAACACACAGAGAGATAAATTATAAAACCCTGGAGGAAATACGCGAAGAAGTCATTTTAGTCCAGGGGCAAACACGCAAACCTATTCTGTTCTGAAGGGGCAGGAGCAGTGAAACAGTAACACAATAACCTTGTTGTTCAATTTTAGATGTTTGCCTTTATGTAAGTGCAAAGAGGTAAAGAAATAGCCTTCATTATGACTTTTCATATGGGTCTCTCTGTTGTGCTACGTCGTCTAAGACAAATTAGCAACAGCAGTTACTGAAAAAGAAAATCCAATTAATATATATTTTTTTTCACTTTAAGACTTTGCAATATCGTCCAACAGGCTGGATCGGCGGAGGGTCGTTTCCTGGGTCTTAAGAACCCGGAGTCTGAAAGTTGATGCGATTTTGCAAAGTTAAACATTTGTTAAATTTGTGCTTCAGGGTGTCATTGTTACCATGACAACATAGTCATGCAAATTATAGTAAAATATAAATGATCATACGTTCTTGTAGGGACTAGATCACACATTTTTCAGTGATTTCATTAAGATTGCATGTGACACAGGCACAGAAAGCCTCGAGCAGCCTGTTTTTGAATGATATAAGATCAGTGGAATCAAAGGAAATAAATGTTAGATTTGATGTTAATCAGAGCCGGCTGACACTTAAATGACTTGAATAGTCCCAATGATGCAAAGCTCTGTTGTTATCAACGATTTTGAATTTATTTACCAAGAGATACGACATGTTCACAAACCTCAAATGAAATGTTGGACCTACTGTCTCTACTTTGTTTTTTAATTATTATAATGAGTCACATCAGCTATTGTCATGACAGATCATCGTGTAGTATCATTTTTAATAAAGAAGTATACCAGTGTGTGTTACATCAATAATTAAGTATGTTGTTTTCTTTAGAGACTATTCCATAATCCACTGTGGTGTCTAATTAAACTAACCTCATTTGTTTTGATTTTGCCTTGAGAGCAGCTTCTGAAGAGAGCCTACGCTACTGGCTGTTAGTTGGTTGTTCACATGTGGGTGTGAGCTCAGAATGTTTCTGTGGCTGTATCCTCAGACAGTCTATGTGCAGAACTGTTGGATCCATTGCTCAAACCAGACTTGTTGGGTCAAAATGAATCGACATCAGATTGTTAGAAGACGACCATGTATTTAGAGCTTCTGCTTCAGAATTGACTTGGGTGTCTCTGGTTCTCTCCTGCAAAGTCACTAAATAGGGCAAGTCCAATCGACTTCACAGACACATCCCATACCAGTTCAACCTCCTGGTTATCAAGAAAGAAACCTGCTGGCATTACCCACTGTCAGATGCAAGCACGGCCAGACAGCTTGTAATTCTAATGCTGCCCAGTTATGGAACAATTTCCAAAGCTATTTCTTAAAAAACATTTCTCCTTGCTTTGTAAAAGGCAGAGGAAACAAATGCAGAAGCAGAAGACAGACTTGGTTCTAGCAGTTTATCACTGGCATCGTCAGCAGACAGTTTTACAAAGTGACAAGCTGAAGCTCGAGGAACCATGAGGGGATAAAATTTGGTTAAACAAACTTGTGAAACAATTTTGGAAATTACAGCGCATAAGACCAAAGTCATGGCGATGCCTTTCTTAACTTGACATTTTGTATTTTCATTCCCATTTTACCATAAGGTTATATAGCTTTACTTCTTATTTGTGTCTCCTTCGTATTTAATTTCTTTCTTTCTTTCTTTCTTTCTTTTTATTTTTTGGGTTGGTATGACTTAAGAGATGAGCTTCAGAGTTCATTAAATAAGCAGCTATTTTCCTTCAAACTCTATCAGGTTATCTCTGCAGGCTGAAGCCGGAGCTCCATCAGAAGGATTACTTCACGAGCAGTCCTTGACACTTTATCAATGTTTTACATTTACATATCTTCTTGTATTGCATTTAATCCCTCTATTTTATTTGCATCTTGCATCTTCTTCCTTTAAACGTATGTATATATGCATGCCTTGTTTTCTTCAACGACGTAAAGCATCTTGAAGTGGCCTGTAAATGAAATGCGATATACAAGTAAACCGGCCTTATCTTGCCTATTAATCAAATAATAGATGTAATGTTTGCTTCACAATGGAAACACACCCTGAGGTTTTATGTCTTTGTTTGGATTGATTGCTGAAAACAACAGTTTTGAAAGGCTTGGCTAAATAGGCTAATTGTCTTAGTGTCGTAATCCAAAATCCAGTTCAGCACCAAAATGGAATCAATTATTCCATCGCCGGAGGACAACAGACTAACAGACACAAAACACGACCTCCTCGGCAGAGTTAATTCTTTTTGTGGGTGCCTGTGATGGATATTAAAGGACTTTGTGAAGCTGTAAGGTTGACTGTGGTTGAATTACTTCCACCGTCTCTAGAACTTCAGTCACTGCTGCCAAGAGCCAGCAAAAAGCTTTGAGACCTCAAGGTTGTGACAAATCCCTGATCCAAAGTTGGCACATGTCATGTCCCGTTCTCTTGCTGTCTCTCCGTGTGTCTATAGTTTCACACTGCACTCGATGACATGTTCGTTCGTCAGATTAAAAAAAACTTTTCTCACACATAAACCGGTTGAATACATTGTGAATGAAAATCATTTTGGCTCTGTTTCAGAAAATAAATTCTATCACATAGATCGATACATTAAGTGATTTTAACTTGGCACCCACAGATTGACCAATAGCTGCAAAATATGTTGAAATACTAGCATTTTGAAATGATCACTGTTTACCCTTTTCCACAAGTAAAACATTTTCAAAAAATATCTGTGCGTTTAATAACTGAATTTCAATACAATTTATATGTGATTATTGTTCTTATTCAGTTTGTCCTTTGTTACACTAAAACATTATATATTGAAGAAACATTAGAAAAGAATTATGTTTAAAATGTGTGTCATATTACCCTGTTAGAAAAAAAAGCCACCCACTCATTGCACTGCAACCTGATCATAAGAATAAAAAAAATGCAGAATATACAGTTTTCAATTCTTTTTTCTTTAGTTGTGGTTTTTAAATAACAATCATCATTCAGCTGGATTTTATTTACAGCGTATATTCATGGCTACTTCCAGTCAGGCTCCAATCCAATTAGATGAAACATACAATCAGAGATGGGGGTTTTCTTCTACACACACAAAAACTTACTTTTAATGTCCTGTAGTTCCATTTGATTCGATGTTTGGAAGAGACCTTGTTGAAATTGTACTTCACTAGAACATTGCTGCAGCTTTGATTTATTCTGAAGTTTCTATTAAGTTTGGCATTTCCCTCATCCATCTGCTACTGTGCACTATTTTCCACCTATTTAGAGCAAAATCCACATCAATTGTTTCACTCACCAACAAAGCAACCACGATTTGTGTAAAATAATCAAGGTCACATTCTAACCACAACATCCACCCCCCTCCTATACCTGCTTTATCAAAGTTAGGCTTCTGAGCTTTCTCCAGAGCATTTACGTTTTTTTTAAAGAAGTATTTTTTTTCTGCACACTCTCGTCTCATGTATCTGTGCATCATCCAGTCATCTGCTCATGTTTCATTCTGCCCACGGGGTGTACAGGTACATGGTCTTAGATTAAATATCCCGGTGTCAACACAGAGCCGCCAACAAGCTTGCAATAACTGTTCGTTTGGTCTCTACAGATTTGTAGGAGATAGATGGATAAAAGCATGGCTTCTGGCAGATTACATCCCTGTTATCATAGCTGGTTGCACAGAGGCTCCACACACCTGTGAGGTGTGCAGCAAGATGGTACGGTACGCCGGAGATGTGATGGAGCAGCAGGAGCGCGGTCCATAGATCATGATTCGCGATAGGAACGCTATTTTTAATCGGTGAAGTAGGAATGCATGCTCAGGAAAACATTATAAAAGTACTCAAACTATTAGATGGACCTCTCAGGTCAGCCAGATCATTTTTGGCAGCTCCAATATTAACTGCACTGCTAAGCAGGCCGCGCTCAGTTAGTGCTGGTGGGAGGAGCAAGAGAAGATTATCTACGAATCAATGAGTAGAGCTCAGCAGAGGAATGACCTGTTTACACAAGCTAATGGCTCCCAGAGCAGTGCCAGAGCATGTAATGGTTCCCTCTAATGTTTTCCCACATCATTGAAATCCTCCTCTCTTCCTTTCCCTCTCTTGCTGTCTCTGACACTCTATCATCTTCTCTCCCCACAAAGGAATTCTTTATCACATGCAATATAAGTATCGTTTCTTGAAATCATGTTTATTTCCTTAAAATGACCCCTGGTGTCATTTGCTTTTGACCAAGAGGCCTCAAGTTGCGTGACAATGCCAACTAAAGTGGCAAATGAAAAGTGTAGGAAAATGTAAAGCGGCAGATGCTAAAGATGCATGTTTTTACACATTGTTTCAAGGGACCTCAGACCTATTTGTCTATTGCCACGACTGTATAACATTGAGTCGAGTCCAAATTCAGTCATTTGGATGATCACCTGTGATATTTCTAATCTAAGAACACATGCAAAGTCTGAATTAATTAAATATTTCAGCTTTTTCCTCAGCATGTTACTATTGACTAACTGAAGATTGGACTTATTCAACTTCATTTTTTGATGGAACCAATCAGATACCATGGTCTGACTGGAAACTAGATAATTACTTAGTCTGGATTATTCCATTTTTCAGATGCAGGCATATTTTTTTGTTTGCTGCTTCTTTTGTTTTTTTTTGCCCTCATGTTTCATAAATTGGATGTTTGAGTTTTACTGTGCACAGTGATGCCAGAGGGAGGTCAGAAACTGGAAAGGTAATTTTACATAAATCAGCCAAAAGAAAAAAAGGCTTTGTGCACCTAATGACATTGTCATTTTCAAAAGTGACAGCACAAATAGTTTGGAAGTCATTCTTAGACCAATGAAGCATACACAGGTATTATTAGGAAACCTTAAACTCCCTCCACTTGAGGAATGTTGTGACTGATAAGAAAACTAAACACTAAACTTTTCTATGAAATGGACTCCTCTGCACGATTGTTTCATTCTGTTTCTTGGTACAGAAGGCAGAAAAAACATGTTATGATGCAAACTGTGGCAAATGATCTTTGTAAGGATTGAAGAGAATGTCAGTCTGTGTGCAGTGAAGCAAAGAAAAAGTAGCATGGTGACTGTACTGAGCAGATAAAAGTCTCTACATCTGGCTCCTAAACACACCCATCTATACTCCATACTCAGTCAAGTTGATCATTACATGAAATGTGTTATGCTGTTCTTACTTATTGTTATAACTATTGGAGAAAACGTGAAGCTAAACACACAAACTCAAACCAATGATCAATTTGTATATAATTCTATCTTCTTTCCACCTTCTATACGTCTATCTACCAGTCCATCAGAGAGTGTTCACAAAGAGAAAGAAAATCTCCCTCACACACACACATTGTTATGCCTATGAGCTGTTTGGTGTCAGAAACCCACTATAACTGCATATCTTGAACCCACACACAAAAAAACATGCAAACTCCACAAATAATCTGGATTTTAACCAGTGTCTATAACACATAGTACATTTAATATGGTGTTTTTATGATCACTATAATTTTGGCAATTTGGAGATGTAATCAAAACATGAGAAAAATTACATTTATAGACTGACTGAGCTTATAAGAAGACGGTGCTCGACATCACCGGTGTCTTCTGATCACGAAGCTTAACACAGACAACAGATTTGTATTTTGTGAGAAATCTTTTTGTTGCTATTGAAAAGCATTTCGCTGCTGTATTTTTTAAGTGTAAACAACAAAAGCAGCGAGTGGTCTTTGAATATTCTGATATATGGAAGATATACTTCCTTGCTCATCTGCAGCACTAGGAAGTGGAGGATTCAGTGAAATGATGTTGCAGTGACCGGACATAATGTTATCACAGAAGGTTATTAATAAAGCTCAGTGATCCTCATATGAAGCCACATGTCAACCTGATATATTGTAGCAGGTTTCTTTCCCTTGTCGAGGCACACGGTTGTGTTGATTGTCACGGGTATTTGCATCTTAACAGGTTCCGCCACCTTTGTGACTAACACTGTTATCACATGATAACATTGCGCTACACAGCCATTCCCGAAACACAACGTTTTTTTAATTAAGTTAAGCACATTGTTGCTAAGCAATTTAGACTGTATCAGCCGATGAAGTAAACCAGTTAAGTTAATCTGGAAAGAATGCATCATATGCAGGATTTGAGAGAAAAAAGCTTTCCTGTCGACAAGCAATGATACTGAGGTGTTATTGAAGCAAGCTGGCATAGAGTTGCACTAATGTCCAGTTGGGAAATGCATAGCTAAAGCTCATTGCAATAGTCAAGCCAAAAACTGAATGAGAATGTATAATGTTGCATTGATAACAATCAGAAACTGGTGAGTTATATCTGTTGGAGGGACGGATCAGATTTGCACTGTGGCAGAACCAGTGGTCTCCCTCACATGGCTTATTGACTAAACAGGTAGCCAGCCTCAGTTTAGGTAATTTCCAGCTGTTCTGCATGAGAGCCACCCTGATCCAACACTTTGGTGAGGAGAACTGTGATCAATCCCCTCACCCAAGAATGGAAAAGGATCGCCATAACCAGAAGATATAAGAGCTATAGAGGTACTCGCTGCACTGTTACCATGGCAACAGGCCGTGTGTGTGTGTGTGTGTGTGTGTGTGTGTGTGTGTGTGTGTGTGTGTGTGTGTGTGTGTGTGTGTGTGTGTGTGTGTGTGTGTGTGTGTGTGTGTGTGTGTGTGTGTGTGTGTGTATGGGGGGTATCATCAGTGGAGATTGGCTGTTGGTGTTTGGTGCAATGGTTCAGCTTAGTTGGTTCTTCTCTCTGAGAGCCGCAGAAAGTGGTTCACTGGTTTTCAATCTACCTTGATCTGATGGAAACTCGCTGAATTTATGATGTAAAAATTAGAACGATGGCAAATGTGACACATGAAAGTGAGAGATAATCACGTTGAGTCTTGAACATTTAACATGGACTCGCACAATAGCATGGGAATTTACTCTTAAAGGAGCCTTCTCTTCATTTTGTGTATCATTTATATTCAAATCTTTCTCAGTGTCATTGGTTAATCTACATTTAATGTACCAGATTTTTTTTTTATTTCACATATATATGAAAGCATTAAAAACATAATTTTGAGTATAACTGCAGCTCAGAGCATTGGCATTGTTATTTTTTTGCATCATTGCATTACATTTTTCAAGAATGCGCCGACACAAGCACACGCAAATATTGTTGTTTTCCTAATTGAACTACTGCAATACTGTCATGTCTGGTGCATTTGGTTATTGAAGCTTGTAATGTATGCCTAAACATACTGGACCCAGGGGACATGTGTGCAATCTACACATCCAGCATCACAGATTGTGTCTGTTAAATTATTACTGACATGGTAATGTTGTCCCACACTACTCACTGTCCCTGAGCACCCACTGTATGTTCAATATCTTGTGGGTCTCACAAACATGCATTATACAGCGTATGCAAGTAGGCACATTAACACAAACATGGAAACGTTTCCACACAGACAGAGGCAGTACTGTGAACCTTCGCCCTGCCCTCCTCCCCTGAGTCTACTTACGGAGCTCTCTCACAAAGATGCAGTGAAGCTGTTGATGTTCGGGAAGTGTGTCAGACTAACAGAGAGGATACTACGACGCTTGGAGAGCCCTCCAGGTTAAAGAAATCACTCTAACACAATCAATCGTAGGCAGCACAACAGGAAATATATCAATAATATTGTGTGGCTTACGACTCTGGCTCCATTGTCACTAATGACGTGATACATTCATCTTGATGAACCTAATATTTCCATTTTTAAACAGTGCTTCTCATTTTAATCATTTATTTAATTAGATATTAACAGGATTAAGGCCAGCTGTCTCAGAGAAATGAATAGAAGCGTGCCGTCATCTCTCAGCTTGTTGTCTTTAAACAAATAAAATAAAACAGCTAACAATTGGATTCATTGTTTCTTTGTGTTCATGCAAATTATTTAATCTGTAATTGCTATAATGCGCCATGACCACACAAAGAACATCTGGAAGTCCCCCTACAGGATGTGACTACCAGAAATGTTGTAATTTGTGTGATTTAAATTGCAGTAATGATTAGCAAGGCTGCAGTGTTCCCTCGTGCCTTATGGCCAAATGAAACCAGCTTAATGGCCCCATCTCTTTCAAATGGAAATTCAATTTAGTGTGTATGATTGAAGGAATTCTATTTCACAGCTCTCGGGCTGTGGAGGAGCATCACTATGTATAAATATTTTAATCACTGAGTTCCATACAGTGCTAATATAAATGCAGCACAAATTGCAGTTTAGTCTTGAATCAACAGATGTCGAGGATCAGATTTTTGATGGTGTGGGTGTCCAAGAGAATAAATTACAAGCTTCAAGGCCAGAAAATATGTGAAAAGAGCAAGTGGCCCTGGCATTACTTCAACCTAATGTTTTATGAGGCTCACAGTTTGGACTATTGCTTCAGGGTTTAGCGTTGACATGTTGGATAAAGTAGTATAGAGGAGTACTGGAGGGATCTAATGAAAAAAAGAGGTGTGCAACCGTATGTTGGGTTCACAATAATGACAATGTAATTGTCTACAGCTATAGCTGTTCCAGCTGGACTTATCTCTGAGTATGCTCAGGGTGACGATGACAGTAGTTAGTTTAGAGTGAGAAAGGAGTGTCAACACAATGTGGCTGAAAGGTACCAGCACACAGGTGGAACATATTAAAAGTTAAGGTTATGATTAATGTCAAATGTAGATGTGTAAAGTTTAGCAGCTCGAGCTGACAGTACAAAATTAATACAAACAAAAATAAAAAACGAAAAAAGTATTAGTGCACAGCAAGCTTGTGTACGAGGTGTTAGTCTGTGTGTGTGTGTGTGTGTGTGTGTGTGTGTGTGTGTGTGTGTGTGTGTGTGTGTGTGTGTGTGTGTGTGTGTGTGTTCCCCAAGGGATGTTACACACACGCAAGCACGCATGCATGATTTGGTGTCTTTTTATAGGAGCATCCTCCCACAGGCCTCAGCAGGTTTAGCAGGTGTTAGCCTCTGTCTGGGCGTATCCCTCCTGAGGCGACACACAGTCTTGCAAAGCAACACATCTCTTTCCCTCAGCTGCTCACAGTCTGCCAATCATCCAGGTGGAGATGAGGGACAGGCGGACAGGGTCCCTATAAGTAATGTCTTACTCAAGGTTTGTTTGAGAATTTTAAGTCAGTCAAACCTTGTTTTTGTTACTAGAATTTCAACTTTGTAATTCGGTTGTGAGACTTTATTACTCATACAGATAATTGACACAAAGCTTGTGATAAGTTTTTTTTGTCCATGGTCTCTTTTAACTTCTGTGCAAATTGTGTTTGTATTTTAGGAACTTACATACTGTTTTGTGATCAGTATTAACTTTTTTTTTAACCAGTCTTTCTTATAAACAGTATATTAGTACTTTCTCTACCACTGAGAGACGTGGTGTTCTGACAGAAGATAAACTAAAGAGATATTTTGGATGGGATCGTGCATAAAGAAGTCAAGAAGCATTCAAAATTACAACAATGGGACATCAATCGACGGGAATACTAAAACTTCAATGCACGTGTGAGCGTGCATGCTTAAGAAAAGTGTATTTCAGTCTTGTGATGGTGGCTCTGTTATGAAGCCTGCCACTGCATGTCAAGTATGGCAACAATGTTTAAAAAAGAAATTAGGAGGAGCTCATTATGTGGTCATTGTTTTGGTATTCTTCGAGAGTTTTGCTGACAATAGCTCATGAGCAGACCTGGTTCCATCATGCAAAGGAAAATATTCAGGAAACTGACAAATAGAGTGTCAGTTTTTGCTTTGGGAACAGGAGAGCAAGCAATAAATCCTAGAAGCATGAAAGAAACAAAGGCACCACGATGCTGCTGCAGAGACTTGGTGAGGTCTGTAATTGTGGTCATACAGGATGTCGACTATGTTAGAAAAAAGATCAGACCATAGCCAAGGGAAGTCATGCTGTACCTGGGATAACTTTTTTTTTTTTTATCCATATCATTTCTTTCACATGTCTTCTGTTTTGACACACACAGAAAGTATATGTCCTTGGCGGTTTGTGTCCTAAAACCCAAACAGATTTCAGACCATTTTCCTTTCAGAACCATATTACAGTCTTCACAAATACACAGACATCAACCGATATGTTGCATTTAGTCAAATTAACAGTTTCAATCTATTACAACCACCCCAAAGCCCCAAGTCCAATTCTATGTTAACACAGATTTTGTGCATCACTTGTGGTTAATAGATTTCAAAGACGAAGATGGTGAGAGAATAAAATCTAAGCTATCTTGTCTAACTATCTCTTTTTCCAAAATATCATAAAACACAGGTTATTTTTTTGCATCATTCACACATAGTAGAGCACAGCCAGTCTTACATTCAGGTGTCTATAAACTTTTTAATCACTGATTTTATCACTGACAAACCAAAACCTATTTATTTTCAAAATATATTTTGATTTCTTTTCTCAATCTGCATCATCATTTATCTGATTAGTTTAAAAAATGGAGACCAAGTCTCACACTTAAGGTTGCGCGAGTCTGTCTGTTGTGCACATCATGGCAATGAGCTGTGGAAGTGGTTCAGAACGATTCGCGAGTGTGTTGCTGCATTGACGAGGCTGCATTTTCCCAGCACCATTAGTGCATTGTCTTCTGTGACAGTGTGTCCTCCAGCTGCATCATTACTGAACATGGAGGAGCCCTGTACAACACTCTGCATCGAATCTGTCTTCTCTCACCATTAAAGTAACAAAACACGCTGCGCTCCGAAACGAAGTGGCATTACTTCAGGAAGAAATACAGGGACTCTTCATATAATCAAGAGTTACTTGTAAATGGCTCCCTCAATTATACCTGTCCCATTAGCGTGTAAATATATATGTGTGGATCGGTAGATTATCGATGGAGGTTATATAGATTCTAATGTTGAGTGTCTAGAAATAATTGATTTTATGAACTAATGACAACAGGAAGACGCGGCAACAACGCAGCTGAGATGAAGCACAAGCCTGCAGACAGCAGCAGACGCTGCCACACAGGCAGGCTAACCTTTATGCTGAATCATGACGCTGCTGTTAAAGCAAGGTTAATGTTAATGTCAATTACAGTCTGACATCTTTACTGGAGACAATTGCTCAAATGCTTAGAGAGGAGAGTGAAGAGAGACAGCAGCTCTGTGGTAAAGATAAGAAAAGTAACATGTGACGACCTGATTTCACAGTGTAAAATTAATCACTAATACATTGCTGCCAAGTCCAATGTCGTGTTCTCTATCTTTAACCTTTTCTTAAATTCCAAATGTTAAAATTTGAAAGGTGGTGAGCAGAGTACTGACAATTTCTAATCAAGCACAACTATAGACATTGTTTGAAATGTACTAAATACAAGTTCTTTTTTTAACAAGTATTGGTTACATTGTTAGCACCTAAAGTATATAACAATAAACTATACAATGATTATGGTTCAGTGATTTTATTCATAAACAATTGGAGACATGAAGTAGGAGTTTCTTTGGTAAAATAATACATTTATTGGCTACAAAAATGCGGATCAAAAGGTTTTAAAGAAAAAAAAACATACTTTATTGACCCCCAAGAGGGAAATACTTCTCAACATCTTACCTATAGTTAACCTTAACTTTACATGCAAGGAGTAGGGAAGCAGTAGGGTCGGTGGCTCAAGGGTCTTGCTCAGGGACCCACAGTGGTGGCCTGTCATCAGGAGGATTCAAACCAGCAATCTTCTAATCCCAAGTCCACTTCTCTATCCTCGAGAACAAGTGTCTCATGATTATAAAAGAAGTGAAGGAGATTGCATATCATTCATTAAGCATCATTCATGAAAGTACAAGTATCTAGAACCTCATGGTGTTCTTATGTATGTAAAGAATCACTTCCAACCCCGGTCATTGCATCAGATCCTCGAGTCCAACATACATCATTCAGTTCTGACGAGTCCACGGACATGAAGTCGCACAGCTCAGCATGATATGGCTGTGGTCGATGTTTGCATAAAATTCTCTGCGAGATCTTAATGCTTCTTTGTGTCTGAACGTACAAGCGAGCTCAGTCACTCACAGCTAACTGTAGGTGAGCTGCTTAAAGCAGCTGAGCTCAGCTTAATGTGTCTTTTTACTCTCACTGCAGGCAAGCATGCCATTAAACCACAAGAGAAATGCAGACTTCTACTTGTAGCTCAGCAACAAAGCAAAGAGATACTAAGCTGATACCTTGGGCTAAGTGCAGGATTTATCACATTGCAATAGATGATTCTCCTTTTAAGGATCTATTATGACCATTGCTATGCAATACCTCTGTAAAGCAGCCATCCATAGAGCTTGCTGGTCCTGCAGACCAATTTGATCTGAACTCTTATCCTGCCTGATGTCTCTAGTTAACTTCAATAAAAATGATCAACACTTTAAGCATATTTGTTAAGTGTGACCCCCAGAAAAAAGGTTGAAATAATGAATATGTTCCTGAATAATTTGCACACTATCATAAAAACACCCGTTAAGCCAAATCAAAAGCAGTTACATTGTATTTCCTTCTTATATGTTCCTCCCCCTTTTTCTTGAATATGTTCAGCTCCAGTGATTGAAATGGGTAAGTCACATATTTCATCAGTAAAATAAAACAATTTGTTTGCCAGGAAAAGAAACTGCCTATGTCAGTTAAAATGCCAACCTACATGAAAAGAAACAAACATATGCGTGTAGGAATTTTGATTAAGCTGTGCGAGCAAGTAACGTTTTGTCTTAAATCTAGTTTTACCCCATTTGATTGGAAACCCTGGTGCACTAAATACAAGCTGTCATCAAATTGAAAGGGGGAATGTATTCATAGTTTATAAACCATAATATCACTACAGAATGAAAACACTGGGGATGCCAATGAACTTTCTTTCCATCCGTCCCTTCTGTAGCCACTTTGTCCAATTCCACGAGCGTGTTGGAGTCGATTCCAGCTGAGATTAAGTAAAAGGTAAGTTATCTATGGACAGGTCACAAGTCCCTCACAGAGCAAGCACAGACAGACAGACAAGCATACAAAACATCTATACAGAGCAACATTCACCATATCTGAATGTCTTGGACTGTTCAAGGAAACCAGGGTACCTGAAGAACATGGAAACCATTCACAGATGTGCCGTTGAGCAGATGGGTATTCTCGTTGTGAAGCACAGCCGCACTTTGTGTGCTTCTTTACTTGTGGTGTTTATTTCATCACAGGACTTCTACATCCAAAGACTTTTGAGTTTAGTACTTCATTTCATCTAATTTCAAAGTTGATGTTTTTTTTTCTGTTAATATTCTTGTATAGATTTCCGAGTGATCTTGATACAGACATGGAGGACACATTTAACTAACTACCAAGACAATCAAACTGGACATTCATTAAAAGGAGGCGGTATATGTTTCAGTATATGGTGTACAGTAAATATTTCTCAGGGTTTCATCATTGTCTAGGTTTTTTCTTCTTTTTTTTTCTTCTTCTTCTTGTGTGTATTTTTTGTTTGTATCATACCTGCCCATCTGACCCCTTTGGCAACTTTCCGTTTCTGCACCTGCTCCCTATCAGCTGATTCCTCCTGTGACCCACTAAACCAAGCCGCGCCACTGTCCCTCACCAGCTCATTATGTCACCACTATCATGCGCCTCCTTCCAAAGGGACTTGTCACATCATCTAAGCTGCCTTAGTATTCAAGCTGTACTAATTGGCTTGAATCTCACATGCTTACGAGATTGCTTGTCATCTATGTTCTATTTTTTGCAAAACACTGACAAGATAATGGAGGTATGTGGCTTGTGATGCTGCATTCACTGTAAAGCTAATTTGCAATTGAGCCAAGAGATATAAAACCTTCATTCAAGAAAATGCTAAACAATGAGTAAAATGTTAATAACATCCTGCAATGATTGGATTTTCTTAGAAACTTGGATTCTACTCACCCCAGAATAATGACAATGTATAAAATGTTAAATATATGACATTTTAATATTACTTAAATATATTTCAATATAATAAAACATAATTTCATTTTTTATTTAAACTTTAACCATCATCCCAACATTCTCACCAAAATTCATCTGTCTATTAGGACATTTGTTTGAATTATAGCTCCAACTTATAAATATAGGAAAGAGAAAATGTAATGACGCACATTATATACAGTGTAGTTAGCACTCCTGCCCCATAGTGTGAATATCCCCGGTTGGAGCTGTACTGTGTGGAAGTCTTTTCCTGTACATCTGTGAAATATGGTCTGGGTACCCTTGTGTGCTCCAACAGTAAAGAATATTTTAACATAATAATAATTGAGGATATTAATTTTCCCCGAGGTGTGAATGTGACTGTCGGCGCTTGTCTGTCTTTTGGTGTTTGCATTTACCCAGAGTCACCTGGGCTCGGCTCCGGCACTCTGCAACCCGGAGTTGGATAAACTCACATAGACAATGGAAGAGTGGATTGGAGAAGCCTTTAAAGCTTTTTTCTTTAATAAATTTAAATGTGTAAATTTGCCTCATAAACCTTTAACATGCTAAAATAATTTAATAATATATCTTTGATAAGATGATACATTCCTGCTGTTCTGTCATCCTGTATAGACGGTATACAGCACAAATGAGCTCAGCGAAGCATGGCTCTAGACGTACTTTGACCACAAAGAGAGGAGAGGAAACGTAATGCACTATGACCACTGTCTTGAGGTTTCCAGTAGAGAAACATTTATCCTATTCCCTAATCCAATCCATTTTATTCCTTCATAATAAAAGACTGTTCGGGCTTGCAAAAACTGACAATTGGCGGATGATGGAGATTTATCAATAAACTTTGTAAATAAAACTTTATCCGTCAAATAACAAAACTTTGCTAATTTTGAAGGAATTGCATCAATCTGTAAATTTAATCTAATTAATTTTTTTCACTCCCTGCATTAGAGTACAATGTCATGTCAGCCCATTTATACTACAACTGCTACATCTGGTGCCTCCGCACACGCGCGCGCACGCGCACGCGCACACGCACACACACACACACACACACACACACACACACACACACACACACACACACACACACACTTTCTTAGGATAGGCTTTGCTTTTACGTCTTTGTTTCATACAGACCTGCTGCTCAAACCCTTAATAGAGAAAGAGCAATTACACTAAGAAAGAATTTCCTCGTCCTCCTCCTCCTCCCTGCACAGCTCTTCTTAGAGCCACACTTTGGTTTATTCAAAGAAAGCTGAGACGCCTGGGCAGCAGATGTAAGATTTTGTGGAAAATAAGCACTAATGAATCTCTTCAATCCTTGTTTCTTCTCATAGTGTATATGGTGTTCTGTCCTCTCTGGCTGAAGATACCATGTGTCAAAAGGGTGCTCCACACGTCCTATTTTAGGTCTCCATTTGACCCACACCCTCAAAAAAGCCAAAGAAATCTGGATTTAATTAGAGTAAAATAAGTGGCAGTATTGCTCAGATTTGCAAATGCTAGCATTGTGTTTTGAAGTTAATTCTATTCACACCCTCTGTGTGTGATTATTACGTAATTGGGATATTTCATGGTTTCTGCTCAACAGTGATCCTCTTTATGTTTAACACAACTCAGTCTAGTCGTAATACACAAGTGAAGAAGATCAGAACCACCAGAGCACCAAGGATCTGAAATGAATGAACTAAATCCTGCAGCAGCGACACGCCACAGCATTTTTGAATTATAATCTGTTCAGCGTTTTAAAGCCCCAGGTAAAAACTCCTACAATCTCCATGGCCACAGGAAACACGGATTAAAAAAGAAAAGGGAGCCATAAAGAAATATGTGCATCTTAATGCACTTAATTCCCCTGCAAAAATGGGCAGTGGTGGCCTGGAGCTTAGAAAAGCGGACTTGGGATTGAGCGCTCACAGGTTCAATTCCCAAAGCTGACAGGTTACCACTGTGGGTCCCTGAGCAAGACCTTTGACCCCCATCAGCTCCCTGTAATGTGAAGCCCAGTAATGTGGCTTCACTGCCGCATCCTAGAAAAAGAATGATTCAATGTGGAAAAGATGAATTTCCCCAAGGTGAAAACAAATCAACTATGATTTGTTTTTTGGGGGGAATAAAATATCTCCAGTCATTAGTTGCTTATGATGACTGATGCGAAACAGAAGCACCAGTGCCGTTTCATCACTGGTGTCTTGTGGAATTCGGTCATGCATCCTTCCTCTTCTCCCTATACACTAATTATCTTGGTTATGCAATCAAGTCACATGGTTTCCAAACAACCCACAAGACCAATAAGACACTCAATTTGTCTGTTCTTCTTTCTCTTTGAAACTACAGAGCTTGTATGTGCATTTCATTCAAATGCTGATTAGTGAATGATTGTGCACCATTTATAACCGCATGGAACCAAACCTCTCACTCCAGTGAAGAGCTGCTCTTATCAATCATATAGAAACATGCAGCCTTGTTTTCCATAATAAATTATATGCAATTATTGGTTAGTTAAATGCACAAGGAGTTGATTGAACACACTCCTTCATCAGAGGGATCCAGAATAAACACTTTTTAATCAAGTGAGTGTTATGAATAAAACCTTCATTTTTCTCAACCCATTTTGGATCATCATCCTTGTGAACCACAGGGTGACTAGAGTTGTGCCACCCATCATGATACAGCACAATCAGGATGGTAAAAGTGTCAGGATTCTTGTTAAAGGTCATTTGTCCATGTCTGTGCATTGATCTATCACTGCTGCTTTAATACTAGCCGGTACATGTAAACAAGAAAAAAAAAAAGAAAATATATATCCATTGTAAAAACATTCAGTAGGAAGAACAGAAGAAACCTGAAAAACAAGCTCAAGTTTTTATTTAATATTTTTGCAATAAATGTCACCCAAAAAACAAACAAAAAAAATGAAGGGAAAGGGTGCAGAGAAACAGCGTTAATGGATGATGTGGAGGAGAGAAGCTTGCAGAAAGAGGGAGAATGAGAGTTGAAGTGAAGAAGAAGTGAATAGTGCCTTCTGTCTTTTACAGTTGCCATGGACACCAAGAAAGCGGACTTGCTGCTGTGTGAACAGCTTTTTTGAATGGAAAACACACAAACCAATAACCACACATTATTATCATCATAAGCGCCATCACCTACTCATCTTTCCACTTAGAATACTCCCACCCCCTTCACTTGTCAGAGAAAATTGGCCTTTTATGGAACGTTTGCAACATTTGGGTGTTCCTATGTGCAAAGATAAGGTCTTTATGAGCTTTACTGGGTTCTCATTAATACAAGGCCAGAAAGCCAAGTGAGGACAGGTCAGTTGCATTTATAAAGATAATAACACAAATCTGCCTCACGGGGGTCCACAATGTGAACAACATACAAAATACCCTTTTCCCTTTTCACCCACAGTTCAGATAAGGAAAAAAAAAATATCCCACAAATTCAAGACACAAAAAATGGACCACAAAGGATTTTTGACAGCAATGCAATGAGACAAATGGACAGCTCATTGGAAGTTGTATTTATATTTGATAAGAGAATACTATTGGGTTTGAAAAGCATGTTTGTCACCAAAACCCCACAACATCCTCTTTATAGTTTCCCTTTTTCATGTGTCAATTCACAAATCAAAGTGCCAGTATGTGAAAACACTGGAGGGAATAAGGTTCCCATTTTTGGGGGGGTATACATTTGACACATATTACCTGCATTCATTGATCTGACAGTGTTGACAAAAACGAAACAAAAAACCCACAACAAAACTTTCTTCAAATGCAGCTTTGCCTGCAGTGTATGTTTGCTTGTTTCACGGTGTGGCAGACACACTGGGGCTATTCATTGTCATGTGCAATGCCATGCGCCCTTTAACCACACGGGATCTCTGTCATAATTACTGGGTTTGTCAATCACAGATATGAACTCAATGATGGTGAAATTGGCTGCTTAGCATCTTAAAGAATATATAAAATCGGCTGTGTAAATGCATTCCAGGGGTGGAAGCACAGCAATGCAATCATAGAAACGTTTATATTGATTGCAATAAGAGAGGGTGTCTGTGCTAAACACAATTAAGCATACAATGAAGAGGACGTATATGGATATAAAATACACTTGTGAGTAGTAGTTTGCTTGTTATACCTGGAAGAATAAAGATATTTCCAAAAAAGAGAGAAAAAAGGAGGAGATTTTCTGATTGGTCGTGTGTAGGCACGTAAAACCACACCAGGATCGTCGGAGCAGAGAGTAATAGAGTATTGCTACAACAGGTTGTGGTGAAACAGCTCGCAAATGCGGATATTCTACCCTCATAGTAAAGTGCTGCTCAACTTTCCCAGAGATTTTCAAGGCTTAAAAGCGCAGAGATTGTAGATCGGATATCGGAGCTCCCTGCGGTGCGGGAGACATACATTACAGCCGGAGTCTGTGCGCACATTTCAGCACATTGGACAGCGCGCGGCGCCGCAGAGGCGGTGCGTGAATTCAACCGGTGGCTTTTCCACCTCGACCAGAGAGGCAGAGTGAGAGGAACCGTCAGAAAACACTAGTCCTGCTTCACGTGTGGGATTTCTCTTCCTCTCGCTCTCTGGATCACTTGGACTTGTGTTTTCTTTTTTCTTTTTCTTTCTTTCCCTGACACAAAGCGTCTCCATCGCGTGAGAAGGCGTGCCACTGGGTGAGCGGCTGACTCCGGCGCCGAGCAGCGGGGAAGAGGTGACTGTCAGGCGGCCGTGAGTGGTGCGGTGGTGCACTAAGAGACGCTCCGTTAAGAAGGATGCTGGTGGGAAATGCCTGGAGACAGAGATGACGAGATTTGTCAAAAGGCACTTGAACTCCTGTCAGATCTTTGTTCCAAAGGGGAAGTGCAGAACGAGAACTGCCTGGATTTTATCTACTATTTCCGAGATCTTGCCAGGCCACGCTACACAGATTCAGGTGAGTGATCATTCGCACGCCAGACTCAACGACTGCATTGGATTGAACTCATGTGCATGTGACTAATTTCGTTAAAAAAATCAAATAAAAATCCAGTGCTGGAAACACAATGGGTGGCCTTTGTGATAGTGGTGCACGATCAGTGCTGCTTCAGAAATAGTCCTAGACCAGTATTCTTTTCTATAATTATCTCAACAATTATCCAGTTCAGTTATGTAATCTTTTCAGGGATTTGCTTTTTTGTCACTTTAGGCTGAAATTCCTAGACTCAAAAGTAATATTGGCACAAATACAGTGATGAGATAACAATAGTATGCAGTCTTTTCCCTGATTGAGTTGAGCTTCAATCCAGCAGCTACTATCATGCTACACACAGTGGATTCTATACTTCTTTAAAAGTTTATCTCATTTTTGTTCAATTCTGCGCTTGAGCCTATATCCTGAATCCAACATGATTCGTTGGTGGGTTTTTTGGGGGGGAAACCCAAACCGACATTGCATCACATATAGAAACATGATGTTGCCATAGAGCCATGTTTAATGACTAGCAGCGCCTTGGTTAGGCAGCCTAACAGGAATGACACGCACAAATGAGCGTGTGAGTGCTGCTGTGTGCAGAGCTCACAGCGAAGAAAAAGAGGGGGAAAAGCGAATTAGCGGCTGTGAGAAAGTGCAGTCCCTGCAATCCTCCGCATACCTGCTCCAATCTTTCATTATTTTGCATGATTAGCTGTTAATGAATATTCACCACATGAAAGCTCTGTGCGAATTCTCTCTCTTTTAGCTACTCACTGCATCCCTTACTTCCCCCACCCCCCCACCTCCCATTTTCTATATTCCCAAATGTTCCAACCGTCTCCTTCTTCCCCTCACTCCTCTGTCTCATCTTTTCAATTGTAAAGGCAGTTTAAAAGTTGCACTGGTGTGGCAGCACATGCATGGTCGTTTCATGCCAGATCTAACTGGTTTGTATCATCCAGCATATGGCAGAACCCATAATAGAGAGTCGATAAGGGAGAAAGGGCAGGTCATCCTTTCCTAAAGATGCCACCACACAATGGTAATGAGGTTTCACAGGCACGCCAAATATAAGGTTGAACAAGCAGCTTACCAAATGGGTTATTTAAAAATATTGATGTGTTTATGTCTTTTCTGTCAGCATGCAAGATAATCACATAGATCTAATAACTGAGAAATGAATGAGCAGAGATTGACCTTATCCATATATATTCACAAAATCAATGCAACATAACCCGCTATGAGCTGGGAAAAATAAAACAAAGCCATTTGAAATACAAACACAATTACAATTCTGTTTAATGTTTGAGAACTGAAAATACTTAGAGCAGACAGTGAAATCACAATTGGGGGGGGGGGGGGGGGGGTAACCTGAATTATAAAAGGAAACACGAAAGCAGATCTCAATAGGTTAAAATAACAGTAAGATGTTTTAAATGATCTCGCATTCATTTTTGGTCTTTTTTCTGAGTGTTAGATCAGAGGCATCACATAAAAGTAGCTAAGCTCATTCAGCTTTACTCCAGCAAGAAAGTGAACTAGCACATTAGGCAAGGCAACTATGGCTCGGGTGTTACAGCCGTTCCACATGTCGATGTGCCCTTGAGCAAGACATTGATTGAATCCAAAGTTTCTCCCAATGGTGGGTGAGGAGCTTGAGATCCTGCACTCACATCCTAATGCCCTGCTGCCAGTGTGTGTGTGTGTGAGATATTGTGTGTGTGGATGGCTGAAACTGATTGATCATTATATCCAGGTAAGGTCTATTCCAACAACAAAGCATCCAAAAAGCATAGCTACTCTTTAAAACCATGGCTTCCAACCTTTTCTCTTGTAGTCCCCCAAATTGTCTCTAAGAAAGGTTGTGGACCCTCCCTTCAATCTGACTCACTAAAACATGACAACAAAGCCAACAACCAGTGGATACAGCCACTCTCACAACATACAAAAGCATGAGTCTATTAGATAAAAGCAATGTTTCCCGGGTCTCCACTGGATTGTTATAGTTTTCTTTGATGTGTGCAGATTCGACATAGCAGGCAAAGCTTTGGACCCCCGACAACTCTCACATCACACTAGCGGGTTCTGGACAAGAAGTTGAGAAACGGTCCTTATGAAGCCCAGCAATATTTATTTGGAGTTGTCCACATGAGTTCACAGGCTGCTTTTGTTATCAATTGCATCTATATACAGTAATTGCACCATTTTCCTGGGAGAATAATAATTAGACTGAGTCAGACCAAGTGAGTCAGTTTTGTCTGACTGAGAATAAAGAGCCGCGTCAACTTGCATGTCAAACATAGCATGTGGTGTGTCCTGTCAGGGAATGAGCCATTAACATTTTAAAAGGTGTATAAATACAGAGTATATTTATCATAAAGAAAAGCACATTTCAGATGTGGTGGCATGCAATGCTTTTTCAGCACTTGCTTCCCTCCTACACTATTGCACCTTTCGAGGTCCTGTGCTCTAAAATGAGTCCAAAGTTCTTTGTTGTGATACTGTCTCTGAATGCCTCCTGATGTCTATAGATTGCTATCGACCAAGCAGCGCTTGGGCAACCTGCCAATCTGACTTTGGGCTCAGTGTCCTCGGATGGCAAGTTTCTCAATTTCTCCACATTATTCTTCCAGATCACAGCAGATCACACATACTCTGGTATTCACAGAGTCTCCCATCGCAGAAAGGACAGTTGGTCTGAGTTCCTGTGTAAGGTCTAATGACAGCGCCCACACACAGATCCAGTCCTGTATCAGCCTGTGCTGCAGACTTTGGAGGATTTGTGGCTTCACCTACAGTTTAATACAAGAAATAGTATTTTAGAGTAAAATGATCAGACTTGTATTCTTCCATAACTGTTACTGAGTGGGTCAACATACAGTCACCTAGTTTTAATGAAATACGTATGAAACATGTGAAAGAGAATATCCTACATTTTCCAATGATTTAATTCAAAGCTTTATTACATTCAATACATAGAAATACCACTTCAAGATTATTTCTGGGTAAGTTACACATGTTGTGAGTTAAATTACACCTTTTTAAACATTATTTTCTTTGTGGATTAACCATGATATTAATCAGATTAAATACTTAAAAAAATCTAAACAGAAACACCACAAGAGTTGCAGTAAGCTCTGTAAGACGAAGCAGAATGATGTCGATAAATGTATAAGGGAGAAAAAAAAAAGGCATAACCATGCTTTCTAATGGTCCTTTAAAGAGCAAAACCCAACAATCCCATATAAGCAAGCACAGGTGAAGAGGAGGAAGACATTTCCTTGGAGCTGCAATGTAATATTGAAATATTATGAAATGTAGTTTCACCAAGGAGCTATGAACTTTACCAGCAAGCTACTTCCAGAATGTAGTCTGCTAGAGTAACAACTGAGTTCACACACACTCAGTACGCTGCAACTCATGAGACGTCAGTGATTGCACTGTCCAAGTTTGGTTAATTACTGAAAACCGAAGTGACAAGTTTGCAAATATTTGCAAGATATGTGTGATTTATAAGTTCTAAAAAAGTTTTCTGTTGTGGAAATCATGAAGGGACCATCTACAAGACTGGCTGCTCATCATGATCATTACCTTTCTGTTGACTGCGTCAGTATGGATTTCATTTGATATCCAGGAGGTGTTTTGGCTAAAGGAAGTCACACACTGTGCTTCACAAGGTGAATGACTGGGTGTTCACTTTGAAAACAATCATTACTGTCACTAAAAACTGAAATAGTATAATTATACTGTAGTCCTTGCTATGAGTGAATGAGTGAAGTACATCTGACTTTTTCCAATTTTAGTATGATATTAAACCCTGCACACTCTGGCACACGCACACGCACACGCACACGCACACACACACACACACACACACACACACACACACACACACACACACACACACACACACACACACACACACACACAGAACATTTTTATTACTGTAGTTGACTAATAGCCTGTTGCATAGTCAGCACAAAAACTGAGAATAATTCTGCATCACTGCCCTCGCACAGAGCGAGGCACAGCCAAAAATAGCATTGGTCATGTGGATACAGCAGACCGAAGCTAATAAAAAGTCCCTGTGCAAGATTCTGGACTTTTCAGAAAGTAGGCATCATTTGGACATGGTTATAATGCAATGAGTGAAAGTAAATGTCAGAGTAACAGGATTGAAAGTTTATCGGCTTGGCAATAGACAAAGAAGTGTATGCAGAGGCTTCCGGTGTGCAGAAAAGAGACGATGGGGAGCAAGTTAGCAGGTGCAGTCGTAAGTGAGGTGGCTGAGATCAAAGCTTAGGGGAAGCAGGCGAGAAGGGTGGCCCAGAGTCAGGGGATTGCAGGGAAAAAAAAAAAAAAAAAAAAGAAGCTCAGTGGCCTGAATATTTGAGAGTGTCAGAGCAGGACAAGTCAGGCTGACAGAGTGAGGACTGCACACGGGAGAAAGCAGGAGGCTGTGTCAGGTCAGAGACAAAGAGGCCATCCAGGTGGCCTGAGCACTGTAGATCAACCGGACAGGGCAGAAGACTTCAAATGTGCAGATGGGGAGGAAAAAGCATCCGCCTGGAGCTGCCAACAGGGGAAACTGACGATAAATATGCAATTTTAGCAGTATGACTAGAAGACCAAGCAGATGGAGTTGGCTATCGGGATGATCAGGAGGGAGCTCCCGTTGGCAGAACTGCTCAACCTGGATGCAGGTGACATCGGCAGAACCCGCGGAGGGCCGCCAGGTGGGGGGCAGAGTATGAAAGACTGCTTTGAAGAGAAGCTTAGAGACTTTGGAGACATGCTTTGAGTTTAGATGCATTAGTGGAGCAGCCAGAAGAGTCTAAAACTGTTATCTTTAGTGAAGGCCGGGCAGATGAATGGGGCTTGGAAAACAGAGGAGTCCTCAGTGGGGACTGGGCAGGTGGTTTTGGTGATGAGGAAACACATTGCTGGAGATCAGTGCAGAAAACTGAGGTGTATGTCTGGTGCCTGGAGAGCGGCACTGCATACAATGACAGCTGGCTGGAGAACATCCTGCAAACCAAACAGTTGCATTGTGGCCATCAGCGGAGAACCATAAGCAACTGCAGTGGTGCAGCGCTTCAGCAAAGGAGGCTGACGAATGATGTGGCTGGATGTCGGCAGGCCATTAAAAATCAAATACTATGGGGTAAAGAAAAAAAAAAAAACACAGCTTAGTGGGAATACAGGTAGAGAAGACTGAAGGCGAATCAAAGTGGCCACAGTCAAGCAACTTGCATGTATCTGATATGACAATTTACAGTAATAGCACAATTTAATTTAATTAATTGTGTGTATTATATTGTGGCTGCATAGAATTTCGAATCGATCTCCTTTTTGATTGCACTGAATCCAAATGTTTTCTTTTTTCTTTTTGAAAGCTTTCAAACAAGTATTGTGATAACTGGCACTCCAGTGTTGGTTTCATTAATATTCGAAGACTTATGAGCAGTTTGTTTATGAAGATGTCACATTTAGCAATAAACTTCAACGCAATAATGTTCTTCTGTTGTCATGTTTAGTCATCAAGCAGTTACATGTAAACATTTTTTTCTTTTTTTGCTCAAAGTAAATTCAAGTGCAAGTTGCCCCAGTGCCTGGGTGTGCTTACTCCAGTTTCCTCCCACACTCCAAGGACATGTGTGTTGAGAAAATGGTGACTCTAAATTCAAGTGTGAATAAGAGTGTGCGTCTCAGTGTTTGCTCTGTGATGGACTGTTCATCTGTCCAGGGTGTAACCAACCCATCTCGCTTGGTCAGCTCCAATCAGCTCCAGCACCCCATAATGCGAGAGAGCTGGTGTAGAAGGTGGATAGATGGAATAATCGAATAGTTATAAACACTGTTTATTAGAAATCACCTTGTTCTTGTTCTAATGGGGAGCTACTAACGGCATCTTCCACCTGGTGTAGTTTATGATAAAACAGCCCTAAACTGCTACATAGCGTTTTCTTGTATTGAAAACCAGAAGACACCAACATAAAAGACTCACTGACACTGATTTGAAACCAGTCTTGTGCTTTGAATCCTTGGCTCTAGGTAGATTTTGTTATATCAAACTGCTCTCAATATGTCCACCATAGAACATGACATTATGTACGTAATTAAACAACGTTCTTTTCCATTTCTTCTGTATCAGCAATTGGTGTTGACAGTTCCATTAACACATCCCACTCCAAAACTGAAATAAGTCTATTTAAATTTCTGCTAGACGTGTTTCAGCTGATTCAAAGAGGGTAGACAAGGCATTACACCTATTGGAGTGTAATTAATGTAAACCTATCACCTCTTTTCCATTTTAGGTGCAGGAACTGGTATCACCTCAGTGTATTTTCCTCTGGTTGCATTAACGTCATGAAGAAGAAAAAAGTAGTAAAGTAGTTATTGCTGTACGTTACCTATACAGTGGGATTTGTGGCACCTAAGACAATCTAAACAAAACACATGGGCAACATTTCCATAACACCTTAACTGATAACTATTAGAACAGCTTCATCATTGCATCAAATCACTATAGTCATTGGGGGACGGCAGCAGTGGTAGCAGTTTCTATGATCTTTCTAAAAAAAAAAAAAAAAAAGAAAGAAAAAAAGGCTTGTGTGAAAAGTCAGCCACTTCCTGAGAGGAGAGATGATTCAAAGACCTTGATGACTCTGTTGGTTCACACCTCACCTCCCTTTTCTATGGTGACTCGCACACCCGATGACATTGCTTTGAAACGATAAATTCTTATTTGACAAACTGAGACGTATTGTAATATGTCTGCAAAATGTATTTTCCCCACACACAGCCATTGCTTTTGGTGTTGCACACATGTACTGTACATGAGCATTTTTGAAGTACATATCTAAGGACATTGCTTTTCTAGACACACTAACAACCTCTTATTCTAAAACAAAAATCTTGAATTTCCTGATAGCTCTGAAACAACCAATTTGACAGAAAAATCTGAACATTTTACTCTCACCACATTGTGAAAGAGGAAGAAAAGAAATTATCTTAGGATGTTGAGGTTTGACACTTTATTTGTACCAAACTATCAACTGGACATGTCATTTTATGTTATACACATTAAAAGTTTCCTTCAAACTGAACATGAAGAATAGCCTGGTTTTATGAACGGATGGATGAATGACTGAATGAATGAATGAATGAATGAATGAATGAATGAATGAATGAATGAATGACTGAATGAATGAATGAATGAATGAATGAATGAATGAACGGATGGACGGATGAATGGATGAATGGATGAATGGATGAATGAATGAATGAATGAATGAATGAATGAATGAATGAATGAATGAATGAATGAATAATGTGACAGTGTTTCAATATTTAAGCGTGTCCAGCCTGACTGTTGCTTCTAAGTCATATGACAGCATGGAGCGTGGTCAACTTGGCCGGCACACATGATTCACCATTTAGTATTGATGGAAACTTCTTCAAAACAATGTTGTTGTTTTTTTAAATAGGAAATGATGACTAAGTCCAACAGACCCAGCATGTCAGTCCTCAGTTGGAACATAATTTGCTTTATAGATCACTCACTTATACATTTCCTACCTTTGCGGATGTTGCTTTTAAAAGTGATGAGAAAGAGGTAAACAAACAGTTTTACACCAATGTGGTGAACCGAAATAAGTTTACTCTGTTGTATCCTAATTCACCTTCTCTATTATTCGCCTCTCAGATATCTCAGTGAGTCTGTTGTCACTGGTCGTGACCGCCTGTGGCTTGGCTCTATTTGGAGTCTCCCTCTTTGTCTCCTGGAAGCTCTGCTGGATACCATGGAGGGAACGCGGGATATCCCCCACCACCAAGGAGGCTCATGGGCACCTCAACCCCACCATGAGCCCCCTACCATCACAAGCGGCAGCCAGACAGCCAGTTTACACAGCCGTGGACCCCCCGCTGCACAACCGCCGTGAGTCCATGGCCAGGGAGCCGACTCCTGTCGCATCGGTTGTATCGGTGGAGGTTCCCGGGACTCCTGTGTCACCCCCACCTGTGGTCATGGCCACGCCAGAGGCAGCTATGAAGATCAGCCACACGTCTCCAGACATACCGCTGGATGCCCAGGGTAAAGGTCGGGAAAACGGCGTTCACACTACTCCTCGTATACAGAGACAGACCACTGAACCCCCTCCTTCTGGTCATTCAATGTCTGAAATTGGGTAAGTATAAGTTATTTGTTGATTTTGGGACTAATATTGTTGCATCGGAAACTTAAAACACTGCTGTTCTTTTTTGTATTTGTTGTTCTACCTGCTTTTACTTCACCTCGTCTCTCAACAATACTCCAGAATGGTAACTTTCGAGGCAACATTTAATTAATAACTGAAGGAACCTGCATGTGGCAGCAAGTTAAGCAATTTGAAAGATTGTAATTATGGCCTTTAGATTATTGAGCTCACAATAAGGGTTAGATTGGTTATGTTTAGGGTTACAAATTGGTTAAATAGTGGCAGTTGGGGCATGGGGGGGGGGGGGTCCTCTAAAGACAATGAAAACAGGACTGAACATGTAGCCCTAACTTAAATGTCAAAAATGACCTGCTATAAATGTATTATCGAATTGAGTTAGCAACTACTATAGCTACATTTATATCAAAGCACAGAGCAGTGATAAAATGCATCTTCTAGTCCTTTAACAATCACAATTAAATGTTTAGCCTGAACTTAAATATCCTTTGTTTTAAAGGCACTTGATCACTGTTACGTAAACTTATTTGAGACCCCACAAGGTACAAGAAGTGGGAGAAACACAACAATTCTATAATCCTTGAATCCCTGAGGTCTCTGAACATTGGTTGAAAAACTATAAAGACTATTGTACAGGTGTAGCCAGTAATCTGTATACCTCTATGGTTGTGAATCAGTAAAGGATTAGGATCACGCAGTAGTTCACAGCATGGCTTCTACGTTACAAAATACAAAATATTGAAATGACGGATAAACTATTGAATGGTCTCAGTTCAGAAGTAAGACCTTCATAGATATAAATTATTTTAACTTCTTGAAAAAGAGTTTAGGTTTGAAGTCTGTATTATTCACACTTGTCATGATTGTTCTGGTTAAAATAAACCCTGATGTGCACTGAACAAGTGAACCAACTTCTCTAGAAAACCAGGTTGAGATATGTTTCTCAATACACTTTGGTTTGCGCTTCCAATAAGGTTTGACTGAAGCCTGAATACAGCAACAACAGCTGTAAGCAGACAATATTGGATGTGACAGACTCATAAGACCCATATCCTCGCAGTTTATTGTACTTTATAGGCATAATGCAGGAATTCCTGCTCCTGTATTGATTACTTTACATATTGTAAAAGCTGCTGGTAAGTTCTGAGACGGTAAAAATCCCACTATAGTAATCTATAATGCTTTATGATGCATCAAGTGCGACAGCAGGTGTCCAACATGTGGTTTATTTCCATTTATTAGTCCAGTATTATAATACTGTGCACTACTTCAATTATGTAATATGAGCCAGTAATGTAACAACTTATTCTATTATTGTTAACAATGTCATTAAGTTAATTGCTCTAAGGTTTTCTTATACTATTGGCAGGTTGTTGGCTTAATTGCATTTAAAATAACTATAACTATTGGCGTTTATTACATTATTAGTTGCAACAAATGTGAAGTAGACTGGAATCAAATGTGGATTTTTCACTTTTCTTTAATTGTTGATGCTGTTGGTGTTGATGGCAAAACAACAGTATGAACACTGCCTCAAAAATTAAAAGGTGTTTAGTTTCTTTTAATTCAATTAATTAATTTTAGTTAAAAATCAGTGTCTGACTGAAAGAACATAGATCACCTTCACAAACTCTACAAACCTCCTTTTTACCTGACTACTCTAAAGACACTCTTTCTGAAGTAATGCTGGCATATATTTATAATATTATGATGTGAAGAATTGTTCATACAGCTTAAGTTACTCTATTTTTTTTTCTCCCTTGTGTTAATACCATACTGCTTTCCACTTTCCACAGACAAGGTACCATACGCAGACATATGAACCTTTCTAACCCAGACTTCAATGTGGCCCAGTTCCAAAGGCAGGACTCCCTTACAGGAATGGGCCTGGGCCTTGGCCGCCTGAAGCCTGAGCTCTACAAACAGCGCTCCCTAGAGGGTGATGAAGGTAGTCGGAGAGGCGGAGGCTGTGGGCGACTCCACTTCATCCTTAAATTTGACTGCGACCAGGAACAGTTAATAGTTAAGATTCACAAAGCAGAGGACCTTCCTGCAAAGGATTTTTCTGGCACCTCTGACCCTTACGTTAAGATATACCTGCTGCCTGATCGTATGACCAAGCACCAGACCAAGGTGCACCGCAAGACGCTGAACCCTGTGTTTGACGAGGTCTTCCTGTTTCCTGTGGCATACTCTGAACTTCCCACACGTAAGCTGCACTTCAGCGTCTACGACTTTGACCGTTTTTCTCGCCACGACATTATCGGTCAAGTGGTGGTGGACAACTTTCTGGATCTGGCAGATTTCCCCAGGGAGACTAAACTCTGTCGGCAGATCCAGTATGTCTCCTCGGTAAGTCGCCACACACACAAAGAAAGTGTTATTATCTTCACTTTATTACTTTGAATTTTTTTGGCATAAACGCACGAGACATTTCAAGTCTGACAGGTCTTTTGGAATGGATTGTAGTTATTCATTTGTTCCTTCATTTCAGTACCAAGACTCTCATATTGACAGTATAAAGTGCAAAATGAAAAAAGGCTGTCTTCCAAACACACCGAGCTGTCGGCTCTGAATAAACCAGTGAGAAATTAGTTAGTAGGTAAGGTCAAAAGGTTTCACTTTGAGAAAGAAACACAGCTCGACACAGACACTCTGGTCGCCTTTCAATATTTCATCAACTCGTCAGTACAAAGTACATCTTGAATAAATACACTGTTCAAATCATAACTTCGATTCATTTGCTTTATTGCTACTACTTTTTCTTTTAGCATTTCTGAAATATGATCAGATATGACAAATATGATCTGTATGATATGAGAATATTAGTTATCAAAGCGGCAAAAGACAAATTGAGCTCAAACATTTCAAACTTGTCACTTCACTACTATGCTTGATATCTGTTTGTTTAGAACACCCTATTAAATGACGCATCAGACATGCACAGCCATATTGTCTGACTTGAAGCAAAGCATCAAGGTTATCAACTGTTTCTACAAATACCAGAAACACATCTGTTGTACTTGGCAAGTTGAATCTGACTTTGTGCCAGAAATACAAGCGAAATCAGAGGTAAAAAACTGAATGAGAATGAGTGGAATTGAGAGAGTTGAGGGAGAATAAAGAAAGAGGGAACAAACGCTCAGAAATTCTTGTTTTTATAAAGTCACTGTGATTGGTTGGTTGTCAGTATTATTATTTTTTACTTTCTTATACTTTTACTTTTCTTGCTACCATTGTTCACAAGTCAAAGCTTTACACACGCACACACACACACACACACACACACACACACACACACACACACACACACACACACACACACACACACACACACATATATATATATATTTTTTTTTATTATTCTCTCTTGACCAAACATTTGAAAGTGTGTGACCAATACATTTTGAAATACTCAACAACCATTGGTATTTATATTTGTGTGCACTTGCTCGCAGTGATTTCTTTTTTTTTTATTGACAGGAATCTCACTGTGTGTGCTTAACAAGCTGTAAGATACAATTGATTGCCCATGACATGCTTAATTGTCATCAGTCAGAGGTCTCGTCACTGATTGCTCAAAAACAATTTGCACATGAACCTTGTAAATCTCATGAAGTCTACATGCATTCTTTCTCACAGATTGAAATTGGTAGTACTTCAAACCGTTTAAGTTTAGCTGAAGATGTATAACAAATCAATGTAAAATCAATTTTCAGTTTCCACATTACAGGCACATCACATCTCTGTAAAACAATCAACTTCCAAGCTGTTTCTTGCACATAGATCCAACTCCTAAAATCAGATTTTCAGTGAACACAAGGAAACCTTCCCACTTCAAGAGATAAATGAGCACTTTAGCTTTCACCTCTTCTCATAGATCATTCTGAACTGCAAACACTCAACCTGAGGACTGAGACAAAAATAGAGGGATTTGGTATTTTGTTTAGTGAAGATTGACTTAAAAGGAGTTAAATATTCATGGCTTCCTTCCGTTGTTATTTTTGCTATGGTCACATTTTGCCGATAGAAACTGTTCCCAGAATTTGGTTGACATGTGAATATAAAACACAGTAAATCAATAGAAAGAAGCCGTAACATGTGATGAATGTGTACAATGGACAGTCACAGTTGGATGTCTCTTTCAAATGAGGTTTACTAAGATGTGGATTTGGGTCCAGCTTCTCTTACTGTTAAATTTGGTAACATTGCTTCTTTCTGAAATCCTGACATTTGATTGTTTCTGAACTCAGTAGTATTGAAAATACAAGTCAGTTTTGCGGCACAGAGAGTCACATGGGAATATATGACTGGCGCCTGTATTGTGCTGACTGTGTCTATTAGGTGAAGCTGTATCTTCTGCCTTTGTTGTCCAGGCTTGTGTCCTGAAGCTCTCTTTCATACAGCATTTGCAAATGCCATCGCCCCAGCCTTTCATGTGCTGAGCTTTGCGTGTTAGTTAGTGGAACTTGTGAACCACAAGCATACATTTTGAGATAACGTGCCAACAAATAAAACATTATAAAATGTGGCCTGAAGGCCATTGAATATGGTAAGTTAGCCAACCTGGGAAGATATTCTGGCCATCTTCTGTTATCTGGTCTGCTTAACAGTTTGTGTGGCCATTTGCAGACATTGAGAAATCTGGAAGGGCTGCGTACTTCACCATGGAAGAGTCAATGATTATATTCACAAACAAACAAAATCACATTCCTGCATTTAGATCCACTCGATCCAAAAAGGACAGGTCACTTGTGACGAGAGCTGACTGGTCAGTAAAAGCAGTGTTTCATACCTGCTGAGGTCTTATCCTGAACATATACTGCTACATGGCAGGCAACGTGTTTGGCATGAGTTACCAGGGTAACATATTTCGATAAAAAGTTAACCACCATCGCAGTCCTGATACCCCAGGGTTCACTTTGACATCAAATTCTTTCTTAGTACAGGCCTTGCGTATTTGTTATTTGTTAACATTTTTCTTTTAGCAAGAAAAGCTGCCGCCATTACACATGACCTTTCTATCAACTGCATGGCAACCTTGTTGAATCCAGAAGAGATGGTAGTATACTGCTGTCAAAAAGCAATATTTTGGTGTAGAAAAAATTCAAATATTGTTAGGGTAAACAAGAGCAAGATTCAGAAGATGAAAGCATGCCAGGGCTACAGCAGTCTGGTGTGATGTGCTATACAATGTGGATCTATAGGATACACCTTTGAAATGTTATAATAGATCAGTTGCGTTGCTGTATTTTAGTATGACATTGTGAATTTTGGGCAGAGTTTTGTGATAAAAACCAACAAAACATGTCCACATTACTGACAATAAATCCTTTTTTTTTTTTTAAGTTGCTTTGGGAGTATACTCATATTCACTCCTCAGTTGGGTGCAGTCCTCATTTAACATCGTGCGTTTTATTTTAAAAAGTGATACACATTCACACAATAATCTTCTAAAACAATTAGTTGTGCTATATTTCTGTTGCATCAGATTTAGTACAGCCGTAAATGACGATTCTCAGAGGAGATTCATTCACATGAGTGTTTACGTTCTGGTTGTTGTAAGCCTGTTATTCAGTTCTTACTTCACAGATCTGATTATTAAGATTCAAAAAGCTTTTTCTCATGTGTGATAGGGATGAAGAGACCTATTATATAAAAAAAAATTAAAAAATCTGTCCCAGCATCTCTTATTATTATTATTATTATTATTATTATTATTAGTTCATATATTTTTTTCTACTGTAAATTTAAGTAGCATCTCAAAACAGACTTGAACAGTCTCCATCATGCTGTCTCCAGTTCGTGGTTTGTCTCTCTCCAGCCCGCAGCTGGTCTGTGACCATGAGCACCTCACAAGCTTTGGCATTTTCAAAGATGCTTCGACTGGTGACACTGCTCCCGTTAAAGTGACTCAGCGCTTTACACTTGCCCATTTCTGCTGCATCACTGAGTGCTTAAAATACCCCAGACTTTGACGCGGTTATCATCAGCAGTCAGTTTGATCAGTGTGTGGTTATACAGTTTAAAGTAAGAAATCCCAATTGTTAGCATCTTGGAACAAGTATGGAAGGCGTTTCACCCATACTTGGTTTTTGCCTGTAAAATCCATTGTAAAATAATGGTAATGATTTCCCCTTCAAACCGGGCTTTCCTTAGAGGTGTAATTCTTACTAGTATTCAAACAGTTTATGCTTTCATACTTTTCCTTGTTGCAGTTTTTCACTTACTGTGACTCAGATTTGTAGCATTGTATAAATATCCTTATAATTTGCAGGCAGCTCAAACCAGCCAGAGGTTGAGCAAAAAGTCTTGCTGCTTCCTACTCGTGGCCTAAAAATACTGACAGCTGGATTCTACCTGTCTCTCCCTGACATGCATCCACATGCCTGCTTTAGCCCAAGCTGAAAAATAATTTAGTCCCTCAGGAAGTCTCAACATTGACAGCATTTTACATGTGAGATGATTAACCACATCCAGCCTCGATACCGTAGTATGTGAATACCCATTCTGAGTTGATGGGAGTCAATGTGTTCATAACCTAGAAATAGTGGCAACACAATGGGAATATGAATATGCTTCAGTGATTGCTTTGTGAAGATCCAAGAAAAGCACTGTTAAATCTTTGAGTTAAAAATGCTAAAAACTCTCTTTCAGTTTAATCAAGCATCAAATTCCTCAAATTGCCTATAATTAATATGTTGTGATGGAGCAACAGCTTCATTGGATCCAGACAAAGAGAGAAACCAAATGAACTTACAAACATTCATTTGCACTGTCTTCTGTGAAGCACTTGAATATTACATGCTCAAGTAATGGATGGATGGATGGATGGATGGATGGATGGATGGATGGATGGATGGATGGATGGATGGATGGATGGATGGATGGATGGATGGATAGCACATACACTCACATACTAATTTACTAATTAAATTTTGTTCATGTCATGTGCGCGTGCGTTGCAATGGCATGCAGCTCCATCATGTAATGTAAAACATCGACTTTGTTTCTGTGAAAATATTTTTTTCCATTTCATTTTGATAGAATTTCTGCGTTTTTGAATGGAGGTGACGCATACATGCGGTGAGAGAAGCAGTCAGTCAAAACTGTGTCGATACAGTTTTTTATCCTTTGTTCAAACAGTCCTTTTGTTTCCCCTCTGTTTTTTGTGAACACAGTACTTTGTGTAAAACGTCTGCACTTTTTGCACAATACACTATAAATATCACTTTACCAACTACTGTACTGTGTGTGATTGTAAGAGGGCTGTGAGAGCCTCATGACAAATAATGTTTGTAGTAACGTACATCAGTGAAGTCATGACAGTTTTCAATATTGATCTTTTTTCTTCCATATGCAAGAGTGTTAATATGGTACTTATGCATGTTGGCATGTGTTTGTTGGTGTTCTTGTCGCTGCTATGTCTGCTGAGAGCAGCTGGAAAGACATAAAAATGTCAGAGTTTGTCAATACCCATATGGTCAAATCGGGAGTCTTGAATACAGTCAGCTCCTAAATCTGTTCTTCTCTCTAATGGTTTCAGTGGGAGAAGATTGATTCAGAAGTAAGAGCATTTCTAAATATGACTGTTAGGGGAATAACATTTGATCTGTTTTACACAAGGCAGCTGTTTCAAGTTTAAAATGCACTGAATAAATAACAAGAATTACACAAAGAAAGCAAGAGGGAGATGCTGGAAAAACGGTGCGAAGATATTTGTTCCGTCAACAAGCCAGATGGAGACAATAGGGAGGTATTGATAGAAGTATTGATATCTTTGTGTAACCTCTCCACATTTGGTTGTTTGATGGGTCACTGCTGAGATTTGCACTCTTCCTTATTGATTGGTAATCAATATTACAGGGTTAGAACAGAATGCTATGACAGGTGGTTGATGGAAACCAGTGATTCACAGAATCTGGGATGCTCCATTCTCACACTGTCCATTTTTTTTTTCTTTCTGTTTCACACTACTCAGTTCTTGCAGACGCACACCAACACATACATATACACAGAAATCTACACTGGCGCAGACACACACACATACACACACACTCACACTGGGACACTTGCTTGTTCCCAGACATTTGCACACATACTGCACACATAAACCCTCATAAACAAGCTAATTATTTGGACAGCCGCACAGAGGTAGGACATTTTGTAACCAGTATAGCAGAGCCTATTAGTCAGAACCAGAATACAGAATCACTGATTTAATTTATAAGAACTGGCACGCTTATCATCAAGTCTTGATTGGCAGTAGAATTGCCCATATTGGGAGTTTCATCGCCACATCCAGCTTCTTGAAGCTTTGCAATACAAGCAGATTGTTTCAACAGTGTTATATTTTACCAGATTATCAGATCCACATTGATAAATAAAAACAAAAGCACTGCTCAAAAAATACTGTTTTTTTTTTATTTTCTCATTTATCAGTTTAATGGTTTTGGCATTTAATATGTTGACATTGTGAAACGTGAGCTCCAGTTTGAATATCAGACCCTTTCGATGTGACGGGCAGCCTGGAGGTATTAGATGCAGCAGTATATGTTGTCTAAGAGGGATTCGGTAGTGCATGACCCACAGCTCTAATCTTTCTCTTCTGCCCACCTGAGGTACAGGCGGGCACAAAAAGACATTAGAGCATGAAGCAAGTAAAAACCACAGGATCCCTCTAGGATGAAAAAAGCATTTTCTAGAGGTGGTTGTCAGTTAATCCATCATGCAAATTAAACCGCCTTTAACCAGAGCCTTTTTGAATACTTGATCTTTGTTGTAACAAAAGCCCCCACTATTGAAATATAAGACAATTTAGGTCTCAGGAGGAACATTCTGAATGTTGGGGGTTTTATTTCTTCCATTTTTTTCTTCTTGGCCTTGTTTTATTTCACACTCACACAAGCACAAGCACAGACTTGCAGATCACAAATAAAAACAAGTGTGATTTCACAGAGTATATATATCTTTACCAAGGAAGAAAAATACAAAATAGGGTTGGAGAGTGTGAGACAATTATCTAAGAGTTGCAAAAATGTAATGGGATTAGCTTTTTTTTAATCTGTTTTACAAGCAGATATTAAGATAAAGTCGTGTCCCGTTGAATGAGGGTATATTTGCTGCCGTGGTCTCCCTGAATAACGTACAGACTTGGGGATCAATTCAGCGATGCTTCTAACATGCTTAGGGAAGGCTTTTACGCCGGGATAGTCTGAATTGAACTTAGAATGGCAAAAAACATTGACACCTTCATTGGGTTCACTTTCCCATTGCACTGTTGAAAGTGGACCAAACCGCTGGGACGAGGTCAGGGGACAGGTAGAACAGCTGCACGTCTTCTGCGCTCTTGCTGCAAACAAACACTGACGAGCAATGAAGCACGATGAAAGAGGCAATTCAGCTGACTGAAAAAAAAACGAACACAAAAAACATGCAATAAAGAATGAGGCAATTTAAAAACATAACTATTCTTGTGGGTGGCCAACTGCAATTTATAGACATCGGCACATGTATCAATCAATCACCCCAGACCAACCCACGAGACGTTTTCCTAACTTTTTCTTTGTTTCCCTCAGTCTCCTCGAGCGAGCACTTTTAGCATGCACCACACCCTCTACATCTCTTTGGTTCACTTCTTATATTTGCTCCACAAGTATTTCACAATGTAAAATAAGAAAAAAAGTTCACTTCCAATGCAAAAAGTTAATTTGCAAGTGAAGCCAGTTTGCTTGTTTGGTCTGTACCAGAGTGTGGATGATGAGCTTTCCCACCTGAACAAACAAAGTGGATTATCAAGAAACTGAACGCTAGTCTGCTTACAATGTACCAAGCAGTGCGAGCGTGAACCACCCCTCGTCGTCATTGGTTCAGAGTGATGTAATACAAAAAGGACATAGAAAAACTCAAATTTGAAGAGAAAGCATAGAAGTCGACCACCCTGAGGCCATTAGGGAAAGACTTAGTGACTGCACTGAAGAAGCAGATGTTGGAGAGAACAAAGAAGCCCAGGGGAAATATTGAACTTGATTTTAATGTCAACAGTGCAAATGAAGAAGTCATATCCATCCTTTTTACAAAAATAAAAAAATGTAAATGATTAAATAATACAGATCGAAGATGATTAACTGTGTTGATATCGCCGACCGTGGCTTAAAATCTGTGCTGCTATTTCAGAAGCGGAGATGATTTTGCAGATGGTCGATGTCACAGTCGTGTGACTACAGACAGCCTGCAATTTTTTTTGTTTGTAACTGCGTCATAAATTTCACAACCACTGCCTCACAGCATTGCGCAGTGTGACTGCTGATACAGCCCAAACCAATGAAAATACTGCAGAACATGACAAGTCAATTCATTTTAACTTTATTTATATAGCGCCGACGAGTTTGGCATGAAAAAAGAGGTCAAATGTTTTGATGCAGTTCTTTATACAGCTTGTCTTGTGAGGTTTTCCTTTCCACAGGTGCTTGTATGGACTTCTCATTAAAAGTGCCTTGATACAGATTAACATTGTTGTCCTTGCGTACTGAAGTATATCAACATTGTTCAGTCCAACTACTTTTAAACACGAGCTTATGTAATCCACATTGCATGTGATGAACCTATGAGAAACCTAAATTCATATAGTCTGCAGGAGCCTTCAGCCTACTAAAGCAAATTGGTGAACTAAACACCCAGAAATATGAAAACATCAATTCTACCACGTAGTCAAAAACGTCAATGGCAGCCTTCGTTTATATCACTTTTGGACGGTCATTCTAAAGTTTAACTCTCGGCCGCCTTGAAATTTGATATTTTCTCAATCAGTTGATAAAGCAGCTGTGCAAATGGTTATAGGACCAATCCGTCTCAAAGTTAGATGTTTGCACATTGATTACACTCTCAGAGCTGCTCTCCACGAATGATGACAGGGGAAGTTAAAAGCAGACGACGCTTTATTCCAAATACCAACACGATTTTTCCTCGACATGCCAAGAGATCAGCAAGAGATTCTGCTGTAAGAGAGGTTGTTGTCTTCACCACACGCGTTTGTGTGCTTTCCTGGTTCTCACTTCTTCAGTGGAGTTATTTTAGGCACATGTGATAAGTGAGCTGCAGCTGAACAGAAGTCTCCCTGTCAGCTGAAATATGGGAGGCTTTTAATAGAGCCACGTGAAAGAAGAGTGTAACCTTTTAAAAAAAAAAAAAAAAAAACGATAATAATGAATGCAAGCACCCAACAGAGAGTGATTTTTATTAATATTAACAGAGAGACGGCTTTGGGGGGGAATAAGAAAACAAGAACATGAAATGTATTTAAATTAAAGTTCGTGTTGAAATAAATGTCTTTGTTTTGTCCATTAGGACAATGTGGACCTTGGGGATCTCATGTTTTCGCTCTGTTACTTGCCGACTGCGGGCAGATTGACCATTACCATGATAAAAGCTCGCAATCTCAAGGCTATGGATATCACTGGTGCATCTGGTAATTAAAATCTGATACTATCTATAACTACAGAGTCCCACTGGTAGACTGCAACTAAATATTAATTCTTTCTCTCTCTTTTTTTAATAGATCCCTACGTGAAAGTTTCACTGATGTGCGATGGTCGCAGGCTGAAGAAGAGGAAGACGTCGACAAAGAGGAACACTTTAAATCCAGTCTATAATGAGGCCATTGTCTTTGATGTTCCTCCAGAAAACATAGAGCAGATCAGCCTTTTGATTGCAGTGATGGATTATGACCGGTTAGGAACTTCATATGAATATAGACACAAAGTATATAGGTCAAGTAATATTTTGCACCTTCTCAGTACGACTCATTAACTGCTGCTGACTGAAGGAGATGATACATAATCAGAAGTTATTCAAATGATTTCATAAACACCGTTTCTGTAACATAGTCACCTTCTTTTCATTCTTGATATGTAACACATGATTATTTTGTGATCACGTTTCCTCTCTCTATCTCTCCATCCTACACTTACAGTGTAGGCCATAATGAAGTCATCGGTGTGTGCCGGGTTGGCAACGATGCTGACAGCCTCGGTCGGGATCACTGGAGTGAAATGCTCACATATCCACGAAAACCTGTCGCCCACTGGCACCCTCTCGTCGAGGTGAGCTGAATTTACTGTGATGGCTGTGATTGATGTGCTTCCGTGCATGGGCGACTGACCATGTTTTTAACATGAATACGTTTGTTGTGTGTGTGCGTCCAAACTGAAATTTGCAAGTGATGGTGTCAAAGCTTCAGACTGCCACCACGCTCCAACACCCGCAGGTTCCAAGTCCCCAGGCAGAAATCGGTTGCATCTAAAAATTCAGTAGACGTCTGAAATCTGCTGCTATTACAGCCGTAGCAACTCGCAATGTTTGATGCAATGACTCACAGTTGCCAGGGGAAAACGTCTGTGTAGTGTTTATATGTATATATATTATTTATATATATATATATATATATATATATATATATATACTTTTATTTTTTTTACTCATACAATTAAAGAGGGATAACCATAATTTTGCACAGAATAATTAAAGGAGTTTAAAATGAATCTTTTGTTCCTAATCATATGCCCACACATCTTCCAATAAAGGAAAAGCCAATTAAAGCAAAATAAGCCGATTCCTGGTCATTAAACTTTCATGGAAAATAATATTATGCAGTAAAAAAGATTAAAACACAAAAGCACTGCTGATTTGTTCAGACTGCTGGACTCAAGGAAAAACTGTAGTGAGAACGAGACGTGAGTAAGAGATTCGACTTCTCATTTTCTAGTTATTAAGGCAGAGTGAGCTCATTAGTATGCATTGATACAGCATTGTGTCGTTACAACAAGGCTGCGAAAACATTTTTGGTCAGAGGTAATGTGAATATGTCGGCAAGCGAGCAAAGCAAGTATGATCTAAAAAGAAGAAAAAAGATCTGCGCTTGGATAATAAACATTTTTATTGCCTGACCTGAAAAAAAGCCGGAAACATATCTGATATACAGTACAGTATAGTAGATATCTGATTTAATAATATTCAGAGAAAAGAAAGTTTGTTTTTCATTTCAAGAGCTCATTTAGGGTGGTGCTATTTTATCTGAAACTACATATCTGAAACTGATATATGGTTGATATATAACCTGTTCTGAACTAGAGCAAATCTGCTGCCTCTTTGAGAAAAAGACAGCAAGTTTTGAGCCAGCAGTTATCTGGATAATTTATTGTGATGGATTCCTGCAGGAGAGACCACTTATCCTTGCTCAGGTGCCAGTTTACTTAATATCAGTGTGTACCTTCTTCCATTTTTGGTAGGAAAAAGCAAATGTGACACCATCGAAAAAGCACCGATACAGAAGATTCAGAACCACACGGAAGAATGGTGTCAAACCTATTTTAGTTCAGGAGGCAAATCCTGCCCCATTTCTCTCATTTAGGTCAGTGAAAGGACAGCACGATACCCAACAAATACTGAAAACTAACAAATTTGTCCATGGTCAATGATTTTTGAATGAAACTGAAAAACCTCCTATTGAAAACTTACAGTTCAGTGGTTTTATTATCTGAAACTTTTTTGTCGTTGTTTATAAGCATCTTTAACAAAGTGATACTGTGACAAAAGCAAAAAAACAGACAGGCAGAGAGACAGACAACATGCAATGCTCTTCAACCACTCTAATCATTATAACAAATATGAATGGGGACAAATAGTGAATGTGGGTGGAAGTAAAACTAAAACTAAATTGTCCTGCCGTGTTTGACTGTTCAGTGATTTTGCACTTTGTTTTACACAAAACATGTAACCATGGTTTGTACAAACGGGTGCTGTCAAACAATTACAAATTCTAATCAGATTAGTCATAATGGTAGTTTAATCCGCATGAGCATGTTCATTTTGACAGCCCTAATACAAATCTAATTATTTTGCTGTTTTACTTTTCTTTTTTTTTTCTAAATGTCAGATAGAATGAAAGAAAATCATTTGAGCACCTACGGCTATTTCAGCAATGTGTATTTCTGATCATGTGAAGATATTCAGTAACCTTGTTGTTGTTGTTGTTTTTCAAAAGCAACAGTAGGTTGTTGTTTTTTTTTTTAATAACTTTTATTGTAACTTTGCAATTTCTCACAAATCTGAAAATGATGTAAAATCCATAAAACATTTTTTGGAAGAACATTGGCCAACAAATTCCTTCATTTTTCCCCACAATTACCATGAGCAATTTAGAACCATCAATTGCCCAACTAGGCTGTGGGAGGAAACAGGATAGCCTGGAGAAAACCCACCCACACACACAGAAAAAGCAAACGTAACACACAAGGTTTCCAAATCCAACCTGGACTTTAACCCCATTTTCATGATAGTAAATGGTAAATTGTGTTGACTTGTATTACTTCCCCAGTGACTAACAGCAATCAAAGCGCTTTACAGTATTCGCCAACAGTATTCACCTATTCACATACACAAACACACATCAGTTTAGGCAGCTGCCATGCAAGATGCTCAATCTATGAGGTACAGTATGTGGCAAGAGTTCTACAACACTGTGTGCCCCTGATTTTATTTGATATCATCTATATGTTTGACTTTTTATAAGATTTGTGCTTTTTGTGCCTATTCAAGGTACTATATGAAATCATCCTCTGCCAATTTGAACGACAAAAAACAGAAACGCCATCCCATTTCGAGGAGATCATTCTGCTTTCCAGAGCCATTGATACAATCCCCATCCCCTACCAGGGCCCAATCATACATGCACCACTTGATCACTTTCATGGCAGCAGTAGATTTGGTCTTCCCAGTTAAAATCAAGGTGGATGGAACTCCTGATGTGATCCACAGTTTGTCATGTGTGTTTTGTGAAACTTGCCGTGGGGAATAGCCACACTTCAAGTATGCAAGTATACATTTGTATACAGTCAACTTGTCAACTGTGCGCACTCAGCCCAGCAGAGGAGGAAGCAGGAAGTGAATTCCAGAGATAATCTACCCCTCTTTGGTTGATACATCTCTTCTTGATGATGATTTTTCTTTTCACCCCAGAGAATAACATCTATCTCCTTTTAACAGCAAATGAAGCCACTTCGCAGGGTGAAGTAGTTCTAATACCCTGTGATCTTGCTGCCTCTCACAAACATAGGATTGCATGTTTTCAGAAACCCATCCTGATGGTATGCCATTGATGCTAATGCTATCACAATGCTTTCCCTACTGCATTACTGATCATTCAGCTATGAGAATGGTTTCCTTCTGCCGTCCCTGAAGCACAAGAGTCTCAGTTACAGTATGTAACACAGATTGAACATTCTTGTATTTTATTATAGCCTGATGGGTTACATGGCTATTATGTGTCAATATAATTTATGCAATCATATAAATTACTCAACTAAAATTTGGATTTGATGGAATTTCTGGTAATAGGGTGGCTGGATCTTGACAATTTCAAAGACTTACTTTCTGACTGTAGAGAAATGAAGAAAACATCGTAGGGCAGTTTGTCTGACCTGTGCTTTGAGGCAAGAGGAATGGCTTCACTGTGCATTTATGTGTGCATCAAAGGTCTCCGCTTGCTGTATTCAAAGAGACACCGAGTGCCAGAGAAAAAGAAAACTGTAGTCACAATGTTTCTTTTTAGGCTAAAAGTGTATGTACACAGTGCTTTGAAATGTTCACCATAGCCTTCAGAAAACAGCAATTGTTCTCAAGTGATTTCAGTGAAGGGTTTTTTTTCCATCTTTCCAGGCACTTCAACTTCAGTAAACTCCCGAACCAGCAAGCTCCTTCTCTCCCGAGCTAATAACTTTCAGTTTGCAGATCTATTTTTGCTTTTGAATGCCAAATAAGCCCTTTTATCTGCAAGAGCTTTCATCTCTCTTTTGTACTTGGCAAAGCAGTCACAGTTTTGCAATGTATTCCTAAAAAACTGAGGAAACAACCTACATGGATAAACTCTCCTAATAAGTCAAATATAAAGTGACTGATCAGTTGTAGCTGATCAATTAAAAAGTCAGCAGGAGGTTCGTACATTCCTTTGAAGGCATCGACAATGGCTATGGTTTGATTCCCATCCGTCCACCTTCTATACCGCTTTATCCAACAGAGGGTTGACAGGTCTTGAGCTGTCAAGCTGGACAGATCACCAGTCCATCACAAGGCAAACACAGTGAGATAGGCAGTCACACAGGCATCTATAGGACATTTAAAGCCATCAATGGTCCAATTGAATGCTTCACTGTGGGAGGAAGCAGGGGTTGCCCAGAGAAAACCTACCCACGCACAGGGAGATCATGCAAACTTAACCAAAATAAAAAGGCCTCCAAACCCAACCCAGACCAAGGAAAAGAACAAAGAACACCATGTAATTTGGAACACTAAAGGAATTATGGTTCCTGTGTGAATGTGTGCGTGGATACAAACATATCTATGACATTACATTGCTTGGACATTGGGTCAAAGAAGCTTCAGATGGCTTGTGTGAACAGTTTAGAAATGTATTCTTTAGCAAAGTTGAAGACTTTGGTCTGAGCCGAGGGCAAATTTTGGTCTGGGTCCACTGCTATGGACACATATCCTTATTTTAGCAGTTTGAACCTGTTTCACCAATGTTCGGATTAGAAATGTTGTTCCACATGTAACCAATAACATCCACTGCCCTGTACTGGATGTTTTTTTCGTTTTTACCAAACACACATGAGGACGATGATAGGAGTGACGCATGACGACATTTGAAACACACATACATATTTACATGTATTAACTTTTAACTCAAAGTACTTCCTCACTGTTTGGCCCTGATGTTACTTGATATCATCCATACATCTGACTTGTTATGGCATTTGTTGTTTGTTTTATGCATATTTAGGGTTCCATTCTATTATGACATGCTTTCTGTTTCACTCTTTTTGCAGTACCAGGGGACCACAGGTAGTAGCCAAGGAGGATCCTGTAATTCTCTGAAGACGCCTCCTTCTCCGTAGCCTTGAGCAACCATTCACGTAACAAATTGAATCGACCTTGAACCTCCGCTGTACGTTTGGACAGTGATGCTACCACTTGTCGCTCGAATAAAGGTGCCAACAGACAAATGCAGACATCCATGAACAACGATGGAAGAAGACAGACAAAAACTGTCTGGAGCTCTGCTCAGTTGGATCAGTTGCATGTTGAATGACCGCAAAGATGGATGTTTTCTTTTCTATAAAGTTCCACGAGTAAAACAACAGGCATATGCAGACATTTTAGGTCTGTGCTATTCCTGAGTTTTTAAAGTCATCAGTTTTTTACATAGTCGTGTTACTTGTTTTAATGAGATGAGTCTGTATTTGCACAATGTACTAACAACCAGTCAAACTGCCATACTGTTCCTTCATTTGGTAGTGAATTGGTGCATGAGGTCATGGTTTGGTGGGAAAACTTCTCCTCAGTTGTTTGTTTCTGTTTCTATTTTGGGAATTACAGCGTGTTGTTCTGTTGGTCTGTTGATGTGCAGTGACAGTTCATTTCAAGATGAAATCTGTGTAAGTAAGAGATGTTAAATGTGAGAAATAAATATAATTACATTAAAAAATACAAAAAAACAGAAACCCTTGAATGTGTGTTTTAATTTTTTACCATGTGTTGGGAGCTAATTCATTTGCCTGTTTTTGCATTCTGATCACTAAATGAAATAATAATAATAATAATGAAACTCTTGTTTTCTCATGCATGAATAACTATAAAAGATGGAAAACACAAATACTAAACATATTTTATACACATGTGGTGCTTGAAAGTCTTTAACACTGAAAAAAAAACTTTATCAAACAACAGTTACATAATTTTTCATTATCTGCATCAATAATTCCAGCATGCTCATCTAATTAGATTTTAAGATTAATGTGTTTGAAGTGCGAGCTGAAGAGTGCAGCCATATTATTTTCAAAATCTTCTGAATAATTTGGTCTATTAGGATTTGTGAAACAGGCTGAAGCGACAGGTTGAGTAAGCAGATAATTAATATCAAACACAACTCAAATGAAAAACTAAACATTTCCAACAACTGTGGAGCAGTTCAGTGAAAAGAAAATACATCATCACCTAAGATATTTGGTATTGTTCCTCTTGCGTTGAGCATTTGATCTAATTTTAGAATAAGCACCAGATTGGAAGTGCTTGGCAGTGTTGCTCATAATTTGGTAACTTGTTGGCAAGCAGCAAACTGCAGTCAGCCACATCCAGTAAGTTGTCTTGACTCAACTGAGTAAGAAGAAACTTGGAACCGAACTGGGACTTAATTACCACTTTTCAGCCCGCTCCTCCTTTCTCATTTAATTTGCTTAAATGGCTCACAGCCAAAGTCTCTCTCTACTGTGCCTGTGATGTTACATTTAGGCTTCGGCTGTTTCATTTACTTGGTGTGCTGGTTAAAAGGCTGGCAGTGGGTGCAAGTTGCAATAAAAATGTTCCCACTGCAGAAATGTCTTTTATTTATTATTACATGCACAGACCATATCCTCCAGGCTGCATACTGTAAAATGGAAGACATTTCATAATGAAGGAGCTGTGCTAAGCATAATCCTCAAAGCAATTTTATTTTCAAAACACCCAGAAGGAGGAAACATTAAAATGCGGTATACCTTTTACTACTTCCATTGCCTTTTCGACATATTACAGCCAAATAAATTGATAACTTTTATGCCTTTAAATTGAAGTAGACAGCTTGTGTAACAGATTAAAGCCAATTGATTGCTATAATAATGCATTTTAATTTGAAAATATAAAAATAATTGCAATGAAGGACAAATTAATTTTGTTAAGAAGTAATCAATAAAAAAAGAGCTAAAATAGCAAGGGTTTTGTGTATTTTCCTGAAAGTGTGGGAACATTTACATAAGGTAAAATGCCTTTTGATGTATATATGTAGGAGAGGCTTCATGAGATAAAAATTTTACTTAAGCAACATCTGCGGGTTACTTAGGGTCTGCTTTAGCCAAACTATGGCTCAGGATCTCAGAGGTCTCCAAACCAGAGCCTTTGTTCTTTGCACGCGACTTTTTATTTTTTTCAATTCCTCCTTCAAGTCATTAGCAGGGCCCAACATGCCTCTCCGTTGGCATTCATTTTGTAGGTAGTGGGATTTTATGCAGCTGGCACCAGGGGAACCGTTTCTCCTTATCCCTCCAATTTATCCTGGATTCAAAAAAGCATTGCAGCTTAAAAGAGATTAGAAATGATACAAAATAAAGCCACAGCACAGATTGGTAGACTATAAAGTTATGCCTAACAAGAACGGAAAGTGGATGTGGAAACAGGTGTGGTTTCTTCTCTTGGCATCTGTTGAAAGCGAAGCAGCACAGACATACAGTGAGCGAGTGCCAGAGCGCCAGAGCGCCAGAATAAATACGAGTCCAGTTCAAACACTGATGAATGAAAGCGCGTATGCACCATTCCCAGGTTCCTGGTTAGTATTTTTGCATGTCAAAAACAAAATGCAAAACCTTAAAGTAAAAATTAAAAGGAGTGTCAAGTGAGCAATGTTCAGTTTGGTGCTGTATAGCAAATACATAGAATGTCCATGTCGTCTCATTTGGAAACCAGGAGGAATGAAAGCACTGACGCTGATGAGTAGTCATGTGTAATGTTGTTTTGCTATTATGGAGTAATAGCCAAGGTTACCAAATGCTTCACGATGTTTGATCTACTGTGTCTTTGCATTAACAGAATGCACCATAACATCTAACCCACATATAATTAGGACCTTTGAAATAATTGAGTCACTTCAAAGAGTCTGCAATTAGATGAATGGTTCACGGTAGTTCACCTCGTGGAATGAGATATGAATTAAGCATATGTGTCTTCATTGCATATAACATTCCCAGGCTGCTCTTCCAAATTTGCAAGTCAAGACAAAAAAAATAATAATCAATGCTGCTATTTTAGTGCTATGTAGTTTATATTCTTATCAAAGGCACAAATCAAAACTGTTCTTCAGATTGAAACCTCCAATCACATAAAAACTAGTTTGTTCATATTCGCCTGGAAACAAACTGGTGGCACAGTGGTAAAGTGGTTTCCACTCCTAACTCCCTGCAAGTATGTTAATGTCCCTCAGTTCAAAAAGAATGGTAGCTGACTACTTTCTGAGTGGAGTTTGCATGTTATACATCGCACAATAGAAACATTTATTGCTGGACTACGTGATATACTGGTGACACACTGAGGGTGTGTCCTGGATTAGATTGACTCTAGTCCTGAATGACCCTGGTCTAGATAAAGCATATGAGACAGAAGATGGACAGACACACTGGTGTTATAGTCCTGTTGTATTGAATATTCATTTCCTTGAGTTTAAATGTCTAACTGGCCACCATCCTATTCAATTTAGTCTCACACTGATACAGTATGACACCCAGATTCCCATGGAGATATTGATGAACAGACAGATGTCCTGGTGCTCTAAATGAATAATACAGGACTGCTTCTCAACAGTGTCAAAGGTTTCACCCCCCCCCCCCCCCCCCCCCCCCCCCCCATGACAGCTAACCTTCAGCCACTTCCATCAAGGTAATAACTGTGACAGTTGTCCTCTTACTGTAAGTGACCCCTGCTTAGAACTCATCTTCTGTGTAGCATGATAGAATATAAGGTAAAAGACAGAAAAGGAGAGGGTAGGTGTGAGTTGTCATTGCAGAAACAGAGGTGTGTGGGTTGCTTGTTAAGGTCTTGTAAGTGGGAGCTGTGTATGACACATTTCTGGTAGGCTGTACAACTGTGATCCAGCCAGGTTGACGGTAACGAGGGAAGGGAGAGTGCTCTTTTCATAGAGCATCTTACCTGGTGAAGTAATTATCTATCTGACATTTGCTTTACACGGCTAAAGACTCTCACTACTGTAAGCCTGTGTGACTTCCTAACCTCGTGTTTTTCACTGAATGATAATGACTCATAACTTTCCTGAAGCGCTCTCACTGAGTTGATGTGAAGGACTGGCTGTCTGAAACATTTCTACAGCTAAAATAATAGAAATGAGATCTTCATTCAATCTGTAATTTAATACGTGAACTATAAATCATCTGTATCAAGTTTGGCCACGGTTTTAAATAACACACGCGCATAATGTTAAGTCTTGGTTTTATAACACGCGTTTAATATTTATTTGTAAAGTTGTTTGAAAGAGGCAGACACACCAGCAAGTATACATTACATCAGGCAGACATGTAGCTAAAACTAGTATGAGGGAACATCATGTCACATAGTGCGTTATCGATCAAACACAACCTCAGAGATCAACAACGGAGGTGAGGGCACATTTCCTTGTGGAGCGGTTTAGGTAGGATCAAACCTCTATCTTCTAGTCCACATTTCTTTTCTTTATTCATAGAGTACCCAAACATGCCTGATTTAAAGGATTGGCTTCACCTAATCTCCTTGTGCTCTGTTTCTATCAGTATTGTGGATTATCCTCTGGGATATCAAAGGAAACAAATGGACCGTTCCCAAGAGAAACAGAGTGTATATCGTGCTCATTTATCCAAATCCTTGCTTTGGCTGAATAAATAAATTCTTTGGACTCTTTCGTTTGCAGTGCTTATTGAATGAAATTGAATGAAATGAAACAGCTGAAGAAAAGGCTACGTAGAAAGAAATGTAAAGTTTGGTTAAGGGTCCAGGACACCTAGCATACTTTAGCTATAGCAGACCACTCCTCTAGTATATATCCCCCCTTTTCGTGGTTGCAATTATATACATTTTAATGTTCGAGAATGACATGCTGAGATGTTTATGTGTTGCTGATAACTAATCTTGTCTAGTCTGATTTTTACTTCCATGTATGTAGTCACGGTTGACTAAAAAGATAAACAAATGATTTATTATTATTATTTATTATTTTTTATTATTATTATTTATTATTATTTATTATTATTTATTATTATTATTATCATTTATTATTATTTATTATTATCTATTACTTTTTTAAAGTGTGAATGTCGTTAAAAGCAGTAAATCTAATTCTGTGCCGTAACCAATTCCATCAACCTATTAGTTGGAAAAAAAGATAGAGGCCACTTTAGAAACAACTTTTTGCTGAATCTCTGTGTGTTGCCAACTAAAAATCATTATCACTTATGATTCTCATTAAATGAAATGAGATGACTTAAGCTTTTGACTTCCATATTTCTTTGCCTGAGTCCTCACACAATGACAAACAGTCAGCACAGTCATATTTTTCAGTCCAGGTTATCAGTATTTAAAAACCACAATTAAGAGTGCATTAGTGGTTTATCACAGTTTGTGACCCCAATCTTTGACTGTGCAGTCACAGCTGCACTGAGGCGGAGTAATTAACTTTGTGGAATAGAGAAGAACCAAGGGGACCTCAAAAGGATGAAAACAAAAGATTGGAGTGAGATAATTCAGCAACTCAAAGAGAATGTGTCGTTTCTTCCTCAGTTAAAGCTGATGATCTCCCATATATACTGTTTTCCTGTGATTTCAGTAATGTGTGAGTCTGACAGGTAAACATGACCCCATTGTTATTATGCATCTCCCCCAGTCGTGGAGAAATGATGGCTCTCAGTATGTTGCTCAAACCAAGGTCAGTGTCTCTGCATGGTAAAGTGAGTTCACAACACACTTTCACCACAGTGTCTTCACTGGATGGTTATGGTATTACCTTATGTAATTGGTCCAATAATGACAACAACGATAATCTTATTTCTAAATGCATGTTATCAGATAAAAAACATGCTTTCATCTAATGGTCTGAGAGGCATCACATAGGCTACAATATAATTAATATTTCAAATCAATCAAGCATCATTTTCATTTTCAATGGTTGGAAATAACACATCTGTAAACATATGTTTTGATATTTTGATTGGCAAGATACATAAAATGGAATGTGTCAATAACTGCAAAAATCTGACTGTGACTGGATTAAAAACCTTTTAGAAATCTTTTTACCAAAGTCGTTCCATCTATCCATCCATCATTAATAATATGTGGTAAAATTGCACAGGCAATGTGGGAAGAGAACAAACACAAAGAATAAGAAACTTTCGTTTTGTCGTATTTTTGGAGAATCTGACAGACTTTCCAACCAAGCTTTTCAGTATTTGACAAAGTTGCAAAATCTATCACAAACATGAAACTACAAACTTTCAGGTCATAATAGGTTCGTCAGAAAGACACATTGAAAAAAATCCCATGGGACAGAGAGAACATGATGGACGTTTGGGCTGAATGACTGCAAGTTTTTGTGCTCATGCAGATTCTGTGGTAGTCCGCTGTGGAGATCGAACTTCTGATCCCAAGTCCGCCTCTTTAACTTCTGGGCCACCACCGACCCCTTTTAACCAGGTAGCATGACAAGGTGTATTTCAAGTTTACAAAGTGAAACTCTGGCCCTGAACCATCCAGCATCTGTGTTTGTTCTGGGAATTCAAGTGGCACTTCAGTGTGCGACCATACACTTTTTCATCTGTAAAATCAAATCTGTCCAGTTAAATCCAAATCTATTTTCAGTGATTTTAGTTGGGGAATCACTATTTGGTATGGAGTCCCCTTAAATGGCTGCATGTATTAAAACTGGCATGGACTGAAATTTGATGATTTGTGCAACACCTGATAAATGTTATCCTTGTGAGCTTTTGTTCAAAAGAGCTGCTTGTAAAGCCAGGAATGCTTATCTCAGTCCTTCAGTGGCCCCATAAATGTTCAATGGGGTTGAGGTCGGGTGACCAGGGAGGAAAGCCCACAGGAGTCAGCACTCCTCGCACTGCTTTGGTCTTCGTAGTTCTTTTGCAAAGCTTTGAAGTGTGTTTGGGCTCATTATCCCGCTGCATTATGGATCCTGGCTGCAGAAAGATGCAGCCTGTGAAGGATGAGACCCTTCTTCTGCTGAATGTCATCAAAATAAAGGGTTTCAGTGAAATGATGTAACTCTGGGAAACTTAATAGTTTTGTACAAATTAGCTTAGCTCGCCACTGATTGAAAAATGCAGCTGAATGTTCACTTTCTTAATTTACCAGAAATAAACTGTGTAACATTGAGGTTAAGGCTGGCAGAAAGCAGTTATCACTGAAACAGTTTTTTCTTTTACTTTGTTTTATTTTGTTTTATGTTAAAATACAAATTTAGTAACTATATCTATATTTTTTTTTATAATTTCAGTGGCATAGTTTTCCAGGAATACGTTCAAGAGAGGTCTCTGTACAAAGATATATTATTATCCTTGACTAGTGATGCACCCTGTTGGCCATTCTGTGTATAGCATAGCACTGTCAATGAACTAAAGGAAAATATAAATAAAAAGTTTTCAAGGTCCCTACCCTGTTACACACAGAAACACAAAATCATATAAATGGTGAATGGTACATATAATTCACATATATAGAGTTTTTTTTCCCCCTCTGATTTAGCAGCTCCGAAAGCGCTTTACAATGTCACATTCACACACCAATGCAATGCAGCTGCCATACAAGGTGCTCAGTATAAAAGTATACCTACTCATTAGGAAATCACATGACACAGTGTCACACTGTCTGATTCACATTATATCATTTCAGCAACAAAAAAAAAAAGAAAGAAGTCACAATCTGCTTAATGGCTTCAGCTGTGATCAGTATAGACATCTGTTAATGATTGTGTGTGTGTGTGTGTGTGTGTGTGTGTGTGTGTGTGTGTGTGTGTGTGTGTGTGTGTGTGTGTGTGTGTGTGTGTGTGTGTGTGTGTGTGTGTGTGTGTGTGTGTGTGTGTGTGTGTGTGTGTGTGTGTGCCTGCACATTCTTGTATGTTCCCTTCAGAAAGATAGTTTCAATTAACCTTGCAACTACTGCAACAGTAATTTCATATCAGTACATTGTGTGACTTCAGGTATAATGTCCTTGGGAGCAACAAAAAAAAAAGAAAAAAAAAAAGACTTGTTTGTTTATGAACTACAGATAATGACAGATCACTGTTCAGCTTTTATCTGCACAAAATAATGTTCACTCCATATGAAAGAAAATCTTTCCCCTGAGATTTTCTTTCCCCACATCAAGGTCTCTGAGTTTCCTCTTCATGCCGTTGTTGGTAGATTACAGCGACGATAAAACTTGTAGTAAACAGTCAGCCTATCCTAAGAGACTGTTGCATGTCAGAATTGCTTCATGTTGTACAAGTCCAAACAGTGGCTGCACGGTGGTGTAGTAGATGTAGCCTCATAGCAAGAATGTCCCTGGTTGGAGTCCAGCTTGGCTCAGCTGCCTTTCTGTGCAGAGCAAGTTCTCTAACAACTCCAGTTTCCCCCCACTGTCCAAAAACATGCAATGGAGGTTTACTGATGATTCTGAGAATCATGAAAATAGTTGCTCTAATATCGAATGTGAAATCTCACTAAAGCAGCTGCCTTCCTCCAGTGTTGTCCATCATCAGTGTCAGTGAAACTGGTCACTGTGGTTAAACATCCTGATGTGATCCTCTCTGGCTCTACCAACACTTTTTGGGGTGAAACTTCCAATCTGGTGGAATCTGCTCTTTTAAAAAAAGTAATTAAAAGTCATTCACACAGATGCATTCAAGCAACAATAGTCTCATGTGGACAACAGAGCTGAGAACAGATCACAGAATGAGAGGAGACTTTAAACCCAAAAGCCACATTGAGGGTTTTGGTAGTCCTTCAGATGTCAGGGCAGCTGTTTGTAACTTCTGGTGTAAAAGAATGTAAGTGTGAGACGGAGGAGCGAGATTCTGCAACAATCTTTCCTTCTGCAAAAAATGCCTCCCTGTCACTGTTTCCACTGGACAACACTTTTCCACTGGACAACACTTTTCTCCATCTGAGTGAATGAAGATCGACTAGTGCTGCAGTGGGCGATCGTTTGATGGCATGGCGTCGAATGCCAGTCACATGTTGGAGGCAGCCGTGGAGCGCATGGATAACATTATAGCTGGTAAGAGTTTTCTCTTTCATCATCAGAGTTTCAATAGACTGCCCAGTTTGTAATTGTAGTTTTCCATAAACCCACACTACACACACATGGCAGGACTCTGGGATGTTCAACATGCGAAAACATTTGTTTTATTATATATGAGGAACACAATTCGGTATTAAAAAAAAAAAAGAAGATACAAGTATGACAATTAATACTTGAAGAACTTCCATACTGTTAGTTCAGCTGCCTTTTCCTACCTTCTAATCTCAATTGCCTTTAATTTGCTTACAATTGCCACCGGTGCAGGAAATATGTGCACTCCAACTCACTTTCCAAAACTTTCCCCAAAGTTATTTGTAGAAGAGGCGACACATTTTAGCAGCTGCCCTTTGTCAGGACCACAGAGGTGTTATTGCCCAGGGTCAGGAGACAAAGATCTATTATTAGAAGTGTCAGCTTAGCTATTAACATACTTCAGAGGGAGACCCATGCAACACACAAAAACTAGTAACCACATACTGTCGCTGGAAACACGTGACATTTAGATCAAATGTACATCTTCACAGTGTGTCAAGAATACATTTCTATGGCTCTGATTTAACTTTACAAAATGAAAAGAACTTTCTGCAGCTTGGACATGGTGATTATAGTAACTGCTACTACATGCCGAACCTGTAATTTGTGGATTTCAAAGGCAGTGGTCAAAATATGACGCTATTTATGTCCAGCAAGGCCCATTTTGATATGACAGCGCCCCCATGAGTCCATCTGGTTCTAGGTCTTTGTTATTGAGATGCCCAAATAATTGAAAATAAGTTAGTTAGCGGTTTCAAAAAATAAAATGAGTAACTTTTTAGTTTTCTGTCATTGAATTACTAGTCTTTTGTAGTAATCTTGATTCTTTTTACTATTCCCAAGGCAAAATGTCTGAAGGGCTCCTCAGTGCTCCCATGCAGTGAGGTGGCCAGGATTACCAGTCCTCAGAGTGCATTCAACAGCTGACATTTCCTCCCTCTGTGGACCCCACCTTCAAGATCCTTCAGCTTACAGCGGCTCTCAGAGCTGCGTTAGAGATCCAGGGGAGTGAGGAAGAAAAGGACAGTCTCAGAAAACAAGTCTCCACTGACACAGCCGGTGTTATACTGAAATTGCTGGAAAGACATGAGGTCAGCAGTTTCCCTGTGCCCTGGTCATACAGAGAAAGGATCGCAGACTGCATTACATAATGACAAAATCTTGATTCAGGGAATCAAGCTATTTAAAAAACAAGCGGCCTGCCACAGCGTACTTCCACAGAGGCCCCGGGTTTTATTAGCTGCGTGATATGGTGCTCTTTGATCCTGGCCATCAGCATCTGGAGGGCCTTTTCCTGTCTGCCAGGGAGTAGAAAGCTGAAAGCAGGATATATTGCAAACGTCACCAGTAATGAGATCCAGAGCTCCTGTTTTCAATATGTGCAGTTACACAACCTAATCACTGTTATATCCACACGTATTTTCTTTACTGTAGTATTTGTTTATTTGATTGGTCCAGGTTCGCCACCACAAGCGTTTGCCCTGTTCATCAACGTGTCCTTTGATTTTACACAATCAACTTTACATCAATATTTCGTTTTGGTCTCCTTGACTACCCCACCCCCCATCCCCACCCCCTGCCTGTTCTGCAATGCCTTTACTGACTTTTTGCTCTCCACCACATCTGACAAGCATGTGCTGCTACAGAAACTTTCCTCTACCCTGCTCCCCTTTAGGAAGCCCCACTAAATGATCCTGACTGAGGGGCACTCCAAACAGTGTGAGAGAAGGAGCTGCAGAGACAGAGCGAGATGCAGGACGAGAAAGAAAGGGAGGACAGGAAAAGTTGGTAGATCGTGCTTGAGGGTCAGCAAGAATGCAAGGATAACAACAACACTGGAGCAGTTCGAGCTTGTATGACGGAGAAACAGGAGAAAGCAAAAAGGAAGCAAAGGAAAAGAGCACAGCCAGCCGGCATAGTTTGACTTGTGTAGCGTTGCTTCTAAAGTCTCAGGCAGCCCAGACTACAAACCACAAGGACCAAAATCCTCTCTGCACGCTCTACAACTACAGTATGGACGGTCTGTAAAAAAAAAAGGGGAGAGAGAGAGAGTGCAGTGGAGTTACAAAATAGTTGTTTTGCTTCTTTTGTGGATCGTCTGTGCCCGTCCTCTTCAGCTCATTCAAGCAAAGGCTAAGTTCTGTTAGTAATTAACATTAAAAGTACAATGGGCTTGCAAAATGGAGTATGACATTGATTTCTACAAACATTTTGCTTGGCTCAGAAAGGTAAGTCATACCTCATTTGCATGTCTGCTCTTCATACCGTCACACTGCCTCACAAGTGCACTGTGATTTTTGTTTACTTTGTGGCTTTTCCTATGTGATTACAGTAGCCGTTGCAGATCATTTTGGGGGGGGGGGGGGGGGGGTACGTTTGGTTTGTATGTTGTAGAACAGTCCGGCAGAGAAAGCGTCTTTTGCATCGGAGTGGAGAAAGTTTATGTAGAAAAATTATTTAAAGCAATACAAGCGTGCATATCCAAGTTAAACTACCCAATGCTTAAATAGTTCATACGTCTTCAAAGAGCTTTAACTTATCGAGAGCCATCAGACAGCGTCTTGCTTCTTTTAGGATCTCTTCAGTTATCACTTCCTTCATCAAGACTCAGTTCTTACTGTATGTTACATCAATATAGAACATATTTTCAAAGATACACTTGCTGATCACTTGTTAAATATTACTCACTTGTCTGTAAGGTGAAGACAATTGGCTTGGAAATTGTCAATATAGTAGTGAGATCACTATTCTCAAAGGCACTGAAACAGACTCAAACATACTTTAATCCTGCTTAAATATCCAGATACTAAAAATGCCATCCACAAGTAAAATAATTCATTCAAAGTCCATAAGATACAGATCAAGTGTTTCAAATAAAAATAAAAATAGAAATAGCGTTAGAAAAGAGTGTTTGTTTTATGATGTGACACTGTGCATTGTTCACACCTTTAGAGCCACTGAGTAACTGTTCAGATTCAGTGCTGCACATTAAACCCAAAGTTTCTCTGAGCATTAGTGCATTGCTATGAGTCTACTAATAGTTAATGTTTCCACGATACTGACTGTTTTCCCCATGATGTTTTATTTCAATCATTTGTGAATAAGATGAAGAACTGATTGGACTGGTCTAGGTTTTTGGAAAATTTGCTAAAAAAAAATTATCTGGCACACTACAAGGACAGAAACAATATTTACAGTTTCACTGCCAAAACATAGAGATATGAAAAACAAGAGGACTTGGAAACATGTAAAAAGCAGATGATATTGATCACAAAATGTCTGTAAAGCCACATTGTACTATATTACATATATTACACAGCTGAAATGTGAACTCCTGAAGTTCTGAAGTCTTTCTTACCAGGAGAATTTAAAAAAGCTTAGTAGTATTTTACAATTATTGAAAACCACTTGAGTGGGTTGATCATAATTAGGGCTGCTGCACTACATAATATTTCAATAGCTGTGGTTAAAAAGTGGGTCTTGGTGAAACTGGAGCACACTTGGTTGCATTTCACTTCCTTCGCACACTGGCAGCTCTCTAATAACTCAACCCAGAAGACAGCCCTAAACTCGGGCTGCCGCCAATACTTCATTCCCCCTAATCTTCTGCTATAAAATGTTGTACACAACTTTTAATGCTGGATTACGACCTGCAAATCTCCTCCAGACTCTCCACTCAAACAAAAGAGTGTTTACAGATTTGGAATCTGTGCAGTTGTGTGTGGTCTTGTATTTCTCTTTGTGTGAGGCCAAAAACCTGAGGGGTGGGGGTGCACAGTGATTCAGACACTTATTTGTGAAGGTTCGGGTTATAGCGGGGGCTAGAAAATTCATTCACATAATACGAAGGTGCCACAAAGATAACGACACAAGTCTGCATGTGCTGCTCTGTGTTTCTCTCCATTGTGCCTGAACATTGTGGGACACACTACAAATATGGGGTCCAGAATGCAGGATCCAACATTGGTTTTATATGTTTTTACGTCTAAATATGTGGTTTCATGTTCACAATTGGGTGGTTAGGGTTATGGTCAGCACCCTCTTGTGGTATATGGGGGAAAGAATTTTTAAAATTTTTAATTTGAATATCAGAATATCAGTAGAAAATGCATTTAAATATACAAAGAATTACATTCATATTTGAATCAGATGTATTTGAAAGCGATACAGAGCCACTGTGGTGAGTCTATGTGCTTTTTATTTTTTTTTATAAATGCTATAGCTTTTTTACAATGTGGCTGATAAAAATGGTTAATAAATAGTCTACTTATTGGCAGTAAGGTTATGTCCTTTGTGAACTGTCCATAGGTAATCAGGTAAGCTCCTGCTACAGTGTCAGACAAGAAACACTATATTACTGCAATGGGAATGTCCAAAAAATATAGTACTACAGGTTTGTTTGTGTAATTCATTTTGAAAGTAACAGTTTACCTAATGAGCTTAATCTAGCTGACCTCTTTTCTTCAGGTAAACCTCCATTCAAATACTAACAGTGAGTCGTACCAGGACCGGTTATCACGTCTGGAAGGAGACAAAGAGTCTTTAATTCTGCAGGTGAGACAAGCCACTCCTTGGTTGTAATAATCTGATTGAATCTGACTGAATACAGTATTATCAGCATTATCTCTGTCTAGTGTAAGGTAGTATCGGAAAGGCTGCTGCAGTACCAATGCACTTACCCAGGCATACCTGAGCATCTGTTTGCAAATGAATCGCTTTCATTGCACATGATCCTGCTCAAACAAAAGGAGACATGTGACACCACCTTGTTAGTGGGAACTGCTTTCACACATTTCCTAGTTCACGTATCAGTGTTAGAGGAGAGAGGTGAGGAAAGGCCGGCGAAAGGACAAAGGTAGATCAGGGTGTTGTGCTGTTGCGTAACTGCGTGTTTTTGTACCGCTGCATAGGTGCAGCAACATTTATGAAGTGGATTTAGTGAAGTACAACACTAGAACATCTCGCTTTGTCATGTGATTGTCTGTGTGTGCATGTGTAGGTGTGTGTAATCTTCAGACAGGTTGAAGCAGGTTGTGTGTGTGTGTGTGTGTGTGTGTGTGTGTGTGTGTGTGTGTGTGTGTGTGTGTGTGTGTGTGTGTGTGTGTGTGTGTGTGTGTGTGTGTGTGTGTGTGTGTGTGTGTGTGTGTGTGTGTGTGTGTGTGTGTGTGTGTGTGTGTGCGAGCGAGAGAGGAGGTGCCCTGTTTAGTTGTTTAGGTCTTTCTTAAAAAAAATTAAAAAAAAACACTGTTCCGGAGAAAATCTGTTCCAGTCGGCTGGTTGGACCTGCCTCTTAGCAAGTGATTAGCTATTATGTGGCCTTAATAGATTTGCATTTAACCTGCATTCTGCTGACACTGCTGCAGCCACTGAAGTGTTGCAACCACCTACTGAGGCATAAAGGATCAGTCATGTTGTCTCAAAGGACATTTCTGCAGTGTTTCTTTTGGCACGGATTTAGAAATTTCAACAAAAGGAGCATCAGCGTCTCAGTGAAAATGACTAATTTCCATGAATAGTTCACTGTGAAATAATAGTAAAAGTGGAAAGCGGGAAGTTTTCAGAATCTAGCTCGGCGCAGTCTGCCATCATGAGATAAAGTTTGAATTTAAATGTCAGATAAACAGTTTTCGTTTCCAGTTCTGGGATGAACAAAAAAAAAAAACACACCCTCAAATCTATTATATGTCTTCCCATCTACACGAATGCTTGCAGGTGAGTGTGCTGACAGACCAGGTGGAAGCTCAGGGGGTGAAGATCAGTGACTTACAGACTTCTTTGGTGGAGCATCAGCACAAACTCAACTCCACAGAGGAGATGCTTCAGCAGGTACTCGCACATACTGACCTCAACTCATGATACATTGCACCAGAACATCTTTCCCTCGACCCCCTGCATACCAAAGACTCTCAGGAGTGTGAATGTAACATTGTCAGAAAACTCTGCTTTCCACCAGCAGGCAGGCAGCATTGTGCTCTCAGTACTGTTCTTCCTCTTAATGAAATGTGGCACAGCCTCAGACATTAATCTTTTAAATGTGCCTCTTCCACATGTCCGAGTTTTTCTCATAACACAATGTTAACTGGCGATGAGTTCTGCTTCCTGGCAACAAAAAAAAAGAAATCCTCTCTCAAATTCCAGTGAATCTGGCCGCACATCACCTTGACAACCAAAATATTTAGGAGGTTGAGGCTCATTCCTGGCCGCTGTCTCAGAGTGTGTGTCTGGTGGTTTATGCAGGGCTTGAAAAGTCTGTCTGAGCAGGTGATTGCTGAACCATAAGCCCCACCTCCAACAAGTAAACACAACGTCTGCTCATATTCAGGCCTCTGCAGAAAGACAGAAAGAGGGAGGAGAGGGCAACAGAAAGAGGAAGAAAGTAAGGAAAGAAGGAAGGGAGGAATCATTTAAAAAGGTGGAGAGATGGGAGGGAAAAAAGAAAAGGGGTGGTGCTCCCTGAAGAGTTAGAAGTGTATGTCAACTTTCTGTTGTGTGTGTGCTTTCCACTTCACGTCTGCACCAGCGACTTTATTAAACGACTTAAAGACAACAGAACGGAATGGATATATGAAACAATTAACTACAGAAACTACAGCTCTTTTGAGACTACTGCATCCAATGAAGAACAGACATTTAAGTTTCAAAATGCTGGAGGCAGACACTGGAAGATAAATCAGGTATTACATCTCATTCCTATAACCCGCCTCCTGTAAAAATAATTAAATTGGACTCTTTCACTCTGTTCTGACAGGAATACGTATGTGCTATCTATCTGACGAGTTGTGAACTTAATCCACAACGTGTACTCTCCTGTGCAATGCTGTATGTATTTAGAGTATCAAAGGGCAGCCACGGCTGGTTTCTCGGAGACGTGGTCATTATGAGGCTTTGGACATGAGCCGTAAATCTCTTCCTGGTGACAAAGCTCTAATATTTTCCATGTGGACTATACAAGAAGCCAGCTATTTTTCCAAAGCCAGAGTTTTAAATGGATGTATCCATATGCACAGTTTCTCTTGCCTCAGATGCTCATTTCTGGACTTTAAGTGATTTAGCACCTGACATCAACTAAATTAGTATTACATCTGCCGGCATAGCTTGGCTTCTCTCTGAAGGCTGACAGCCATTCAAGACAAACAGTCACAGCACCGTTTAGCCACATCGTCCCTCCAACACCAGGTTTGACTGGCAGCCATTCACATTCACCGGACAGGAAAATGCACCTGTCAGAGTTATTTTGATGTTCTCTCTATGGATGTTTTACATGCTTTTGCTCCTTCGCTCTCTCTCGCTCTTTCTCTCCCTCTCGCTTTCCCCCCCTACTCTGCTGTGTACTTTGAGTGAGCTGTGAAATAGGCATTATAAATAGTGGTCATGGGTTGTGTATATTTAGCCACTCAAACAGCTTCTCAAACCAGTGTGGTTTGTGTGACGGGACTGTCATTACAGAACTGCTCGCTCGCTGTTCCTCACACTTAATGCTGCTGTTGTTCAGTAAGTATTGTGCCGCGTGTGACACTGAAGGGATAATGTACACACGCGTGTCTGTTTGTGCTGCTTCACACTCTTGCTGCGTGTTGTTGATGACAGGAGCTCCTGCATAGAACGTCACTGGAGAGCCAGAAGCTGGGTCTTATGGGGGAGGTGTCCTACCTGAAACTGAAGCTGGCAGACATGGAGGGAAAACAGGGCCATGGGGCTGAAAGGCAGCACAAAGCGGAGGTAAGACCTCTTACTAGGGCATTATGAAGCTGTTCCTAAAGATTTACACCGTTTGTTTTTTAAAGTCCAGCAAACTGATAATGTTATTCATCCTTAGGTCTTTACAGGTTTTTATATGTCTTTTTTAATGTTAATACAAAAGTTGCCTTGTTGAGTGGTAACATGATTTAATTCATTTGCTCTTTTTAATCACTTGCAGTTTGCTTACTTTCTTACTTTATCTGTTAATCTTTCACTATAAATTTGTAGTGACATGGCAGATTCTAAATTAGCCAATTCATAAATACTTATAATAATGATAATGATAATGATAATGATAATGATAATAAAGATAATAATAATACATTTTATTTATTTGCAGGTACTTTCACAACACTCAAGGTCATCTCACACGAGTTAAAAACAACATAAAAAATGATACAAGATAGGAGGAAACACAGGTACTATAATAAATAAAAAAAATTAAAAAACGTGCAGTTTATACTATATGCGTGTGTACTGTGTATCTAAATAACTTTTCACTGGCGACTATTTGCAAAGAGGAAACTACCATAGCTTCAGAAATTTAGAAGCCTCTAGTTTTCTCAATTCTTTGGTAATTTGAACTTAATTTTGGCAAGAATGATGAGAAAACACACAAAAACCTGTATTGTGTTTTGAATGATCCAACCTTAAAGTGAGCTGCTGATTTAATGGAAGACTATAAACACTTTCTGGGTGGATGGAAGGGAACATTCACCCAGAGCTTGGCTCTGTTGATCCTGCAAATTCAAGAGGAAAAAAATCTCCCTGGGTTTAATGTTTTTGTCAGCCTAAACTGAATCATGTATTTGCTTAGGACTTGTGTGTTAAGTTACCAGCAGATTTCCTGGGCATCCGTTGACCGTATAAATTTTAGAAAGGAAAAGCCGAACGATCACTGGACAGGATACTATAATGTATAGGTTACTGTCAAAACAGTGCTGGTCAAAGACTCTTTGTGTCCTCAGGTTAAAAGAGTTCAAGCACAGCAGAGCTGGCATGATGGATGATGGGCAAAATATGAGTGTGTGTAGGCTTCAACCCAGATAATTTAGTTCTTCGCGGAGGGAAAAAAGGTTGGGGAGGGGGAGGTCATTCTGGAAAACTGATCCACTTCCTAAGTCAAGACATATTTAGAAAAGCATTTTTTCTACACACATTCATTTGTGTATGTTTTTATTCAATGCTGATTGTCTGCCCAGACGAGCAGAAAGAAAAGCCATCAGGTATATTTTCAGATTCTCAAATCTGCTTTCGCAATGTGAAATAATTACTTTCCCTTAAACAGCTGCATGGACTTAAGAAAAGCAGAAAAAAAAAAACAGCATTAAAATGCTTTCCTGGCGTCCCACGTGCCGCTTCTACTACACAAACATGTCCACACACGAGCTTGTTTGTGTGCGCGCGCTCACACACACACACACACACACACACACACACACACACACACACACACACACACACACACACACACACACACACACACACACACACACACACACACACACACACACACACACACACACACACACACACACACACACAATGTGTGGATGCCTCTTTGCTGTGGAGCCAGTAAGCTCATAGTTAAATTTAGAGGCAGAGGCACTCCGTCTCATCTGTCATATCCGCTGTACGGACCCCAAGTGAGACTTCCTCTGTCCACAGTCCGAGCATAACTCGGCTGCTGTTTATACTTTTTCTGAGGGAACATGGGCAAGGTTCACCTCCAGAAGATGGCAAGAGAAAACATATCCTTGCTCTTGCAGCAACTGAAAGGTATCAGCACAAACTACCAGAGAAGTCAAGAATTTTGCTCAGGAACATAATGTTGGTCGGGTGTGTAACAACATCTTTGCTACTAAATAATGTGTGTTTGACTTTGTCTAATAAAAGTGAGTCTGAATGAGATGAGCCAAAGACTTTTATTTTGTAAAACGGGGTCATATGTGTTCAGACTCACGACCAACCAAAAACTTTTTTAGGATAGAAAATGATAGAATATCGCCATGGCTTGGAAGGGAAAACTATTATTCAAACTCGCACAGATATGCAAATTCATTTCAGTTTTTCTTTCTTTTTTTCTGAACATTTCTCTCAATTCTCTCTCCCTCATTTGCCAGACGGTAGTAAATTTTATTAGTGAGCTGCAGGAGCAGATGTGTCAGTTTCAAAAGGAGATTAATAGCAAGATCCAGGAGAAAAAGGCTTTGGAGAGCCCGGTTGACAGCAAGCCTCCAGTGACCTGCCCCACGGAGTCTGCAGACAGCCGGGACTCAAACCCGGGGGTGTCCTGTGACAGGACCTCAGGGGGGATGCACAAACTAGAAGAGGCTCCAGACGGGTCTGATGGGGACACACACAGCCTGGAAGAGAGTAGCTCAGATGAAGAGCCTCAGGATCACCATGGAGGAGAAAGTGTAGGCACAGCCTGCCTGCATGACTTCTAATCTTGTGCACAGCATGGGTTGCTTCACCTTGGTGTGTTTAGATGGTTTCGATGCTCAGCTGGGCTTCATGCCACTGTTAAATTTAGTCCTTCTGCTTGAAAAAGAAGGAAACTTTATTTGTTACAAGCCAGTGTGTGACAACAAAAATGCATCTTGTGCCGTGTGACATTTTGTGGAGTTTAAAAGATCATGAGCCATTGGCTCATATCAGCTGGATATGCTGAGACAAGCTAATTTTGTACACATTGTGTTTTAGGGCTTACTAAAGGAGCTCCGTATTCTTAAGGACAAAGTGGAGCACCTGGAAGATGAGAAGTTACAGTATGAGAAGAAACTCAAAGCAACAAAGGTAATAGAATGATTCTGCATGGTGTGTACACTTTGCAGTGCACCATCAGCACCACTCCACTTTCCAAAATGTTGTCCAATCCTATACTCCAGACAGTTTTTTGACTCATTCTCTTTTGCACGTGTTCATGTATTCACACATTCGCACGCACGCACGCACACACACACACACACACACACACACATTTTACAGAAGTCTAAGAACTGTTATATTTTGTGATTTTGTAATGAACAGATTTAAAAATCGCTCGGTAATGAAGTACTTTTGTACTTTGGTGTGACCTCATAGCATGAACTTCTTGGACTTACTTCATTGTTACACTTCCTTCATAGTAGCCCTCTTTTATTATATTAATATTACAACATACATAAGTTATGATATGTTTTATTTCTCTTTAATTTCTTTTCCTTGTTCTATTACTTACCCCATTATCATTTACTCAACAGTACTATACTACAAGTAGTTAGATTTTAAAGCCGTGTCTTGGAGAGATGAACAAGCTATCTAGAACTTTTTATCATAATTGGAAACAATTAATGTGGCCTGTGTCTGCCTTGAAGTACTGTATAAGGTGCCTAATGAAAAATGCCCAGTCAAAAGTCACGGACGTCATATACGTATACACTTGTACATATGCTGATGTTTGCTGTGTCACTTTTAACATTCAAACTAAATGATAAACTGTTGGCTTGTCAACATGTGTCCATGTTGATGAGGATGAGGTTTCAAGATACGCGAAGTAATTTGCCATAAATATCAAATAATCTTAGTTTTCAGAAAACTGTAGGATTTGATCACGTTTCTGCAGATGTGATCTGTAATTTCAAAATGAACACATTCTACATCTGGGCATATCTTTCCCAATACGCCTAAATGTGGTCATAACGCTAACAAGGAGAGTGAAGGATAACTTTACCCAAGTCATAAAAAGAGACCGCGTCAATCCAAAGGTTTTTTCCAGTTAGTTGTTCCTGGTAAAACCCAAAAGGAAGTGACCAAAGGGGCATCCTAACCTGAACTGGCTCTTCTTAATTGGGAGGTGGCTTTACTTTGAGTCCCTCCTGGATTGTCAAACTAATCACTGTCACAATGATAGACACCCACCGTCATAGGAAGCTGCTGTGTTCTGATCTCATTCTTACTGTCATGACCACATTTCATGGACAGACGTGAAGATGGGCATTTGGACTGAACTCGTATCACTCAGTTCGCTACCATTCACAAATATATAGTTTCCCATCCCACCTGAGGAAGTTATGCCATCTTTTTCCATGATAAGCTCAGACTTGGCTAAGCTGATCTGCAGTCCTACTACTTTACACTCAGCAGGGAACCATTCCAGAGTATGTTAACTCTAACCCCTGTCCTCAACAGTAGCTCTGGCACCCAATTCTTCCATATCAGCAAAACATATGTATCAATCTCTGCTTCCAAGATAATCTGCAAAATAAACCTCCATTGTTGCTCTTTAGTGTGAGTTTTAACAATATGTCCAAGACGCTTTCTCCAGTCACAGAGGCTTCCAGGCTTTAAACTTTTTAGGTGTATTTCATTCATGGGGTATTGCCACCAAGACGTTTTTTCCGGCTTTGTTGATGACTCCATCAATCAAGTTAAGAAAACATTCATGCACTTTGGAATAACTGCCTATAATGAGAATAAAATTTGCCAGCAAGGTTTTGTTCTTGTACATTTTGAACAAATTAGTGGAAAGCAGTGTTTTTAGCAAGTACAAAAGACCATTGATATTTGAGAAGAAAAACAGTTTTTTCTCCACAAAAGAGTAAGAACACGCTGGAAAACAGATCAGCCTGAACTCCACTTTATTGCCATCTGTGTGTGTTCCTTCTGCAACTTACTTCAAAACAAGCTATAAACTCCGGACACCAGCCATTTGCTACTTTAAAATTCACTGCAGCTTTGTTGCTGGTGATTCATCTGTGAACACTGCTGAGAAAAGAGTGTCTTATGATTTGCTTCTCAAGTAAGGACATGCGTAGAGACTTATAATTGAAACACAACTACTCACTATATTCTGTGTAATAGTTTTTTAGGCGTGACCACCTTCAATAAGACATGTGTTGGCACATACAGTGCACTAGTGCAGAAATACCTTTCCTTTCCTGCAAAATTCCTGAGTGTATTTGTTACCCACAGGCAGAGATCAGCAGCCTTCAGCAGCTCCTGCTCACTAAGAACACAGAAATTGAGAGTTTGCACACTCAGCTGATGGCCAGACCCTCTCTACCCACCGAGAGCACAGAGAGAGGTAAGAAAAGCACCAAACACCCGGCCGTTAGTCAACCTGTCAACAACAACCTCCATCTCTGACATGCCCAAACTGATAGGTGGCACTGTTAATGACTGTCGATTGGATTAAATAACTTTCAGTTAAGAAGTGTGGGAAAAGTCTGCCATGGCCCCTTAAAAACTGTCTGTGTGTGTCTCTTTCTCTCAGAGATGTACAGGAGGAGGCTAAACACCAAATGTAAGCCTAAAGAAAGCTTAATAATAGTCACTTTAAATCAACTGACTATGTCTATTTTTTATCTCCTATATATTGCCTTTGATTTATTTTCCTGATCTCTAGTTTTAGGGATTGCTTTGAAAATCATCAACTAATGTCGGAAATTACTTGATCTCTGTGCTCTTGAGCTTATTTGTGGATGACTGTAGGAATAATGTCTTCTTTGTTCATAATTGTATTTATCATAAACCACTTTTCTGGGATAGTTGTTTTGTGTAATCATTCTCACTCGCTTGTATGTCTGCAATTGTCACTTAGTGTTCCGGACCATGAGCCCCAATATAGAAATGCTGACATGACCTAAAGATATGATTGGCGGATAAAAACGGCTTGGTTAAATCTAAAAATACATGGTTTATATATTACTCTGGTGGGGAATAAAATTACAACAAGCTTCGATTGACTTTTCACTCTCCCCTTTTTCAGAATGAATGCATCCAAGTAAATATTTCTATTTGAATTTCCTTCTTTTAGATCAAGAACTACAGAAGCTGAAAAGTGGAATGAAATCACTAATAGCTGCTAATGATGAAAAGGTATGTTATGAGTGACCTGGAAGCCCAGCCCTCCTCTTCCCAGTCATAACAGCGATCTGTGATTATGCAGTTCAGATCAAAGCGAGTGGTGTCCTAATTCTAGTAGAATACGAAGTTACTCACTGGCCTGTATGTGGACATGCTGTCGTACTGCCAAAAGACCTAGAAAGTAATGTTTTTTTTTTAAGTTGTCATTTCTCAGAGGCCCCACCCTCCAACCATTTATAGCACAGAGGGGCTTTTGTATTCTCTCATCCAGTCTATCTTGAACTTTAAAGACTTACAGACACAGGCCTACATGTGGCACTCAAGTGAAGACACACACACACACACACACACACACACACACACACACACACACACACACACACACACACACACACACACACACGTGTGTGCACACCCCCAAGGCGAACCATTTCAGGCAAAGCCACACATAAGTAGGCCTCATTCTGCCAAGCCTAATTTTGGAGTGAGCTACATTAAGAGAACCATGGCGAAACCAGGCATGGGCACCACTTCAAAAAACACACACTCCACACAGCTGGTGACCACAACTAAGTATTGCAGCGAGGCCTGTCAATCCCCTCCCTATCCAATACTTTGATGTAAAGGCCATATGGCGAGGGAGAAATGTTTATGCGACATATCGGTCAGTAACAGAGAAAGACGAGCAGTCAGTGTGTCTGTTCCTGAACCTTAGATAAACATCTTAATTGAGTTGTTTTCGTTTGACCTGGAGCCCATACTCCTCTGCTGTCTGCAGGACCGGCGTATTGAGGAGCTCACTCTGCTCCTGAATCAATGCAGGCAGTTCAGAGAGGTCACTCACATCACAAGGCAAGGTAACCAGCTCATTCGTTATCGTCGCACTTCTTTTTCTGACGTATACCACCCGCTCCAGCAGAAAACTACATGTCTTTCCCCGTCACTTTAGCTCCACCCGCTGTTCGATTGTTGTCAAACGGTAGGAGTCTGTCCAGCAGCAGTGAGGAAGAAGAGCAAGGCATGATGAAGAGTGCTGACTCAGCCAGCGCAAAATCCGAGGATCTGAAATCCGAGGTGGGAGCAAACAAGATGAACCGTGCTAGTCTGTTCAAAGGTTATACAAACTATTTTGTTTTAAACTGCATTTTTTTCCCCGAACAGGTTTCAACAAACAGTTCGTCCTCCCAGCAAACATCTCTTTTATCAGTCCAGAAAGACAGCGACCCCAGGTAGTAAATCAGCTTTTATTTACAGATGATACTGATATTTCTCAAAAGCATTTTACTGATTTATTTGTCTCTTTTATGTCCCAGAATGGATTCACAGACTTTGTCGAGTAGTATGAATGACATAACTAATGAACATCAACAAAAGGTATTATCATTAATTACCTAATTCATACTATTTGCAAGCATCTTACCAATCTTAAGTGTGTGCGTCTTGATTCCTTCCACAGTTTGAAGCCGGAGTGTCAGACTTATTTCAGTTCAGGGGATGGATCGCAGTAGAGCAGAATCAGTCAAACGTTATCAAAGTAAACTATAAATAAAGTCAACTCAAAAATGTTCCTCGTTTTTCAAGTCTAGTACAAAAACAAAATCCTATCTGCCGCAACTTTTGGTTTCACGCCAGTGAAGGCAAAGTGTTGTTGTGTCTGAGAACACGTGACTTCAGCAGCTCTCAGCAGACACATATTCAGAAATTCACCACTCATAGTGTGAGGATTGTGATACTTTTTATGCCAAAACAGATCCACACATGGATGCACTAAAACTTTACTTAAGTGGACTTAAAGTTCCCTTTTAATTTGAATAAACTGAAAGTATGCCTCCTCTGCATAGATACCAAAAATCAGTTATGTCACAAAGTCACACCTCTTTATGGCCACTAATTCAAAGGTTACTCAACATGCTTCCATATTAGAATTATTTCTCTCCAACAGTACATAAAAAAAACTGTATAAGTCTCACGATAATAATAATGACAGAAATAGTGCTTCTTCTGTCCATAAAGTCAAAAGGTAACAACAAAATATGACCTCTCTTTTAAAAGCTTACTTGACAAAAGATGAAATGAAATCAAGTTCTGAATAACTCTTCTGTTTCACACAATTTAAAAAATATATCCTCCAGTTTTTTTCGACATAACGTTTAAACCATAAAACAGCAGTTTCATAAAGATAAATTAGAAGCAATGCAGCTCCTGCACAGCCTTTTAGAGATTACATCACACGCAACAAAGTACCGAGGTACTCTGTGCAAAGTGCCAGACATCTTAGATAAAAGCTCAACACAAGGACTTTTTTTTATAAATTTATGAATATGAAAAAAAAAAACCCACACACCTGAATGGCGACTGACAGGATGAGAAAAGTGAATGTGTCTAGGCGAAAATGCACATTTGGTTACCTGACAAAGTAAAGCACTGATGCTGATGCTACAGTATTTCCATATCAATAAGTGAACTAGGTTTTCATGAAGCATTACAATGCTGCCACCTCCTGTTTAGTTCTGGCTCTCATTGTGATGTCTACTGTCACTGAAACAGTAGACGCATTAGAAACGGCCATTATTTTAATAGAAACATCACATTTAATGTCTTTTCTATTCCTCAGCTTTGGAAGGTCAGGCTGGACTGGAGGCACATGTTTGACACATCTTGTCTAAAGCCTCAACGATGAATACAATTGATAAATACAGTTTTGGCGATAAACATTATGGTGCTCCAATATGTATTTGATGGAATCATAACCTTTTCTTTTGTAACTGTTGATCCAGAGTCTGGGTGACACCAGAAGTCAGACGCTGCCTATGAGTTCCTCCCTGATAGAACAAAATGGGACTGAAGACAGCAACAGTGACAATCAAAGGTCTCCAAATGGAAGTGAAGATGGAGACTCCAGCCAAGGTTAATCCAAATCTATTAATTTACAACTCTGCAGATGTGTGGTTATTTGTGATGTGTGATTAGTGTTTTTGCTTCAATAAGCCTTGATATGGTGGAAGACCAGTCACCGTTTTTTTGTGGACTAGGCCATAGCCTTGTAATTTCCATGAGAGAAGGCAGTATTCATATTTGGACTGAACCGCTCCCCTTTGACCAGATGGCCTCGTTTGGTACGTTTGATCACAGCTAATTGCAGAGGTTCCTGACAGAGCAGATGGATCCTGGGATCTCTCACCGGACACGCCCTTTCAATTCCTCTGAATTCGTCTGCTCCACCCTTCCTCAGCCTGACTGACCAAATTTAACTTTAACTTGACTTTAATTTCTTCCTGCTGTGCTCTGCTGAGGCTCACTGCAGTCTGTATCATAAAGATCACACCTTATAATATGTAGCTAAGATCCTTTGGTGGGGCATTAGCTGTTGAATTATTTGCTGAACTTAATGATGTGTGACCTGTGTGCCTCCACTGAATAGAGTACTGTGAACAGGCAAACCACCCCATGTGCCATGATCATGAAGATTGAGTCTTAAACATACCAAAGTACAGGAAATGGCCAAATCTTTTCATAGATGCCATTCATCAAACATACTTGCTTTGGGAGGGTAACAGTGGTCCTTTGTCTGCTTAAATATCCCTGAGTGAACTGTGAGGTTTAGCTAAGTGAGTGAATCTAAAATGCAATGCATGTAATAAATGCCCCATTGGGGACATGGAAACAATTTGGATCATTTTGTACACGGTAATATTATATTGACCAGGGTTTTTGTAACTGTCATACAGGAAAACTGGAGAAAGCTGATGACAGCACATCAAGTGATAATTCCCCGGTCCATTCGGGGGCTGGCACACAACCAGGCCAGCGAGCTGTTGGCTCACCAGAATACATGAAGAACAACAGGAGCTTCAAGAGACTCTGGGGAAAGTGAGTGTGGAAAATTACACCACTGTATTCAAATTAATCATCACCAAGTAGGCCAAGGAACAGGATATCCTTACAATTAAGAAGCTTCAGCCTTTCATCACAAGTGTATGTTTACTTAAATTAATTTATATAACACACACACACACACACACACACACACACACACACACACACACACACACACACACACACACACACACACACACACACACACACACACACACACACACACACACACACACGTTTGTTGCCTTTTGCTGTCGATGAGAACAGCTGCTGAGCTGCTGTCTCTCTCTGTCCTGTGAGCTTTAATAGACGTCCGCCTGCCTCCATGGTGATTTGTTTCAAGCCCTTAAACACACATCAGCTTACCTTTCTAAGAGATGCATACTGCTCTCTACATGGTGTTACTGTATATCTTCTGTTTTGTGGCTGCTACTTCTCATTGTGACTCATTCATTAATATGTGTCTTTCAAGAACAGCTGTTCTGAAACATTCTGCTTGCAGCTAAAACGTGTACAAATGCAGGACATGATAAGAGATTAACTCGAACAGAGCAAAATAATTTGCTTGCAACACCATTTGACTTCCAAACAACTGATTTAACATCGGCTTTAACTTAAGAGAGAATCAGTTATGAGATTGACCATACAGCTAATTTGCCACAATCCAAAAAGCACATTAATTAAAAAAAACAAAACAAAACAAAACACAATTTCAAATCAAATAGTTATTTTTTTTGGCAAAGTCTTTTTTTTTTTTTGTCTCAGTGCCGATTAAAGTAACAACATAGTAACTTGGAACTAAGTAAAAAAAAAAAAAAGCAACTTGTTCAACACAATTAATAGATAAATGTACACCTACTTATCACACATATAAAACATGCATTAAATCGTAAGTGATGTACAACTTGAATATTTAAGTGCATGTTTATTTCGTATACTTTTGAAGAGTTTAAGTGAATTAAACCAACGGTTTTTTATATTATTATGATTCGTTCTCATGCAGACTTCGAAGAACCCAGTCCGGAGGCCTCCAGGCAGCAGATCTAGACGGTGGTCCGTTTAAAAGAGGAGGTCTACGTGCAACAGCAGGACCCAGACTAACCCGGACCCCTGAATCATATGACAATCCACGGTAACCCTGATCGAGTTTAGCATTCTGACTTATATTTGAAATTGTTCCGTGATAGTTAATCTGATTTAATCTGCTTGCAACCTCTTCCCCTTTAATAAAATAGCCAAAAAGAAGAAGAAAAATGTTTTTTAACCCCTCTATAAATTCCATCAATACTTTTTGGGGAAGAATAACATTGAACCTTGCTAAAATTCTACATTTACAAATTATTTATTTATTCTTTGTTTTTTTTCCCTCTTTCTCCTGCTCAGTGATCTTAATATTCCATTCAGCCAGTGGAGTAAAGAGCAGGTCTGCGGCTGGCTGGACGATTATGGACTTGGTCAGTACGTCAGTCTCTCCAGACAGTGGATAGAAAATGGACAGACTCTTCTTGCTGCTACAGTTCAGGACTTTGAGAAGGTCCGACAATGACATCAATTTGAATTAAACAAACATAAAACTGTTTGCAGTTACACTATATAAATACATGTCTGATGGTGAAAGACATTGAATTTGGGTGAATCACTAATTGAATAGGTATTTTCTTTGTGCCCTCAGGAGATGGGCATGAAGAATCCACTGCACAGGAAGAAGCTGCAGCTTGCTTTGAAGGCATTCACCACTAAAGTTTTTGAGAAATCATCAGAGTTAGATCACATCTGGGTCACCCGTAAGTCCTTCCTACGTGGAAATGTTTGGAGGTCCTCCGGCTTTTTCTTCTCATCAGATGCACAAATAAAGAAACAACAGTTTTGTTTTTTGTTTTTTTACACAAGAATGTGTAAAAAATGTGACTATATATGTCTAAATGCAAATATACACATGTTGGGCAGTTTCCCTTTTGCTTCTTCTTCTTTTAACTTGTTTTTCTTGCATCCCACCTGTTTTTAGTAACATTTTGTTGATCTCTATTTTTTTATTTTTTTTATGTTTGTCTTATTTATTTGTTTTCATTGCTGGTTCTTAAATCAGAATATAACGGTGGGAGGGTCCTATTCTTCTCCTCTTGGCCCCAATTGGTTTTGTCCTGTGTTGTTTGACTTACTGTAATCCAAACTTACCTACAGGTACAAATAAAGGAACCCACCCAAGAGACCAACCTAACATACAAAGCTACCAAAACCTTGACATATTCTCTAAATGACAGCTTACATTGACCATAGTTGGACACTCGACTGCTGATGATGTATGTAACAAGATGCTTGTTTGGTGACTGAATGTGTGATTTGTTTTTAACGCATTCAGGCTGGCTGGACGATATCGGTTTGCCTCAGTATAAAGACCAGTTTCACGAAGCTCGAGTGGACGGTCGGATGATACAATATCTCACAGTGGTAAGACTTCACTACCGGAGAAGTACATTTTGTTTTCTAAAAATGTTGTGTTTCCTATATATATTTTGTTTTACATTAAGGGTGATCTAATACAATACAACATATCAGTAATGTAAGCACAGGAACACAAATGTATACTACAGCAGAGGAAAACCATTCCAGACATATAGTCAGTGTTTATGAAGAACAAGGGGTCCTGGAAATGCAAGATGTGTGCATAATTCCCCAACATGTTTTAAATCAACAGAAGATATCATGCTGCTAATTTCTATTCATTTGTATCACATGGTGAACATGAACTATTTCCACATCAGTTGTGACATTTGGACAAAACCTTTGCACAATACTATATATTTGAAAGCATTTTGCTATTTGCCACGATCCCTTCCCATTAAAGTGTTTCTTTTCCTCTTCACTCAGAACGACCTGTTGACTCTTAAGGTCACCAGCCAGCTGCATCATCTCAGTATTAAATGTGCCATTCATGTCCTTCATGCCAATAAGTTCAACCCAAATTGTCTTCGACGTCGGCCAGGAGAGGAGGTGAGAGAAAAGGGTCAAACAGGAGAGAATGAACTGTGTGAACGTGTTTGATGTTAAATTAGGCTTTGTGTGTACGTTGTACATTGAGAGCTGTGTTGCAGAAAAAGAGAAACTTGTTCAAGAAAAGTGTTTGACCAAGAGCCTCTGGAATGTTGAAAAATGTTGTTATATCAGTTCACCACAAGGTGGAGTCAGAAACAGGAAACATGTTCAAAACCAATACTTTTGCTTCCAAAATAATTCAAGGCTACTTCCTGGTTTATTTTTTTTAAAAATGTCATTTATAGAAGCAAGTGAGAGATGAAATTGAGTGATTACAGGCTGATATTGTTTCTTATTGATTGTCACCAGAATCAGCCCTCTCCCTCGGAGGTGGTGCAGTGGTCTAACCATCGGGTGATGGAGTGGCTGAGAGCAGTGGATCTAGCCGAGTATGCTCCCAATTTACGGGGCAGTGGTGTCCATGGTGGTTTGATTGTATGTACCAGAAACTTCCTACATCATCATGTGGTTTTCATCATTAGGTGGCTCGTGACCAAAATATCTTTCTTTTATTTTAACTTTTGAAGATTTTGGAACCTCGCTTCAGCTCGGAGACTTTGGCCCTGCTCCTAAACATCCCGCCACAGAAGACGTTGCTCCGTCGTCACTTGGCCACCGCCTTCTCGGCCCTGGTGGGTTCTCAGGCCACGCAGGAAAAAAGAGAGTATGGCAATGCCACAGGCCATGTGCCCCTCACCACCACTGCTAAAGTAAAGGTAAAAGGAAGTTTTATTCTGTTCATGTCAACTAAGACCGGTTTTTAACTTCAATTTCAAAACTACCACTTCGGAGTGAGAGAATTCAGAGTTTGCACCCCTTGCTTTAAAGTTTGCATGTTCTTCATGGAGATGCACAGGTTTTCTACAGTTTCCGTTCACAACTGTCAATAATTGTTGAGTGTAAATTCCCAGTAAGTGGCCAGAGTCAGCTGAGATCTACTCAAGTGCTCTGTGAACCTGAGTTAGAAGCATCATGACAGATTGGTGAATAAATTATGTTGACAAAACAAATAGTCTGATTAAATATTTTTGCACAAAGTATTTAACTTCTGTAAAATATTGTTTTGAAACCCTTTGCACCTCCAAAATGGTGGAACAAAATAACACACTTTGTGTCCCCTGTCAAAAAGAACATTCAAGCGTGTGTGTGTGTGTGTGTGTGTGTGTGTGTGTGTGTGTGTGTGTGTGTGTGTGTGTGTGTGTGTGTGTGTGTGTGTGTGTGTGTGTGTGTGTGTGTGTGTGTGTGTGTGTGTGTGTGTGTGTGTCTTAAAAATTCAGCTGTGCAAAAGTCACAAATATCCAAAGTCAATAAACTTCACGATAATCAAGTCCGTTTTTTTTTTTTTTTAATATATTTTCTTGTGAGAGAATTGTATGATTGTCAAATTATAACAAATCGCAGGAGGGTTCAATCATTCAAAATGCTCCGTTGGAGAATTGCCTCAAAATGATTTATTACTGTGTTTCGTGTGTGTTTGCAGCCTAAGAAACTCGGCTTCACCCAATTCAGTCACCTCAGGAAGCGGAAACCTGATGAATCAGCAGACTATATCTGCCCAATAGACAGCGCAGCGCTAACAGCCAATGGAGTTTCTCGCTTTCCCTCATCAACACACCGAGGCCTGAGCCCCAGTCTGGAGAGGCCAACTGAGAGGAAGGAGCAGGTGGCAATTCAAGTTCAATGTAATGATGCCCAACAATAAGTCAATGGACATGACGACTCCACCCTCTTCACTCCCTCCTCATCAAGGAGAACTTTAGATGTCTCCCTACGATCTGCTGGATGGACTGCAAACAAGCTTTATTTAGCAGGCTGTGATGGTGCTGTTATTATTTTAATCAGGTATTACTGAAACAATAATCATCTTAAAACAGTGATTGTAAGTGACATTGTGTATGAAAGCTGCTCTCTGCATTCCGTATCGAGTTGGATTCCGAAGCTTCTTCTATTTTTTTGCTTTTAAAACAATGTATGTTACCGACCATTTTGTACCTAAAATGAGTAGTTTGGTAGATTCAGCGATTGTGTTTTTTGTTGTATAGTGGAATTGTCTGTACAGTTTAATTGATCCACAACAATTACCTTAAGAATACATGTTTCTCGATTAATTTACCGGTAACTACAACTTCTTATCTGCACCTTACACAAGGCTTGTTGGTAAATTGAGTCCAAGCTAAAAAATGTTTCAGTGTGCTTTAATCACAAAGTGTTGGATGTTTTTCTTTTCTTTTTTGGGGGGGGAGACAGACAGACTCAGACACAGTATTTATCACTGCTGCAGTATGTTACTTTACTAAATGTAACTTTGTATTGCACCGGGATTTTATTGATACATGGTGACATTATTCCTGATGGAGCCGATAGCATTCAAAAAAACTGTTGATCTAAGACTGCCCACTACCGGTCATCGACTATAGTTGCACCCAGTGAATTTTCAATCGATTATTTTTTTTTTCATTCAGTTCAGTTTTTAATGACAGAAAACTGACTTGGATTTTGTTCTGATTTAAAGAGTTAATCATATTAAATGTATATGGTATTAATGATATGTTTGTTGTTGACAGCATCACATTAGATTTGGACTCTGTTGACATTGTTGAATGCCTTGATGATGAAGAATATATGATATATTACATATGGCACCTAAAATTAAAAAAAATTATCTACAATCTGATTAAAAATCTGAATTCACAAGAAGTCCAAGAAGTCATGATTCAATTTTTGTTGTTGATCCCTGAAAGATATTGATCATGAAATTAAACGACAGTTTCTAGTCAATGTAATTATCATGTTTTCAAAAGGCAACAAACACAAACAAGCATTGGCTCATTGAGATATTCGAACGCAAAGAGAGAACAAATTTCAGACATTGTCACTGGGAAATTCTATCCATCCTTCCATCTTCAATCCCACTTCATCCTGTTTGGATAGGTCACGAGGTCATCATTTATGTGGATTTAATGTGATTAAATATGCTTGAAAACATATCAACTGATGAAATAGTAAATGTAGAACTGTCCAAGAAAATTTCAAGAGGTAATTTTGAGGGTATTTTTTCGACAGAACAAACTGGCCATGATGAGACTATTACAGACTACAGGACAACACAAGTGCTTTATCTTCAAAACCAAAATGTCACAGACAGAGGCTGGAATTGTCACTATCGGAACTACTGAACGTTTTGCTGAATAACAGAGAATGATTTTTCATACATCAAGTGCGAAAATGAAACTACGGGTCTCTAGCAAAATGACATTCTGTCAAAATGTTTCCATCAATTACCGTGACTGTGGTTAACTAGCAGATGTGGCAGCTGCCAGCTGATCCATTAACCCACATGTAGAAGAACACAGCCTCAATTAGACCAAACACAACAATTAGGGAATGTCTTACCTTTGAATCCTGATCAATGATTACAAATGACAGCTTCATAAATAAATTAGTCCCATTGACAAGTGTGTTACATTACTCAATTGATCCGTGTTGAATGGAGATTAGAGTGAAGCGGGAGAGAGAAATGATACCGTAAAACGTACAGGAGGTCATTCTAGCTCTTTTTTTCCCCTCTTTGATGATTGGTGGTACCAGAGGTTAGGTAGATCGTTCAAGCATCTATTCTGATTTTTAGGGCAACTTTTCACTTTTATTCTCTATATGACAATAAAAAAAAAAAAAGTAGTTTCTACCGTTTATATCCTACAAACTGGCTCAATATTTGTTTTAACCTCTCAGGACTACGACTTGACATGAAAGACTGAACAACCCAGAGAGGAAACGGTGTAAAGTTGAGACTTGAAGGCAACTTTATAATCTGTGGTTATAAAAGGTCTTTTACTGTGAGAGTATTTGTAATTCTGTGTATATTATTTAAGAGTACTGCTGATTGCACTTACTGGGTTTTTTTTCATAGTCTTTCTCAAAGCCTATAATTAGTCCAGCTCATGTTTTGATCTAAAGATCTCAATTACAAAACAAATTTTACTGTGAACAAATAATAGTTTACCTGTCTTTTATAAGCGAAAACTAATTTCATTACCAATACTTTTACTTAAGCAAATGGTTTACATCAGTACTTGTACTTTAGGTTGAAGAGTTGTGTAGGAAGTTTAGGACTCTCAAGGCAAGAAAATCCAGGGTTGAAGTCCGTGCACGGCAGCCTTTCTCTGTGGATTTTGCATGATCTCCCTGTGCGTGTGTGGGTTCACTTTTGATACGCACAAAATGCAAAAAACTTGGTTAAACAGCAGAAGGGGGTGGATGAAGTACTTCCACTTTTACCAGGGTTTTATTTGTATTTCTACTTAGAGTAGAATGTGAGTAATCTTTCCATCTTGCCACGAGTGACAACGTTGCTATAAACAGATTTTGAACCAGCAGATGTCAGTGTTGCCTGTGAATATGTGTTTGTGCTTTAAAGCGTGTCAGCGCTGAACCACCACAGTCATTTCAGTGAGAAGCCACAGAGTACTCCTGAATTTCTTCTGCATTATTTTTATGGGTTTCACTTTTAGTACGGAGTCATTTGCCTTAAACGAAACCACCATTTTGGCCCCGTGACAATATGATGCCATGTGGGCTGCCAGACTTTCTCACAACATTTGTAATTACAGAGCAAAGGAGATTGATTGTGTGACATTTGAAGGTTCAGATTCATGTATTCCCAGGTGTGAGTTTTTGAGTTTAAAGTTTGTGTGTGATGGGTTGTGGATCAAATGTTTTTAAGAAAATTAAAATTGCTAAATTAACCAAAACAGGACAAGCAGACATCTTCAAGTAATTAAAAAAAAAAAAGTGAACATGCCCTTAATATGGTAGTACAGTTTATATTTTAACTCGCGTTATTTTATTTTCTGTCTATTTCATGCTGCCTTCCTCATTGTTTTCACACACAAAGGTTAGGTGAGTCTATGAGTCTATATGCATGTGCAAAGAGAGGATGGCATTGTTTATAATAGTGCATCTTAGGCTAATTTCAGTAATGTGATCCAGCCTGCACGGGCTGACAGTTTAATAGCCATTATTTGTGTCGTCCCCCTCTCATAATGCGTTAGCAGTAAATTGTTGTGTGCAGGAGACTTTGGTATGACTGACATCTTACCTTGCAATATGATATCTATTGTTTTAATTAAGTGAAAGTGTTTGTGACATTTATCGGTATCCAACTTACATGTTAATGGCCTTCATGAAAAAAAAAAAAAAGTGTAAGTAAATTATCATGGTTTACGTTACATAAATAATTTGCAAGCCTTTTGTTAATGATTACACATTATTCTCCCACTGTGCCTGTCAATTCATTTGAATTCATCACAAGTAAAAACACTGCACTGGTGATGCAATGTGAAACCCCTCTTGGCAATACCTGAGTTTTCCTTCTTTTTTGTTGTTTTTCAGTTTCAGCTTCTTTCTTTGTGTTTGTGTGTGTAATGTTTATTTATTCTGTGCAACTTTAGAGCTTACATATTTCATTTAAATTATAGGGGTGGGGGGTGGGGGGGCTTTGATTCTTGTACCAAGGCTCCTGTTTAAAGTAATGCCAGTACCCAGTGTGTTAGTGCTTTAAGTCATCACCCTGTCCGTTTGATCTATGGGCTCACTCAGATGTCTTTAGTGGAGCATAATCATGTTTTTATATGATGTCACTGGTCGTTCCTGTCATTAACTTGCCACCAGCTTGCCAGTTTGGGGAACATATTCGATGTTAGGGTGGCGTATGTGTTGCATACTCTCCATCCAGCCACTAAAGCTGTATCTGTCTCCAGCACACCAGTTTGTTCTGACAGGCCTGCCACAATGATGACTGCATCACCCAGATGCGGCAGAGCAGCTTGCGAGCCAACCCTGACACGCCGTCAAAAGGAGCAGCCAGCCGTCTACACGAGCCTTCTTCTGCCCCATCAAACCTTGCAGTCCATCTTACCGCAGTACAGCCAGCCGGGATCACCCAGGCTGTTAGTCTCTGTTTGCGTCCCATGCTGAGAGAATCCCACCAAACATCACTATGTGCCTCCAATTGTGTCTTAAAATAATAACTCCTGAAATTCAAGGGGTATAAAGCGCTTTGAAGTATCAGCAGACAATCTGAACCCACAACAAAGAACCTCTATCGGTGTCGAAAGCAAGTGAAGATGGCAGATGATTTGCTCAGATGAAGGAACTCAGGTATGACGCCTAGATTATTTTCATTTTTTTTATTTTTGGTGAAAACATCGCCCCAGTCATACGTGGAATGCAGGCCAGCTCATTAAGCAAAGATTGATTAATGTGTTACTTGTCGGACTACTGGTAAACAAAACAATTCTTGCTATCTTGATTTTATATGTAGAAACATGACATGAGACAAGGGAAGCATTTTCAAAATTATATTGCCATTCTTCTCATTATAGTTAGAGTGACGCAAAAATATTTTACAAACATTCTTCTATTCATTTCAATTCATTTCTATTTTGCCAAATATAGCACCGTCATATAGAAACTAGAAGCTTCCATAAACTGAATAAAATTCCACTGGAGTGCTATGAAGTTGTTAAACTTTTAAAACGGTTCTACCAGTGTCATTGCAGTTGTAACTGTTACGCCACAACACATGTTGGACTTAGAAAATGTCCAATAAAGCCATAATGTTAAGATGACGTAGACATGGCGATTAACGTCAGGGGTAAAGTAACACACTGCAGGATGTAACAGAGGGACAAATTTCCAAGTTGTCAGACACACACACAGAGGAACGGATGAGAAAAAACACTTTACAGTCGAGAAAAGGTATCTCGAAATCTGGAGCCTGAAGAACTGATAAAAAAAAAAAGGAGCTACTGTCCACCTCAATGCCTGAATGCTTGTTCCGACTGCCAAAACTATCATAAAAGTGCTGAAACTCAAAACAGTTCCCATGTCAGAGATATGGAAGCAGTTTCCTCACCTCAGGCCATCATCATGGGTGATCAGGACTGACATGCATCACCAGAGGCTTTCGCGTCAAATGAGAACACCTGTCTGACTCTGCCAGTGAAAGTGGACAAAGGAATGCCATCGCAAATAACATTTCATATGTGCCGTGTGGCCTCAGACAACTTGGTGATCCTGCTCACCCTTTCAGGAGCAGAGATACAAAATGTAATTATGAAGATTCAAGACCTTTGCTGAGGCTGATGAGCAATTCAACATTTCATTTATACAAAATTTCCGATAAGATGGTATTAAATTGTTAGATTCTATAACACTAAGGTTAAATAACATGTTTTTATTTCAGTTGGACAGATTTTTATAACAGTAAAATCAAGCTTGGAATGAAATGTATATGAGTGGGATCACCAATATTGACTGATCTTGAGAAGTCGCACTGCTCATGACACAATGCATTGCTGAGTGAAATAAAGAAACTTGTGACATCACACGGTTCACATGTGCATTTATGTTCTGACTGGTCAACTAGCAGTTGCAGCAACTTCGCTTGTCAAAACAAGATTTGTGAATTTCGATTACTATTCTAAAGCTGCAACTGAAATGGCATCAATATGATATAAAACGGGACCGGCAAAACCATCTCCATAAGATTCCCTATATTTACGTGTTTCCAGCAGAAATGCCTAAAGTATTCAATTCAATCCTGTTTCATTTATAGAGCACCAATAACGAGTCCTCTCAAGGCACATTTACAGGGAAAAACCTAACCCACCCCCAAGTACAGGGGGGTGTTACCGATTGGACTGACATTTTCAGCAGCCAGTCGGATTCGATGTGTGTAACACAGCCCTGCTAGTTAAAGCCATTATCTGAGACTGCAGTTGATCAAGAGGAGCTTCAAGCATTCATATTAAATGGATAATTAATTAAAGCTATCTTAACATGTTTTTACTTGAAGAAATCTCAAGGGGAACTGTGGAGGAAAATGACAATACATTTCTTTACAGTTATCGGGAACTGATCAAGAGATATCTAAACATCAGGCCCATAATGTGTATTTTTAATGTCCTGAGACTTTTACTGATGTGAACCCTCCCTGGAAGCACAATCACAAATAGTAGGACAGCCGAGAGAAAATCATCAAATTTCCCATTGTGAACTGAGTGAGTAACAATGTCAGCATACTAACATTTATAAGGCCAACTTTAGGTGTTTGCCTGGAAATATCAGAAGATTTCGTGTCATGTGATATTTCAGCCTCTGGGGCCGTTAATGCCTCAGCTGAGTCCTACAAACATTTAGCGGCGACAGCGTACCATGAAGTACACTGATTAAACTGACAAAGTCCCCCTTCAACAAATTTTTAGGTTTAGACATTGCTTCAGATCAATGTTTAAATGCTCCGACAGTTATCACACAAAGGGGGTCTCACAGGGGGGCTACTTGTGAACCTTGTTGGGGTTGCCATGCCTGTCTTGCTCTTATGTTGAGGTGGGATTTTGGATCATGCACTCTGTTGTGCCGAGTGCCCCTTGGACATGCTGCTCTTTTTCTCCATCTTCCACTTCACTGATAAGATGTTCTGCTCCGTGGAGGCGGGTTTCACACACTTATCTTTCACTTTGTAAATAGTTGTCTGAGTCACAATTAAGATAGTGGTGTATGTTTTTGTACATAGTGCCTTTACTACGCTCTCAGACTTTGCACGGACAACCAGGAAGAAGGAGCTCCCCAATATTTTCCTCTTTATTTGTGAACTTGATATGATGGCTGATGCCAATTGTGTTTTGGATGAAGCTGATGACAGTGGAGCAGTGCCGTTTGTTCAAAGTGCCACTCACATACACACTTCATGGCAGTGATGGGGGAAGGGCAAAGTGTAACCCACTGTGAACATAAAGATGATCCATGAGCACGCCGGCCATTACATTACACACATACGGCCCTTAATAACGCATAAAACATCTACTTGACAACTGAGCAAGCTCACTTGCATCAGAAAGCCATTAAAAAGTTTAGAAACACAAAGTAACAGGTCAGAAAGAGGACATGCCTGACTTGGTAATTAGTGAGCCTGAGAAATGATGGGAGGAGACTGTGGGTTACTTGGTTCAGCAGATCAGAATGCAATTGAAATGTTATCAATTTGGTTCCCAGTGTCTTTGGGTAAGACACTGAACCCCAACATTTCACAATCATGTGCTATTTGAACTTTATAAAAGTAATGTCCATTTACTTTTATTTTTTTCCAACTTGAAACATACCTTTTCATTCAACACTCAGCAAGAGAACAAATAAACATATGTCCCAGAACATCAAACTTCAGCCATACAGGTACAAAGGACCAAGACTCATCTATTAATTAATCTATGAACGATGCCTTTTGATTGCTCACATTGGTCAAATAATTGAAGGCCCTTCCAAAACATTTTGCCATGAGGTACATGACTACACTTACGAAGAGATCTATTTAAATTCATTGTGCTTGTCCACTAATTAAGAATGCACTGTGGTTTATGAGCCTCTTGTATAAATCCAATCAATGTATGAGCGCTGGGTTCCATTACATTGGATCTGCCACACATCCTGTTTACAAACTTGAAAAACATACAGCAAAGGGGCTGTTAGATGAAATGAGAGAGCCTCATTTGGGCAATATTGTATAAAGAAATATGCAAGAAAAAACAAACCCCAACAGCAGTGCTTGATGAAATTACAGACAAAAAATGGTCTCTGATGAATTGGCACTTAATTACTGCTTGATTAGCATAATTATGCATGTTAATAGCATCTCAAATGAATTGCAGTTGTCAGGAGGGAGGAAGCATCTGTAGTGGTGGCAGCCTGATACATATTCTTTCCTATCCAACAGCGTTGTCTAACTCTTCCCCTTAAGTGTTCACCATTAATCACTACACACTCCTCTTCCTTTGGAGTGAAATTTGGCATTTTGGGATAATTGGGCTATTATGGTGTGCTTGTCACATCTGTAATAGTAGGCTAACGAGCCCCCTCGTGTGCTAGGATTCAGAGATGATGGCAGAGTATGGGCACTGAGTGGCATGGCAGCTAAAGATATGGCCCAGGCACACTGTGACATATGATCATATTATTTCAACTACGTCTGTATATCACCACTTTAACAACCCAAATTCAGGCAATATACGTACCACTCTGATGCACGCTGTCACTGATGGATGTCTCGGTGTGTCTTTACTGTTCTTGCACGTGACAATGTTTCAATAATGGATAACATATAAGATGTTGTGTAAAAATAATTTAAAGACCGTTGAAGTTTCATTGGTAAGTGTTCAGGTTCATCATAAACACTCTAAATGAATTTCCACTTATACATTAAGGGCTCCATTGCCAGTCCCCGGTGGAAACAAACATATTTTCTTCTCTTTCTCCAACACCTAAAGCTACATACCCCAGACATGATGGGATGTTAAATTACTTGCCAATGCTGAGGAATATGTATGTATTAAGTATGCACACTGTTAATGGAAGTATTTTGTCTGGATGCCATCAGAGCATTAATGTTTGCAAGGAAAGTAGATTAACGGCTGGGGAAGCTGTATTACATATAAGATACAGTACACGGAGTAAATGCCTACAAACAGCGAATTGCTGTAAGCTGGCGGCCTTTTCTTGTCTAAATAACCTTTAGGCGGTGAGTTTGAATCCTTTATCTTGAAGGAATCAATTGTGTGATGGATTGCATTGATAGCCCTCTCTGTGGCTTGCATCACAGATTCTGGAGATGACACATCTAATTTCATGGTAAACATTTCCTCCCAATGCCACTTCCTCTGGCTGCTTATTATTGGCAGACATGGAGAAGTGTGGAGGGAGACGAGGGACTCTCAAGGTTGCAGGTGGCAGCCGGGAACACTTATGGATTGAGGCAAAGGGCACGGTCTGACATGAGCTCTGCCTGCTTTATTGGGAATTCTCCTCGGGAGTGCATCGCATTTGCAATCATCTCTAATCGCTTTTTATTTGAAGCAATGTCACAGACAAACAGTTCACTGTCAGTTGACACCAACACTAAAGGAGACTAAACAAATGGTGAGCTGATATTAAATAGCTAAACAACTTGGATGAACTAACGTCATACTTTTGGAACAGTTTATTGCATAAATATAGAAATAAGTGCACAACTATGAGGACTGGAACACTCATTAGTTTCCCTCAAAATGGCTACACATTAGGTAGGTGTAATTTGAGTGTACAATCAGCCTATTCACTGGCCTGTGTGGCAGTGCGGGCTGTATTGGATATTAACTCACTGACGCCTGGTGGTCTGTCATTCCCACAGACAGCCTCTTAATGCCCCAACGGCTCATTTACATTATTGATGAGCCAACCCTGCGTCACCTCAAACACAGACTATTTAAAGGAAATAATTTTATGCAAACTACATATTGATGTACTAATGATCAATTGGCCCTTGTTCTGTGTGTTAATAATATGCAACTGTTGCAGTTTGATGCACATCTTCAATTAGAGAGTTACCGTGAGTGCCGGCTGACTCAAACAAGTGGCGTGGCTGCATCATTTGTTCTGCTGACTGACTGCAGAAGTAAAGACGCCTGGTGGGTTGGAAAGAAAAAAAAAAAAAAAAAAAACTTCTGTGAGTGAGAAACTAGAAAAAAGTGGAAGTCTTCTCTCCGTTGGTCTGTCCTTTCTTGTTCCATGTGTCCATCCAGCACAGTATTGAAAGACTGCCTTTCACATATCACTTGTATGGATTTCTTTTTTGAATTTATGGTGAGTTGCTAATAGTTTCATTGAAAGGCCTGACTTCTATTGTCAGTCAGTGCCAAGAGTACAGAGTCCACAGTCTTGTCCTCTATTACAGCTCTACGATGTTGAACGAAAAAAGGCTAATTAAGACACATAAATGTTTATTGGTAACCAGTTTCCTTGCTGGTTTAGAGCCTTTATGATAAGATAAAGGTCATGTCAGGTATTATGATGGAGATATTATAGATGTTATGATACTAAATTGACTGTTTGGGAATAATTTAAAAGAACAATCTTTATCCTTAATATTTGCTTCTGTTAATTTAAGGCAAAACTGCATGGTAATTATTGTTTTGTTTTAGTTCTTACTCAGAAACATTTGGAAAGGTCAAAGACGATAAATCCCAGAGTCTTATTATTCAACTGTATCAAATACTCCCTGGGGACATCTCTTTTCTCAAAATAAAATAATCAATACTGTGATCAATTACATTTGTTGTTCACACAGTGATGCAAATGGGGTCTGCCAGGGCTGTTATTGTGTCCCTGACAAATTGGGGACATTGTTTGCATGCAGGGAGATTGCCTGTCTCTCATAGAATAGCGTACGGCTCAGAGTGACATGGAGGATTTGTCTTTCTGATTGATTGGCGTCATGCTTAAATGCTCATCAATCTCATGATTTCTAAGAGCTATTCCTGAAAGAATCAACCCCTCGTGGACCGACCAGAGCAACAACGTAGTTCTGTTAACTTCAACAACGGCTACTTTTCCAGTGAGTCTCTGACAGAAAGATTGATTATTTCTCCCCATGTGGACGTGAAGAGACACTGGGGGCAGGCTTGTCAGTGTATCATCATTTATATCTGTGACCTACAAGGTGTAAGGATGTCACCATTTCCACTTCAATCAAAGACAGATGACTAATATAAATCATTTAAGACTGTGAATTCACCAACCTGGCTCACAGTTCTACTTGACTAATAGCAGGTTATTTCCTTTAGTCAAGTAAGTTCTCGTCTGTGCATTAAGTACATTTTTGCTCCTTGTTTCCCCAAAGATATAGAAACAGACACATACAGAGCGAGCTGAAATCGTCCAATTTGTGTTTAATTAATGACCCCCTTAGAGGTCAGCCTCAAGTACCCTTTTGCCCCCTTCCTTCTCTGACAAGGCATCTACAGCAGTGCCTGCCTCTCTAAATTAAGAATCCCATAAAACAGCTCCATTTTCAGGATCTCAATCACGGAGTGAGGACCCATCACCACCCCTCAGGGGCCCTCATAGCCCAGCGAGCCCCTTTTAAAATGAATTACCACCATCTCCACTAGTGCTCACAGTTCTTGGTCAGATTGATGGCAAGAATAAAATGTCCCTCTTCACGTTTGGCCTTTCCACATATATCAGCCAGGAGGCCCATCGTTTATCAGGCCCAATACCACTATTAAGTATGCTGACTGCTACCATTATGATAACATATAATAATGTAAAAGGATTTAGGGGGGGTGGGGGGTTAAAGGGGTCTATGGGTCTCCGAGCCAGCTGTTGGGGAACTGCATTGACTCCTGGTTGAAAGGAAATTTGTCACTGATTTTATTAGAATTTTCTCTAAAATCTGTCTGCTGTTGGCAGTGCACATGATGGTGCCTGTACGAAGTTTCCTAAGAATTGCTCATTCATTCACATATGAATGGATGAATGCAGGGCCTCGTGCCTAACTATTAGGACCAATTTGTGATTTAATGATCAATGAATCATACCTTATAGAGCACACGTATAAAATAGAAAACAATACGTCCTCACTCTGATTTTTCCAATCATTACACTGTGTATGTATATTGCTAACAATTCAAAGGTTTTATAGAATTCAGCTGAGGATTTAACAAAAAAGACGGAATCATTCAAGAGTTATGGTGATGGAAAAACACAAGTTCTGCATTACAAGGCACGGAAATCAGTGGCATGTGCCGTTCAAAATGTGAAAGACTGGCAGGCTGTGGAAGAAAGTATTCCTCTCTTCATAGTAGAAACCACTACAGTCCATGTCTGCCAATCAGTTGGGCTTTTCTCAGGCATGGGACAGCCGGTGTCACAGCAGAAGACCCATCACCATGTGCTGGTTGCCCCTCAGAAAGGCTTCTTCAGCCCAAAATAATATCTAACCCAAAATGTGTTTTTTGAAAGTAATGTTTTATACTTTGTGTCTGTATGTATCATATCCATTCAAAAAAAAAAAAAAAAAAAGATATGCATTTCATATAGTTTGTATGTTTTCATAGGAAAACTGAGTGTATTATAAAAAAATGTAAGTCAAAAGAAAAAAAAAAAAACTTATTTATAAGGTACAGAGTGAGAGTCACCAATGACTTTGTTGTATGTGGTGCTATATAAATAAAGTTGAATTGAATTTAATTGAAAAAAGACCATCAGAAGGAAAGATCACCAAAAAATCTAATGAGTTTAGGGAGTAACGGTGGTGGAATTCAACACGAATGGAAGCTCAGGTCAACTCCTCTACATCTGAAAACCATTTAAAGATATAGAGGAGCTTCTCCTTGTCAAAACCTCTCAGAGAGAAAACCATTAGCCTTTACAGACATCACTCTGAAGCACGCTGAAAACCCCCTGTTGGTCTTTGTTTTTAGATGAGCTTGGTAAATTGCCTTACCTTTTAATATCTTATTAGCTGTAAGGGATTCGCGCTGATTTTCAAAACTGTCATGATTTACTTTTTGTCCGCGTCCAACCAGAATTGGAGTTTTAGCTGCTGAACAACGCTGTCTCCCTCGTACCTCACCATGGGAGCTTTGAGGAAGAACAGACACTTCAGACAATGGTGTCCATAGTGTTTTATTATGCAAAGAGATGGTTTAGATATTCTGATCACTGATGCAAACAGAGGTTTGACTGGCTGACCGATGGCAGAGGAGAAAAGGGACCTCATATAAATGGGAAATTAGCGGGGAGCGTCGTCAAAAGTAATTAACTCTCCTCCTCACCACTGTCCATTAGCCCTGACATAATGACACAGGAGGAGGAAACATTCATGTCAACTCTGGCAGCCGCCTGCACGGTTCAGATAAACATTTTTTTGTTTTGTTTTGACGCCTGATTACAAAATGATTAGCCAGCGTGCCTGTCTCCTCCTTACCCTTCACCTCCCCTGTGGCTTGATTGACAGATGAGGTGATATGCTGTTGGGTATGTGTAAGCTGTCTCCCACCCTTTTTGACACACACACACACACACACACACACACACACACACACACACACACACACACACACACACACACACACACACACACACACACACACACACACACACACACACACACACACACACACACACACACACACACACACACACACACACAGTACATTTTACTTTAGAGTTAGATTACGTTTATTGGAAAGTATAATTTTTTTTTTTTAAATAAATCAGCTTTGTTTTCTTCTGTGTCGTCAAACTTTTTATAAAGATAAAAGCCCGATAGCCAGTGGTCTAAAAAGCTGACTAGCCATTTTCTCCATGTAGCAAACAAACGTGTAAACAGCTCATAACTTAATAACTTTCCAATAATAGAATTAAATTGTAAAAACATATTTGCAATTTTAATTGAGAACGAGTGCTGCACACTACGCATCTTCAATGAATGCATTAGACAACTATGCTATCCAGTGTATGTATTTTCTACAAACAAACTGTGACAAAAACAATTCAAAAATAGTTCATTTCCAAGAAATGCAGCCCTATGCATTTATTCTTACATTATTGACTGCAGTTATTACATCTGCAACTCTTTTAATATGACTTAAATAATGTTTTAACCAATACTGCAATGTGCAATGTTTTAATGCAATAACTTGTTAAATTATTTGCAAATGTTATCAGATATTGGCAAATATTTTATTATGTTATTGTCCTTTAATCCAATATTGCCACACATGCACGCATGCACATGCACGCACACACAATGGCAACAGCTGCCATGCACGGTGCTCAACCTCATTTGGGAGCTACTCGGGGTGGGGGTGGGTGGTTGTCAGTGTCTTGCCTCGACAACATTTCAACACACAACCTTGTGAATTGACGACGACCTGCCCCACCGACTGAGCCACCCACAGTCAGAATATTGGTCAAACTAGGCAGGTGCACGTGGTGTGGTGAAAAAAACAAGGTTCATTTCCAAATAAACTGCAATGAACCAAGACTTAATCAGTAAGAGTCTAGGAAATGTGATAGGAAACGGTTTCCTCCCTGTTCTTTGAATCATACAGAGTAATCTGTGTGGTTGATCATTAACTAGCATCTCCTGTGTTGCTCTAGAGACAGATAAGACAGTTTCTTTGGAGCAACAGTAACAGTGTCATGTAGTAAAATGTCACTGTGACTTAATGCAACTGAATAGAAGAAAATATAACAAATGTAACTCTTCAATAAATCAAAATATCACTTTTCTCTAAAGTGACCATTACTATTTTCTGAGAAGCGCCACAATCTGATTGAATCAGGCCGGTTCGAAGAAAGTACCTAATTTTTGTGGCTGATGAATAATGGTTGATGAGCATGTGATTCCTTGTTAAGATAACAGGACAGAGCACAGGACGCCCTTGGTGTTTGTTTCAGTAGCAGTAGGAATGCTCATTGATCACCCATGAGGCTATAGGAGCTCATATTTTGATAAGGATCAGATAAAAGCATGATAAGAACAGTATCTTAAATCTGTGGCTTTATTGATTTACTGCTGATGTGTCTCCAAATGGCGGACCACCATCTCCTACCTTTCTGAGCAATTCCTTGGATATTGTGAAAGGACAGTAAATCTCACATTGGATTTCAGTATGGAATCATATCAGAGCAGTTTAATTCAGCACTGAAATTTATATATTTTTTAAATTAGTAAATTTTATGACAAACATCTACTTTTAGAAATTCTAACATTTTTTAAAGGTATTTAATAGAGATGCACGGTGATATCGGCACAACACTGGTATCTGCAGATAAACAACAAAAAATTAAATAAGTAATCGGCATCAGCATTAGAGACTGATGGTCACATGATTTCTTTTTTCGGGTTTCATGTTTGCATGGAAACGCACCGCATCTGAAATGAGGCTTTCCTTCAACCACAACACTTTTGTACAGGACAGGGCAGTGCGTAGATAGACGCTACGTAGGAACCGAGCTTGCTGTGGCGTCGGCAGACGGCAGGCCACTGATTGGCCGGTGTGTGACAACACAGGTGAGTCAGAGGGCGGCTCAATCACCCCACCATTTTTTAAACCCGATTACAACAAGAAAGTTCACAAACAGAGATAGACTCACAGAAAAAAAACCCCGTGGAGCAACAACGAGGTGCAGGCCTTTTATTTGTCTGGTGGCCGACCGGAGGATTAGCGGGAGCTCGATGGAGCTATGGATACCACCGGTGTTTTGGATTAACTGGTTTCCCTGTTAAGTGGTGACAGGCTTCCTCGAGCCTCCTCTTTTCACAGCAGATGTTAAAAGCCCAACCAAAATCCGTAGCTGTCCTGGCAAATGCCGTTTAACTGCATCTTTATTCAAGTTTAAAGTATCGTACCATGTGTTGGTCTTATTTTCACTACTAACAGCTTGTGGCAGAAGTCACCAGTTAACAGGGGCACCAGTGAAATGAAACACCGGACAGTGAAGGACGATCGGAACGAGCCACATTTTGTACTATCATTAATAAACATATAAAAATATATACTATTTAATCTATTATTTAAGCTGATATCCAATGCATGCTCGCTCCACATCATATCGGGGTGAATACTTGTGTACGAAAAAACTCAGATGTCTCCACCAACGTCGCGGTTGTATTGGAACATGACCAAGGCTGAGTCGAGTAGAGGCGAGGCAAGTCGAGTCGAGTAGGGCTGAGTAGGTACTACTGGAAAAGCGTCATAAGTATGTATTTTACTCATCATATTTCAGCGAAGTAGCCAGATCTGCGAACTATCAGGATTAATTGGTAACAACATTGAATACCAGCTCTAATTTGGACAATATCTCACTGCTAACACAGCGCTGTAACATATCTCCCACACTAATTTTACATAAAGCTCTGCTTATAGCACATTGTTTCCATGTCAGTATAATACAGCTGATAATATATATTAGTTGGTACCTGCATAATGGCCCTTCGCCCTCATACATGCATTATGTTCTGGTTAGTTTTAAAGTAGCTCTGTAACAAAACCTTTGTATCATACAAAGAATGCTGGACTATCTAATAAAGAAAATTGGACATATTCACTCAAAATTCACTGTGTGTATGTATATTTTAGCCTTCAATGTTCAACTCTCTTACGTGTGTGATTTTACACTTTACATTACATTTTGACTTGAATTTGTCTAAATTGGTTCACATGATGGTAAGTTATAAAAGAAATTTTTTTTTTCAATAAAATATATATTTTGATTCTATAAATCTCTATACCATGCTGTGCTTGAAAAACAGGTTGAACCACACCATCGTTTTTAAACAGTTTGACCCACCTAAAGTCAATGCTGGTGATTTCAGCAGCTTTCCTTTTCCTGTTCATTGTAAAGAATTAATAAAGAATTAACTTAATACTGGAAAAATCTGAAATGATATGAGGCTTCACTAACTTACTGATCTTGGTAGTGAAACAGTTATTAGACTGATTTGCACTGTGTTACAAATCAGCTAATATGTCACAGCAAAAAATGACATATTTGCACATAAACGAGACAACAAAAATGACCATTTATAAAATATCATGATAGTGCATTTGTTAGAAAGTAAATTAGTCATTTTAAATTTGCCATTATCAGTGAAGGTAATTCTTGATACATTTAAAGACATAAATATCCACAATTATTCATTTTTTAGAGGCATATGTATAACTGATCAAACAAAATCTGTAAAATTCTTCCTTCCAGTACCTGCAATCTATCTGAAGTTAGTTTCATTCTGTGTGCAATTTTTGTAGTCTAACAGCATAATGACATTTAACATTGGCATCATTGAAACCCTGAAAAATGTATTAGAAATATGTACTGTGTTCATCTGGAATGACACATAATTTTTCATATCTAAGGTTCCTAGAACAAACTTCTCATGGTTATTTGTTTAATATTTATTTATTTTTTCCTTTCTTCTATTGGTGAATCTGACTGTCTCTTGATTTAAAACAGAACTGTTAAACTATTAACCGTTAAGTGATAAACAGAAATGTTTTGACTTTGGACCTAATTCACCGACACAGTGTCTTCTGGGAGTGCTGCCGGGGTTACAGACAGAATACTATTATGGTGCCATAATAGTCACTGATTGCTGTCATAATATATTTGCAAAGAGAACCACTCTCCACATATGTAGTATCACTTTGAATACACATGCGGAATATTCAAAAATGAATTCAAACAAATATGTAGCTGACATGTGACAGACTTCTGAAATTGACAAGTAAATGTTAAGTAAATGTTGAAATAATAAACTGAAAGTTTCATCTATTTGTTTTGGTTTTTAATACATACTACTGAACACCGATGGGTGTCTCTGTTGCCCAGAAACGAAAGAAGGGACTTTGGCTTCTTTCCCTAAAACATCATTTAACCATCATTAGTAGAAACTGTTCTGCAATCAGGCAGATGTTTATGATTTTTACAGCCTTACCTGCTACACAATCACAGCACAATCATGTGCTAAAGCACATGGTGCTGTGCCTTGGCCTTTGATCTGTGGGTGGCTCTGGAACAACAGTCACACATCTTAAAGCATGCACTCCACCAGCGAAAAAAAAATATTAACCACTCCATTGTAGAGGGGAAAAAAAGGTGGAGCCAAATTTAAAAAACATTTTATTTTTCTGTGTTAATTTGTCTTATTTTCTTTTTTCTCAATTCAAATTTTTTCACGTTTTCTTCAGTCTATTTTAAATTTTGTTTAAATTTTGACAATTTTTTTTTAAATTTTTTTACAATATATAGTCAAACATAATATTACTTCATTTTAAAGGGAAACGCATTCTGCAGTGTTTCTTTACTTATTCAAGGGGGTGAGCTCACCACAAGTTGTTTTTATTTTTGGACATTACATTTTGGACATCTTTCCCGTCCATCTCGTGCGGGAGTCAGTGACTACATTACGCAACAGTCGTCGCGAGACCAACGCGGAAGTTACAGCTGCAGCTCCGCCGCCATCCGAGTAAAGCCGTGAGCCTTCGTTCTCTGTGACACAGTTTGGAAAACAAGGTGTGTCTTCACCTTCAATGAAGACCGCGGTGCTGTGTAATGCGCCAACATTTTAATAAACGGAGTAAAAAAAACAACCAGCATGTACAAATGCGGGAGGGTTTATGGCAAATTAAATAAATTAATATTGTGGGCTTGTCGAGAGTGATGATCGTCACCACCAATCATCAGACGTGTGGAGGAACGATGGTGACGAAGGTCCTTCACTTCTTCACCTCACTGCCACAGACAGCAGCAATTATTCACTTAACGTTAAATGATTAAATAATATTACAGTGGTGGCCGGGGGAAGGGGGGGGTGCAAGCTATTTTACTTTTCTACTATGGCAAAGATGATACTTCAAGTATCTATGAACTTCACAGAAAGTCAGGACTTTATAGCAGAGGCTCAAACAAACAAGCAAACAAACCAACAAACCAACAAATAAAAAAATAAATAACAGAAACAGAATTGTACATGTCAATTTGACACAATCCTTTGCAAAATTTATGAGGGTTCTCTTCAGACACTGAGTGAATTCTTTAATATTCATGCTGAAATGTGATGAAATCATAGTTTGGTTCAAGACCTTCCATTATGCTACAACAGTGACTGGACGCTTGGCTGATTATAAATCACCTTGGAAACACATGGTGATGCAAAATCCATAATGTGAACATCATGCTTAGAACCATATTTAAGCATTCAGGAGCACTGCTACAATTGCCTGTTAGCATGCATTTTGCATTTATTTACCAATTAAAAATGCATTTGGTATGGATTTGAAAGTACTATGCAAAGCTGCAGTGCTCCTGTAAACAGATTATGGTCCTGAGGGACAGTGTGGTATTGAATGACTAAACAGGCCTACTATGATTTATGATAATGCATCAGAAAAACAGGGTACCTACCCCTTAGTCCCATGACTTCGGCTAGGGATTGGAATATTTGCATATTTCCAGTACTACTACTACTTATTCATTTCAGAGTTACTTGTAGTTTCTCATTTCGGTCATCTTTTTTTGCTGGAAATTACTTCAATCAATTCACATATTCCATATCATGTGGAAGTTAGTTTTAATACAAGCATGTATTGTTGTTTTTTGAAATAAGTTTTATATATATTTTTTTTAAGACAAATGAAATTCACCCTGCACCTCAATGGACTTGGATCCCATAGTTCACACATGCACGCACACACACACGCGCACGCACACGCACGCGCACACACACACACACACACACACACACACACCATCAGTGAGAGCTACATGGCCCATGTTAAACAGTGAGTGCATGTGAGCGCTCCATGAGTGGGAGAAGTGTTCGTTAAGGCCTCTTTCATTCCAACTGACGGGTTGAATGCTCCTCAGAGTGAGAGGAGATTTGGGGCTTCACTTTATGTGACAGAAGAGATTACAGAGGTAATCCTGCCTGCTCACCAGGGAATCATCTCGTCTTCAACTTGCTCTTATTAACTGGTTCGCACTCGCACTCGGTGTAATTAAGAAATCTCTTAATTTACACCTATTTGATTTAGTTTCTGTATTCAGCAGAGCAATTGGACTAAATATCTCTTATTCCACGGCTCAGCTTTGTTTTACTCTAAGTCTGAGCTATTATCCTTTTAGCTTTAGGTTTTTCGAGACTTTGGAATAAGTAGTCATGTAGTTTTGTATTACAATGGGCCTATCCAGCAGTACAGCTAATTACACTTGTTCCTGGCTGAGTCAAAGGCTGTTTTTGCCCCATGCACTCATCAGGCAGAGTTTGATCAAAAAAATTCAGATAAACTATTCAAATCAAATATTTGTATGCTGTATTTCATTAATTTATGGATTTATTTATTTCCTTATTTATTTACTCATTATAATATTAAAGCTTTAGATGCAAAACACCCACCTAAGCATATGGGCTCAAAGGCCCCACTTTTAGACACTAACATATTCACAACAGGCTAATTACAGTGTCCACATGAAAAGCTGAATATAGTCAACAAATCAGTAAAATACACTAATCCCCTGTAGCCTTTACCCTTGTGTTTAGTTTTATTTTGTGTGTCAAATATAGTAGTAAGATGTACATATCACATACAGGGAGACAGCAGCACATGGCCATGTTATGACTGTATAAAGAGTGTTTCCTCCTGCTGGCTTCGCTTTATGAACCTTTGAATTGTAATTAGATTTTATCAGTCAGTAAAAGTAAGAAACAAAACCAGGGTCAAGCGTGTGTATCATGTGATTACAGCACTGTACAGTACTGATAACGGGCATTTAAGTATGAATGGACGTGGCATTTGGCCTTGTGTGGTTGTTTTATGATGAGCGTCTCCGGTTTGTACATACTTGTTGGCTTTTAAAAGGCAAACTTTCTTTAATGTTTCAACCACCAAAGTTTATGTTTGACTGAATGAGTATCACACTTCATCAACGACATACAGTCAATGTAACTGCTTGAATTGGATCATGGATGACTTACCTGGGTTTACTTTTTTATTGCATTAGTACCTTACCAGTTTGTAGTTAGGATTTGGGACGGCACAGTACTGCAGTGGATGGCCCAATGCCTCACAGTGAAAAGGTTCCCGATTTGTGTCTGAATTTGGGTTGGGGGCCTTTTTTTGTGGCGTTTGCATGATGTCACTGTGAGTTGTATAAAACAAAACCTACACCACAAAGAACTACTTAAAAAATATACATTTACTTTAGGTTGAGTGAAGGATTAATAGGCAAGTAAACGATTGTTTGGTTAATACTGCTTTTTGCTAAGGTTGGGACGACTCGTCATAACAGTCGACTCTCCTGCGGCGCCACTATCCTGGGACACATCTCTCTGTGCGTTAGAGCCTCTTCACACTTGTCATTGGGGCTTAACACTTGTGATCGGATCATCCGAAAGGTACTTTAACGCCAGGTTTGAACAGGCCCAGACGCACACACGCACGCACACACACACACACAGATGTACATTGACGGATAACAATGACCACAGTCTAGAGAGACACTGTGGATCTGGGGTCCCATGTTGACAGGAGTTATATTCATCAGGCAGAGCTGAAGCAGCCCTGCTGTCACTTTGTGACTGGATTAGAGCTGGTCTACTTGAGTTGGTCTGCCAGCTTCAAGAAAACACCAGGAGCTTCCTGTTGCTTGATCTTGAGGCATTTGGTAGTTTACCCAAGTTCAAAATTGGACCGCTATGGTGGCCCTCTACGTTGGGCCTTTTAATAAAGAAAGACGTTTTACACTTTAAAGTGAACAAGCATTAAACAAAACTGCCACGCAAAACCATTAAACTATAAATATGTCTCAATATACAGTATCTCTAAAACCATGGAGTGAGAGCACATTGAAGGAAATTATGATTAGTTTTCCTGTTTGTGAACATAGCTGACCCATATTACATTTCTATTGGGATATTGCTAGATTAATAACATTCCAATTATCCTGTAAGTGATATTGATCATCTACACAGAAATGAATGTTTTGCAGCAAAGTGAATATAAATCGGAGATGAAATTGGTTACTAGTCCTGAATTCAGTCTGCCTCATACAGTGCGATGACTAGACGAAGGATTTTGTTGCAATAACCATATTGACTGAAATCAATAGCACAGGAGAAGAGGCAATAATGCAGACTAACAGAGGGGGATGAAATCAGACATTACAGCAGAAGACGGAGGTAAATAAGGTGATTTGTATTGAAGAGTGGGCTTTTCATTAAATCAAGACCTTCCCTGTGTTGGCCTGCAAGATTACACTTTGGAAGCAGCTGTCTTTAATTTTTTTTAATGAAATGATGAAATAATCATTCTAAGCCACTTCTTTATGAATGTTATTGCAATAATCAGAATAGGTCATCTATTAAGGATTTAGATCTAGTCATCTTAGTTCCACAACTGCCATGTCCAAATTTCTTGAGATAAAAAAAAGAAAAAACAAAACAAATCAACCATTACTTTAAATTCTTGACTATGTTCATCATCCTAGATTGCACCCTGTTCAGATCTTAATTAAAGCATGCTACCCCACCCCACTTTCCATCCTGTTCTGAGACCCCTGTGTGGTAGGATTATAGGATTACACCGGTGGGGTCCATGCCTGTGAAAGCTCTCTGTAGTAAACCAGTGTACAGCTCGGAGTCCTGTGTCATAAAGGAATTCTGGGTGGAATTCGTCAGGAGGAATAACAGAGCCGCGGCCTTTGTAAGCAGCGCAGCAGGTCTCTGGCAGCATGTTTCCATACCGCTCCAAGAGCAAGAACTACAGGAAAAGAGTACAAAAATGATTATCCATGTAATCAGTGAATTTGAATTCCATTAAGTTGGAATGCCAAAATTGCCCCTGAGGAGGTGTGTGTATTGGGGGGGTGGTATAGCTGCTGTTTGCCCCCTTAAGTGTGGCAGAATTAATAAGACTATTACCTCAACAATTACCGCTCTGTGCAGCACTGAGGATTCATTCCTGTGGAAATTCGATGCTACTAATTAAAACTGTTGCCATCGTTCTAGCATGAGAGTGATTGTCTCAGAAGATACATTCCCCACCGAATTACAAAGGCAATTTTATGAGTTGGAAAACTGAGAGCAATTATTTTAACAAGCATAAAGCATTTTCTATCGAGCAGCAGTCCTGGCTGATCTAATATTAGTGCTCGCCCTATAAGCAGAAAAATAAAGAGTGAAGCCAATGAAGCCAACGCTGTCGAGAAAATGAGGCTCCCTCCTCAGAAAGCTGTAAACCAGGGAGGTGTCGACCTCCTGCTGCAACTCTCTGTGTGGTCACAGACTGTCTGGCCAAGGCCAGTGTAGCAACCATTTTTACAGGATGCAAGCACATGCACACACTTTTATAGGTACACAATATATCATGCGTGGCATACCCACGACCAAAAGATACGGCCTGCACGTGCGCTTGTTCCATTAAAATCCTGAGTGCTTATGTTTGTCTAGAAACAGAAACAACAGTTGTTGGTTGTTATTGACAGAACCATGATGATTCACTCAAAGAAAACATAACACTCAAACACTCATTTCCCAGCTCTTAGAAAGCTTCTTTTTTTTTCCATGAATTGTCACTTTGATCAAGTCTGTTGGAAGGGTTCACATCATCAATGCATACATCATCTTTTTCACCGAAATGACACACTTCATATCTAATTATCTTTGTTGTTCAACGCAAAATGTTCAAGACAAACATTACTGTTTCTTGTAAACAGACTTTGCTTCAGATTTTTTTATTTTATTTTTTTTAAATGATTCAACATTTTCAGCACATTTCATACTTCAAAACCTTGAGTTACATTCACCCTTCATGCACGTGACAGTTGTCATGCAAGACGTTTGCCAACCAGTGGTAACAACCTGGGGCCTCATCTACTAAAGATTTCCTCATATAAAGACTGCTAAACATGATATTGCACGCGCGCACCCACACACACACACACACACACACACACACACACTTGCAATGAGAAACAAACCAAAATGACGCAAACAAATTACTGTGCTTGCCCTGATGATTACATTACAAATGTGTGTTCAGATGGCAAAAAAATACTGTGAAGAATAAATTCACACAATATGATTTAGGTCACAAATGTTTGCAATGTTTAGAATTGCATCAGTTTCAGTTTTGGTTGAAAATATAGCGGAAATGGAATCAACCTTTTGCAGACCTGCTGCTGTTATTGTAATTCCTCAGCGGCCTCCCCATGACTTTTATTTGTGGATGTTATTCTAAAATAATTTGTTGTTCATTCTTTCAGGAATTGCAATGTTTTCTGAATGTCTTCTTTTGCTCTTTTGTTCCAAATGCTTTTACTTTTCGATGTATCATCTCCCATATTGCCTTTTGTTTTTAAAATTTGGATTGATCTGCCGTAACATGTGTGAAAACTTCCTCCAGCAACTCTATACTCTCACATTTAGTTTTGTGCTTGTTGGGTCACAGTGCTATAATCACTGCATGGCATATGCAAGAAATAATGCACGTAAAACTTTTATTTCAACATTTGCATATGATGTCACTCACTGTGCTATTTTTTTTTTTTAGTAAATCAGACCTTTAGGGTTCAGTGGTTTGCCCAAGGATACTTCGACAGGCAGGGTTCATAATCAACAACTTTTGAAATGGAAAACAATGTCGATGACTACGTATTTTAAGGCAGATTTGTGATTCTGGTCTACCTCAGAGGAAGAGGGAGTGTTGTGGTGATGTCTTTTGTCGTGGTTTGCTGGTAGCCTGAGTACATCTTCTGACAGTATCAGAACTTTCAAGACCACCTTGTTAAAAAACACCTCACAGTGTGACTGTTGCTGCTACCTACTGCTACTCACTACCTTTCAACTGATCAAAACGTGGCAGTAAATGTCATAACGATCACCAACACTCCACCCAAATGCTACGACAACGACAAATTGTTTCTCGTTTATATTCCGATGTTACTGGTAGCATACATAGTACTTAAAGAGGATGATGTTGTTATATGCAGTTGTCACCTTGGGTTCAGTGGAGGATGAAAACGTGTCGTCAAAACTTTGTCGTAACCAAGTTAACGAAGATTTTTGAAAGTGAGCACACACTATGCGGCCGTACAGATTGCACATGTTGTTTGCACAAATCTTTAAAGTAAATAGGTTTTGTTTCTGTAGAGTGTCCAAACAAAACATATTTAGGTAAAATCATCAAATTCTGTTTTACTTCTCACAGTGTTTGTTTCTAATCGGTGTGCGCTTGCATGCATGCATGCATGCACGCACACACACACAAAGACACACACACACACACCAAAATGGGCAGCCAACTGAAATATTGCGGTGAGTCTTATAAATGGAGTGGACACTTTTTAAGGCATTTACAGCTTAGTTATGAGTAAACACTGCAGTCTCAAGTTGTGTTTACTTTCTTCGTCATAGCAGCCCGAGTGCCAGAAACATGGAGCCTCGCCACTGGAAACTCTCCCTTACTGGTGCTTCAAATAACTGTGTGGGGGCTGGACAAAAGACAGCATGGTTTTCCTTTCGTGGCTTTGCTTGGCTCTGACCTCTATACTTCAAACACTCAGGTTTCTGCCCACCTAACATCCAGAGTTTGTAGAAAATATACTTTAAGTGTTAAACACGAAAAGATTTGAGGATTTGTTGGAAGCATTCAGGTCTTAACAGTTGCAGTCCTGAGTCTCACCCAACAAACAACTATGGGGGAAACAAGTAGTGGGAAAGGGAAAACCCTGTTTGTTTTCACAAATAACTAAGTTTTATTGATCACTTAGAAAGTCAACTTTGATCTGCAGTTAGATTTTTCATGAAAATACTCTGAAACAGACAACCCACACCAGAGATTTTGACTTTCCCATGCTGATATTAATTTCTAAAACACTAATGGCCTAATTAGTTATTCTCTGCATTTTCCAGAGCCAATATTTGCTTCCAGCTCTTAAAATAAAATCATTGCAGTTAAGTCATTGCGCCTTCCAGACCCTCTGATGATTACTCTCCTCCTCCAGATCCACACTTCACCCTGCAGCCTGGTAACAGAGTCGCTCCTTATTTTCCATCAGCGAACAGAGATAACTCTCTGTCATCCCTGCCAGGATGTCAACAATTGGGGAGTATCTTCTCATCTCTTTATCTGAATCAATTGCTTTTAATGTTGCCTCTCATGGCCACTGTCCAATCTAATCTATAACATTTTATTTCATTACTTCAACACATTCGCATTTCTCCAAATTGTTTCATTAAAAATAAATACATAAATAAATAAAGTGGTATCTGAGCATCAAATACAAATAACTAATATAACTGATATCTACATCAGACTGTGACTCTTTAGACATCAGATTTCAAGATACTTAGGGAAATTATCCAAACAATCAATTTAATTGATACTTCAGTAAAATAATGTCAATAAAATAATTCAAAGCAACATTGATTATATTCAGTTAAATTTACTACATTTGTATAACAATAAAGTGCTGCACAATCTGCACAAACTCCCTGCCTCAAGTATGGCTCGGGGGTCCTTTCTATGTGGAGTTGGCATGATGTCTCTGTGCTTTCATGGACACTAGGTGCCCCAGGTTCCTCTCAGTGTCCAAAAACATGCGTTTGAGGTGACGCAGAAAATCCAAATTATCTGCTGGAGTGCAAGTATAGTCTTTTTGTGATGATCTAGCAACCTGCGTTTCCTGCATTTGCTCATTGTTATATAGAATCAGCCTCAGCACAAAGTTCTATGAAGTAGTGCCGAAGTTGGATGGATGAATAAACCACGAGGGCCAAACGTCTGTTTGATGCTCCAGCATGTATCATATGATCTGGGGGTTTTGCTGGTTACAGCGTTTATGAAACCTTCACCACAGCTACTACAGAAAGCGATAGATTTCATGCTTCCATATCAAGCAGTTCTGGAAGTTAAATGGTGACAGATGGAGCCTTAATGTTTTGCCATTTGAAACCTAACAAACCTATCATCCAGTAGGGTATAGTTTTCTTAATAGGGCATGCCATTTGTCTTTAAAAGCAATGCTCTATGTGATACAACTTTCAGACAATATTTAATGTGCCCAGTGACTTTTTGCATATGTGAGAACATTTATTATCGTGTTCCCTGTTCATGTGTTTTTAACATTAACAGCAGCTGCTATTTATCCCTATTGCAACGAAATATGTTTTGACAAGTCTCTACCTAAACTTATCGTTACTGAAGTGCAAATTACACATGTTTCTCCAACATGTGCCCCCAATTAGTCACTTTGTACTTTTAATTAAGCGACATTAATCTTGTGTGTATGGAGAAGCTGTGAGCAGAAACTGGCAGCACCACAGGGTGGACGGAAATGAAATGGAGGCGGGGAGTGCGCTACAATACAAGTCGGTAGTAGGTCACGCCTCAATGCACACAGATGTGATTAGAGATACCTTCCACAATACAGACATACGTAATCATCCCAATGAATATGAATGAAGTTACCGAGTGCCACTGAAAAATAATTATGTTTTCATCAACATACTTTTCTGCTAAATTAATCAAGAGTCCACATTTACTTTGTCAGATGCACAATCTGCTATGACCTACAGAGCTGTATGCTGACCTCCTCCTTCCAACTGAAAGAGTGTGACTTTTCACACACGGACTGAACAGTGTGCCGTCCCTGCTTGCCAAAACACATGAGTGATTCCACTACATACCCAGTCTACTTACATTTCATCAGGCCTCCCACCTAGGCCGGCAGAGTTCCTTCATCCTCCATTATATCTCCAATTAGAGTGGATTTTCAGGATTTAACACCATTTTCCCTGGTATAGCCCACTGTTTACACTACCAATGTCTCTATGGGTGTCACTGTGAATTTTTCAAGCCTGGGAAGCTTGGACCATTAGTGGAAGGTGAGCGCACTGTCACATATACAGTAATAGACCCTCTCTGCTAATATGACATAGGGTGGTGTGTTAGTGTTGCTGAAAGCCTGTATCTTCCTGTTGAAATGCAGACAGTGTGCTCCAGATCCCAAAACATGCAGTGATTTGTATATATATATATTTTTTCATTCAGTTATATACCTAAATAACTGAAGTTTAATCTTTCAGATCAGCATTTATGTGACTCACATATCATGTCATAAACTATAAATGGAAAATTTGGATTTCAAATCCTAACTTTAGATTTAGGCGGCACATTTTTGTTGAACCAAAGCAAATTCACTGAAGCAAAAGAATAACCATGTACAACAGTGTACATGGTAAATAAATTTGTAGCAAGCTGTTTATCTGGCTTTATCCTCAGCCTACTGCACATCTGGCCTCTAAATTACAGCTGCTAAAAACGAGGAGAAGTTTACAGTGATCTTGACAGGGTTTCAGACTGGGCAAAGAGCCCAGTCCCCCTGCCTCACACCGCCTTGGAGCCCTGAACACACATGGGGGCCATTATTTGTAAAGTAGCTGTGGTGGCACCAGGGAATGATTTGAAAGGTGTGTGTGTGTGTGTGTGTGTGTGCGTGCGTGCGTGCGTGCGTACGTGCGTACGTGCATGTGTGCTTGTGCTAGAATATGTAGCCCGGGTATGTTTACTCTCTGTTATCACATCCACACATCGCCAGTAAGTGGCAGGGAGAAAGTGTGCCGTGTCGAAGAGGAGATATGGGGAGATTATTGTGCTGTTTAAGCCCTAAACTCTCCCACCCACTCCCCTCTCCTTGAAAATGGATTATCTTTTCAAGTATTGTAAAGCACTTGAGTGAAATGTTCGCGCACACATTTATCTCACTTGCCATTCGGTAGTGAAACTCTGCCACATGTGTTTATCATAGCAGTTGATAAAGCAAAACGGCAAGTCTGTGTGGCCAACAAAGAGACCTGGAGGCTAATGAGTGATACTAGACAGTGTAAAAGTACAGAACATCAAATAACACATTAACCTGAAAAGAAAATTAAACAAATGAAAGAAAAAGAAAGAAAGAGAGAAAAATGGAATAATGTATCTGGTATGTCACCCCACAGTAAAGCCACTGGTTGGTCATGGCTCTGGGCTGTAGACGGACCGTCTCCTCGCAGTGCTGGGTGAATTAGGTTGCGGTTCCTCAGCAAACCTCAGCCAGCCTCAGCAATGTGCTAAACCCAGACGTGACTTATGGCTACCCACCAGGGATTGGGCCTTTGGACCCTAGGACTTACACCGCAGAGCGGAAAGGCAAAAGACATTTCATCACTGGCATAACACAAAGAGAGTGGGACATCACATGACATGTGTACTGCAATGGTAGTCCCCATATAACCGTTTTAAGTTCTGCCTTAAACAGACCAAGAGTAGCCAAAGTGAGCCAAAAAGCTGTGTTCACATTCGTGGTCTCCTGGTCAGTACAAAGCCACAGGGCAGAGATGTTCTCAAGACCACAGCGCATAGGGACACTCCCAAGTAGGGCAGCTATGACTACCAGTGGTTAAAAACTGGTTCAAATACATGGTCTTTCTTAAAAATTCTCAAGAAAAGGATTTAGTGTCACCAAATCCTTGAAATGGGAAATTATACTTATATTGAGGATGAAAAATGGATTACATTCAGGCCATCTCACCTCATTGATATGCCAAAAAGAGAGTCTGTGTGAGACTTCTGTGTGTATTTAATATGCATTACGGAAGATATATAACTAAAAACCTCTTTTGCTTCCTTTCCAGTCACAATTAAGTCATTTATAACAAGCAAAACCACAATGTCAGTGCTGTCTCCAGCCTCCTCCTCCTCCTGCCTGCACTCTTTACTGTAATGTCTGTAATGTTATCTCCTTCCTCAAACATGTGCCAAGAGTTTAATACACAACTTTATATGCAACCTGATACGGGACTCTTTCCTCAGAGCCACATGTATCACAGAGGTTAACACTTGTTTAATCAGACTCTCTGTCACGCTTCTTTGCTTGTCATGCAATCGGTTTTTCATGCGTCGGCTAACAGACGCCATGCCTTGTTATCATGCGGATGCGTACCTCAAAGCATTGGATGACTGTCCGTTTCTTTGTCAAGTTCTGACCAGGGAAGCAATTCAACACAAACGCGTGGTCTACTTAATCACCTTTAAACAAGCACATTACTCAGAAATCAGCCATTGCCTTGTCTTTAGCTTTTAATAGGTTTGTGTATATTTCCAGAAGCATGAAACACATTTAATAAGACTTTGTTTTTGACATCAGGATTATTCACCATCACTGATGAGAGTCACAGGTTAATTTGCAGCACAGACATGTATTGATCGGTGGAAGCTTATTAGTGATCCCTTCCACATACACTCTCAACAGTGTGTCTGTCATTCTTCATAAGCAGCAGGTCCTTTTGAGAAATCCATGGATCTGTCACTTACACTGCAGAAAGTTAAAGAATGCCCCTCTATAACACACAGCTGTCTCATGTACACAATATAGATATTGACACTTGCAGCTTCAGTGTATATATAATTTTCTGCATTTTGGACAAAAGGCATTCTTTACCTTAATTGCTGTAGATAATTTCTCAGCTACACTTCCTAAAACAAATGGCAGCAGAAAAAGCCAATGTCATTAAGCTGCATATTGGTTCAGCAGTCAGCCAACTAAGCCTTTTGTTATACTGTTCGATTACTGGAGAGAAAATGCTACTTATCCTCATCATGGTGATTATATCAAGGTGCGGCAAACAGTTGTTGTTTGTGAATATCAGGCATTGATAAATAACAAAACAAGTGAATAGAGTTAGCCTTCACTGGCTGGGTTTACAAGATTTTTATCAATGTGTTTTAGTTTATCTCTATTGATGTCGACCACCCCTGATAAGTCTGCTGGAGGTCTCTTTATTGTGAAACTAAAGTTTTCTCCTTTCCCCTAATTTACTTGTACTCGTTTATGTGTAAACTGTACTTGTGTCAGACTTTAGTTTTTAATCATTTTTATTTTGACATTAATATCAGTTGTGAGAAGAATACAGTGCACCATACATAATGCTACATAAACAAGATACATAATACAATTGTATAAAATATAGAAAATAAAATATCAAAATAAAATGAAAATAAAATCACTGCTGGTGAGTTAGGTTAATACAGAGTAGACAACAGACAGTTAAACATAAATACAAATATGTTTGAAGCAGATTATTTAAATTTGCTTCTTGTTCCCCACCTTTTACCATTTTCCAGAGGCAAAATTGAGCCAGAAATAAGTAAAAGGCATGTTGTTTAAGGTGCAAAATGAAGTACTAAAGACGGCAGGTTTTTTTTTATTCAGGGCAAGTTAAGGCATGCTCTCCTCTGACAAGAAAAAAACTTGAATGAATGTCATATCAGTGAAACCGTTGGAACTTGTTGATTAAAGTCTGATTTGGATAAAAAATATAAAACGTCTATCCCACCTCCATCCGGGCTGATTCAGCATGCAGAAGTTCACCTGATACGCATGTGAGACATGTAATGTCACTGGCTTTCAAGCCTCATCCTTGCTGCATGTTTAAATTTCAAAACACCCATTTATCCCAGATCATTTATACCGTTTCGCTCGAACACTTTTATTGGCTATCATCAGTCTTGCTTAAAGCAACCATGCATTAGAGATGGGGTTGCTGGGGGGGAAATTGCCCTAGTTTGATAATGAGGCCTGCAAGAGGTAGGCTGATGGCGGTGGGTGGGCTTGGGGAAAGAGACTTAGTAATTAAAGTGTACAGGTGATTCATTCAAACAGAACGCAGTGTGGGAGGATGTGACAACATAGCAGTGAAGATGAAGTTTAATTGCTAATGTTGGCTGTACCTGAAATGAAGCATTCTTACTGGGGCGTCTGTCTAGGCAGAGTCCATGCTGTGTGGACGAGTTTATCTATGAGAGCCTTTATGGCCTTTACTTTATTTGTGTTAGTGTGTAAATAACAAATATGCCAACATGAATTTCATAATTGTCTAACCTCAGGACGAGCCACGCAATACATACCTATCGGTGATTCACTTCATGTCTATCAGATTGGTTTACTGGCTCAGTTGATAATGTAAAACTAAAAATAAAAAATGTAATTTAAGGATGTATTACATTTTTCCTTCAAAAATGTTTACACCATACAGTTAGAGAAAAAAATTCCCATGGGAGTTGAATATTTACATTGATTAACATTTTGAAAACTTTTCTTTTAATACCCATTCACTATAATTCCTTGGTTGTGCTTGACAGCTTGGTGAGAGAGCCTTCTGAAGCTCCATTAAAAAAAAATTTTAATAGAGAAGAATGTGACCTTGCGTACCATAATAATAGTGTTTAAGCCTCTGGACTTCAAAGTATATTGAAGCGTAATCTCAATAACTTCATATTACTAACTTGGTCACTCATTGTGTTTACCACCTGAGACCCGTAACCTTGTGACCAGAGGTTGGGAGATGCCAGGCTTTTTTTCTTTTCATGCACAGGAAGGATCACCAGTCATAGTTGTTCTAATAGACATGGCAAATAACTAGCAAATAATTTAAGACACCATATTTTTGAATTTGTCTTCCCATGAAGAAGCAATGCATTTATAAATAATTTCTGTCTCTGCCATAAAAATAAAAAAAACAGCAGTGTACAGCAATTTGAAAATTAAAAAAAAAAAGGGTGGGGAAAAGTGAGAAGGATGAGGAAAAACTTCTCTAAATTGCACAGCATAATTCAAACACGGAGACCCATATGAAGTAACGGATTTACTGAGTTTAATCCTTTATCAAACAGACTATACAATGAAGCCAGGCTCTAATCTAAAGGAATTCGCAGCCCATTTCTAATGTTTGGGTAGAGTGGATCCACAGGGGTGCCCCGGCCTATCACTATTATAACCTTGAGCAAGAATCCAACTATATCATCCACAATAATTGCTGTTATTACTTAGAAATGACTCTGGTCTACACCTATTTCATGGTCAGGTGAAGACATCCTTTGCATGAAGATGTAGAATTAAGGAAAACTGTCCAATTTCTTGAGAAGCATATCAAGAAAAACATTAGACTTGTGCAATGTAACAGTTTCTCAAAACTTCACACTCACACGGGATTAGCACAACTATCCAGAACTGATAATGCCACACACGTGTGAGGGGATTTCAGAGTTTTGGGGGATGAGCAAAAACCTTAAACATGCTTGGTCTCACAAGCATGACTCCTCTTGTGGTGCGTGTTCTCTTAACTCTTACACTTGGGATTTTGCGTTGACATTTTTTTTGTCATAGTGATTCATCTTTATTATACTTGAGGTACCAAAAATGTGTTTTAAAAATGGTTTTATGGGGAATTTATGTATTCTTTCATTCATGATTTATTCCCAAGAAAAGGACCCCCAAGATATTTCGAGCTGCTGTGCTCTCCAGGCCCCCCATGGGAGACCCGCCCCACTGTGAAAACCACTGAGATATGCATTTATATCTATGTGTGTGTGTGTGTGTGTGTGTGTGTATACTTTAATGTTGCTTTCTCCGCTTTGCTGCCCATCCCACAAATGGATGTTCTTTACAAATTTGTAAGATAAACAGATTCTAATTGTATTTGTTCAAACAAAAACAACCCCCAAAAAATCTACCAAATACACAATTCCATTTTATTCATGCTTGAATATGTTTCACTGACAGTCATTGGAGGGACAAAAAACTAAATACCAAAACACACAACATGACAGTGGAGAAGCATTTGGCTGCAAAACATAGGGAAGGTATTTGAATCTGTTTTGGACAAAGAGGTAAGTGCTGCTAATATGTTTCCAATGGAGACCTCCTTTGCTTTTTTTCTTCTTCTTTTTTTTTAACAGTGAATAATTAATTCAAGAGGCTGAAAAAAATGTAGCTATTCATGACCTTGATAGTGGGCACATTAAAGAGGAGAGCGTTTGCTAAACGTGAAATTATATGCGACTAGAAAGGCATAGCTACATCACTGGAGTCACCCTAGAGTAAACAAACGAGTTCAGCAAGCAGAGGAGGGATTACCATATCTCCACTTAACTTATTTTATCCTGTGAGAATCATCAATATTAAAGGGTAAGGAGAGGGAGAGAAACTGCTGAGGTGGGCTTTTTAGCAGTAGGGTGAACTACTGTGTTTAAGGAGAGAGATAAATGTGAGTTCTCCGTGGAATCTACGTGGAGAGTAAACATGTTTTCTTTCTTTTTACTCTACAAGCGCTCTTCATTTTGAAGAAGTTTCAAATACTTTGATTTAACAACCATCCTTGTTAATATCTTCTCATAATTCATTTGTATTTGCACTCTTTTTTTCTTTTCTTTTTTTCTGTGCAGTCCGTGACACACTATATTGAGTTAGACAGTTTGTACATATTTGCAGTCATGCTAATGTTTGCTTCACTTCAATCATGACTGCATTATGCGACTCATTGCAGTTTTGACACTTAACCAGGGTAATTGTTCATGAGGGGTGACCTGTGTTTGTGTGCCTCTGGGCTAAAAGCTTGCGAATATGCTGTGCTTGCCTGTCATGCCAGTGTAGAGCATACCTTATGGAGGTAGACGCGGCCTCAGGGTTGTCAGACTCAGCATGGCGTCTTTGTCAGAAATAAGTGACCCTGTGGGGTAAGTGGTAGTTTGCTGATCTATGGACTTTACTTCTGCTTACCTTACCTGCCAGTCAAAACCCTATGGCGTTACACAGTGTTGAACAAGAAAGAAGTCCAATAAAACAAGCTTGTATTACATGTTGTACAATGCCATTATTCACTGTCTCCTCTGTGCGAGGCAGGATATTAGGAACCTGAACATATCTGCACACCTTCGAGCTCCTGGACACATGCCAGTTCGGGCCTACATGGCCCAGAGGGGGGCCTTTTGCTACCTGCCAAGAAACCAGCCCAGCTTCCAGCTGATATTAGTTATCAATATTTTACTGGTTGTCATTAAAACTTTAAAGAGGCTGCGATTAGATGCAAAAACAAAGGAGATCGTTCATGGAGGGAAGTCACGTGGGGTTGTAAAAGATGACTTTCAAAGCCTTTAAGTAATTATATTCAATTTATCCTGGTGTGTGAAGCTGTGGGGTCGGACATGTATAAGGAAGGAGCTCCTGTGCTGTGGTCGTCTCCCTGTGCTGATGGCTTCAGGCACCTTGATTTACAGCACTGGTGAGCGATGCTCATGCACACATGCAGCTCTGACAGCCTCTATAAAAGCTTGGAACCTTATCCTGACTACATGGCAATAGCATATCACAATGGTAATCACTACATGTCATATCAAGCTCACAATTTATTATGCAAAAAAAAAGAACATATCAGTTCTCTTATCTTCTTATTTGTGTTTTTATCACCAGGTAACCCACGGTAAAAGGTATAAAGTTTCAGCAGTGTTGTGACTTTGCCTAGAGCTAGGTTAGTTTTTCACTGCAACTCATCGGACTTGTCTGCTTCATATTACTCCGCGATATGCTTCAAGCACAGTTATATCTCTCTTTAACATGTAAATCTGACAGCTTGTGTATCTTTTCAATTTGTCTTCTTGTGTGTGTGTGTGTGTGTGTGTGTGTGTGTGTGTGTGTGTGTGTGCGTGTGCGTGTGCGTGTGCGGGTGTGGGTGTGGGTGTGTGTGTGTGTGTGTGTGTTTTCTTGTTTTGCTCACTTTGAGGGGTCCAGAACTTGAGATCACCCTGCATACGTGAGGTATCACCAACTGTATTTTGTGAGGGCTAAAATGTTGGACCATTTTAAAGGTAAAGTTGGGGCCTGGGCCACACAGTGTTGAGGTGGTTAGTGCTCTATTTTCATAGCGAGTATGGGCTTGACCTTTCTCTATAGTGTTTGAGCGAGACTGAGTGAGAGTTTTCTGTATGTGAGGTTAATTTGTGTTTCTACATTGCCCATAGGTATGGATGTCACTGTGTGTGGTTGTCTGTTTCTTTGTATTTCCCTTTTGAAGGGTAGGTGACCTCTCAAGATTGTACCATGAAACTTCGCATGGCTACCTGGGATCGGCTTCAGCGCCCTGTGACCCTGAACAGGATAAAGTGGAGAAGACAGATGGATGGCTTAAGACGCAGTCTTAGTTAGGCTGGAGCATGTACGTTATCCTCCTATGCACCACTCGGCACGCATGCCATCAAACATGTGCTCATTGCCAAACATGTACTTTTGTCATGTAAATTATTTTTTATTTTTTCAAATTTCTTAATTTCAAATTTAAGTGTTATCCTTTTACCTCAATAGTAGGTCAAGACAGCTTAAAACCAACATATCATCTGCATTTCAATCTCAAAGGGGAAAATATTAACAGAACAACATTGGTGCAGAAGTATGTGCTCCATTGCAACTCAGCATTTAACACAGACATCGTTTCACGAGTAAGGAGACAAATACGATCCTCTACTATGGAGTGAAGTAAAGGTAAACATACATCTCCATTAATTAGCTGTAAAAAAATGTACTGCATAAACAAAATATAGAGTTCTGCAAGTATTGGAAGTCAATGGGAAGTAAAAAACCTACTCATCAAGGTATACGTACATTGTTTATGTACCTAGTATTTTAATCTTGGTCACCACAATACATTACAGTTTTCTCAAGCCCCCTCCCAAATTTGATGCAGTACTGCTTCATGTACTATATTAAATGTGCATGGTTTTGTGATGGTGGTGAATATCTATGACCCTGAGTGTAATTGTTTCTATGGATATGTTTATGCATGCAAGAGTGCTATATTGTTGTTAGGAGTGCGTGGGCCCAAGCTGGCATGGACATAGTGGGGTAGGAGGTCTTGTCTAACATCATTTCCATGTCCTCTGGCCACCATCATGACAGGAAAGCCACAATGATGAAGAATTTTAGCATTGCGGTTACAGTAACAAGAGCAGGCCACAAACAACGCCCCTCAATCTCCATTCCTCACTATCCAACTCTCCTCATTGTTTTTCTCATTATATGTCCTCTTGCTCAGTTAATAGTCTTTCCTTCCGCCGTCTCCCTTGTCGTTTGGCGTCTCCTGATTCTGAAACACCCACTGAAGCCCTTGAGGCTCTGCGTAGTCTGAACATTATCATCAGAGGCCATGTGAGGTTGAGGTGAAAGACGAGCTGTACACAAACCAAGTATGACAAAGCTGTCTGTTATTCTAGCCTGGAAACAATGGCCGTATGCAAGCCTCTGCAGTTACACCAACATTAAATCCTAAATAGCAGTCGAAAGAACCATATGTTTCTTTATTTCGTTTCTTTGAAAAACAGGTCAGCTCCCCCTAGATAACCTCAGTGTAAGCACTGATTCTATCAAAGTGAACAAAACATATCCTAAAGTAGGTTAAACTAAGGTTTAAGTTATGCCTGTGTGTGTTTGTGTGTCTAGGGGACAAAGTTTCAAGTTATTTGTGTAATACATAAACACGCAAGTAATGCATTTTTTAATAGACTACACCGTATACATAAAAAAGACAAGCAAACTCTTCGCCATCAATGCTATTCAACATGCTCACCAGTGCCTCATGATTTTTTTTTTTTAAAGATGATTTACTACCTTGGCTTTAATAGGTTCAGTGCAAAAATATGTTTAATAGAAACAAGAGCATCACAGTGAAGAGGCTAGTCAAAGTAAGTTACCAGGTCCTCTGAATGAGCACATTTTAAAAAGCTTAAAATGAAAAACCTTTATAACTGGAATTGTAAACTGGAGCAACATTTGACGTGTCACTGTTTGTAATACTGTTTGTAATTACTGTTTGTCTGATGGATCATACTTGCACCAAAGATATTTTTATAATTCATGTGGGGTTCACACCATGGTAAAATCTATTTATAATATATAGTCCCACATTTGATATCTTTAGATTTTAGAGGCTATATCTGAATTAGTCTTGTTCTTTGAAAGTAATTTTTCAGTTGAAATGAAATGATGACCTCAACACGTAGAAGGTGTCAGCATATAACTTAAATGACCGGGATTGCTTAAACCAATTAATGTTCCTGGCGCTGGCTAGGGAGCAATTACACTTTTAATTGTTTTGCCAACTCATCACGTCCTTTTTCGGGGTTTAGTAAAAAAAAATTCAAATTCTGTCAAAGCTTTCTGCAAAGGAATCCCCATGAAAAAAAAAAAAATTTGAAAATCTATCCTGAATACACCTTAAAAGTCATGAAGTTACATGGTTTTCCACCTTATCCTTGCATCCAGAGTGGCTAAAGTCTAGGGATCTGTGTGACTGATGCCCCATTTAAACGACAACGTTTCATGTGAAAACGCAGTTTTTTGCAATTTCGTTTCAGAACAGTTTTGCATGTACATGGCAACATTTTGAAAATAATGTTCACACAGAAGCAGCAGAAATGCTGTAAATGATGTAGTTATCATGTAGGGCCACAATTTGGCGCTGTTGTTTGTTTTTGTAATGAAACCCCACACATGTAGAGAGAACAATATCCTATAAACATTAACAATGGCGGGTACATGGACAGTCGTATGGACAGACGACAAAGTACTAGTTACAATTACGGGTGATACAACTATAAAACTTTGGACTATAACAACTCTGGAGGACGCCATCATTGTTATTGTCCATTTACTTGCATATTCAGAGAATAACTATTATATTATTGCTGTGGTGCGCCAACGGGGCCCAAATGGCTAAACAAGTACACATCTGTCTCCTCACCAGTAGACACCAGACTTCTCATGTTGAGCGTTAGACCATTAGCACAAATCTCGGGTGACACACACAGGGTTTAAATACCTGAGCTCCCCACCATTTATTTGGACTAGCCAGTATAGTCCAGGGGAAGAGCATAAAATGATGAAGCCACTTGGGTAAGGGTGAAAACGTCATCCATATGACCCAGTCCAGTTGACCTAATTTAATTCCTTTGAGATTGCTGTGGTTAGCCGTACTAGCTAGCCACATTCAGGTCAATTTGACATTTTATACCTGGATAAGCTCTTAAGCCGCCCGGTACGAAAACAAGCAGGTCATTATGACAAGGACCTATATATGCTGTATGCTTAAACTAACTTTGTTGAAAGTAAAAGCTTAAAAAACAGCAGTGAAAACACTCTCACATTCACCTGAAGAAATGTGTGTGTGTGCGTGTGTGTGTGTGTGTGTGTGTGTGTGTGTGTGTGTGTGTGTGTGTGTGTGTGTGTGTGTGTGTGTGTGTGAGCTTCCATAAAAAACTGATAATGACTTACGTTAATTTTATAGTGTCTTCGGATGGGATTAATAATAATAATTACAATTAAAAAGAAATTTAAGAAAAGCTAGAAAGGCATCGGTGTAAAAGTTTTGGTTTGATACAGTGAAGGCCAAAATGTAACAAAACAAATTAGGATACAACTAGATTTTTATTTTTTCCTGCTTTAGTTCAGACCACAGAACTACATTAAAGTGTGACTACAGACTGAGATGACATTTATACTGGGCCAGGACTTTTGTGCGATACACCACTTTTTATGAACTCCATACTTCCTCTCTTTATGAACTTCATGCGTTGGAAGATTTTTTGTTCATTGCCAGCCCACATTTTACATCAAATCATTTTTCATCAACATGTAAATGAAGCTTGATTTAAAACAACTCTAGTTTTTTTAGGGTTTATGTGGATGAAAAAAAAAGTCATAACTAAATGTTCCACTTATTAATTGAATTTATTTTTATTGTTCCAAGTTATGGTATGTTCTTGTCCAATGCCAGGGGCTCATAGCATGAGACAGAATCCTGGCTTCAAAACAAGACAAGCTGGCTTTCAGATGCCAACTATTCCATTTCCTCTTCATTTCATCCCTCTTTCTTTGTCGCTCTGTGTCTAATCTTCTTTTTGTCCATTTGTTCTTCCTTTCAGTCTTCCCTCACCTCCACACTTCCTCCTATTAATTGCATGGTTTTGTGCGCTTACCACTCCTGAGGGAGGTTCTACCATGAATAGCCAGCCTTGGAGGTTGGCCCTTTGGCCCAGCACCATGTCCCATTTGGCCGAGCTCTGGTGGAAAAGCCGAGTGGCGACCACATAATGACCAGTGTCTGAGGGGTTGGCTAATTTTTCATGTTCAAACAGGCGGCTGACTCCAAGGCCCAGACGAGGGCTAATGTAAGGTTTGTAAGTACCCTCCAGGGGTCATAAAACATGGCAATCTGAGCCCTTGATGTCTTTTACGCAATCTACACTAACATATCCATGACAGCCTTTAGCTGTGGTAGTGACAGATTTACCAAAATACATTAAAAAAAAAATATGTTGGAAACATTTTACAAAAACATTTTGTAGACAGCATTATTGAGCCTGAAATCCCCTCCAGAGAGCCAAAACCGTTTTGTATTAGAAAATGTTCATGCATTTGCAATATCAAAAGTTTCCATTCCACGTTATTTACATAAATAACTCCTCGAGGTGGTCTTTGCCAAGTGGCGGTAGAATGTAAATTTGCTTGCCATATCTTGAAAAGTAATTATTTACCACACACACACACACACACACACACACACACACACACCCTCCACCCCCGTTCGCTCTCATTTTGTGGCCAGCTCACCTTTGTCCATGTAGGCTGTCACAGTTCGACAATTGGTGTTTATTAGTTCTGTAATGGATGTTTGTTGACATTTTCTTCTGACCTGAGCGCCCTGCAGAGCAGCTGCTCTCAAGTCTGTGTGACGGTTGCTTGAGTCCCTCACTCTTCTTTCAACCTTTGATGTTACTGTTGGCCTGATCCACTGTGGTTTAGCTACAACAAACGGCACACAAATCATGCTTCCAACAGGCAGAAAGATAAACATCCTAAATGTATTAGCAACAACATACTCTGCGTTATATGGCAAATAAAGACAAACTGGCTTTTGGAGAGCAGTGCATCCTGATTCTTAAACGCAAAGTTGGCTACACATTGTGTGGGTGACTTCAGACTTTAAATAGGTTAGTGGGAAGAGTGCAGCTAACACAAATGTGTTGTGCTGTCTGGATACACTAATTATTTGCAGGTATAAAAAGAATAAGGCAAACAGATGAGCTGCAGTAAGAAAAATAGACCACCTCTATGGTGACCCACATAATCCATTATGTAAATGAAGGCAATATTCACTGCATGTGCTGTGTGACTTGTTGGGAAGTTCCCAACACATCTGTCCACATTCATTTGCTCTGTATGTGTGTGACTGTCCCTTTCCATACTCAACGACGCAATATGTTGGGGGGGGGGGGGGCAGGATTCAACATTAATCCAAACAAAAGGGTTGCCACTGTACTATGATGCATAATCTATAGAATATCTTATTTGCCAGGAAAATATGATTCCATGTTTTTGTAATGAATATGACAGATCAGCTTTGGACATATTTGTGATGTTCTTCTGTACAGTTCACAGACTTAGCTTGCCAGATGATGATTAATTGCCTTTCATTTATAAGGAAGAGATTCCCCCCTAACTCCACTTCTTAATTAACCATAACTGACTACTTAACCAATCCAATACCTAACTGGCACCAGATCTTGCCCAACTGCAGCCCACCTCCAAAGGGATTTTCACGTCCTTTAAAATAAGACCAGTCTTCATAATACAAACACATAAATGTCTCTTTGTTGTGGTAATGGCACACAACATTTAGGCAGTTTATGACATAAGCAGCAACAAATTAGCCCACTCTCAATGACAAACCGACAGCTCATTATTTATTCTATAACACCTAAACAAGACAAAAACAATAGCAGGAAGGAAGAACAGGTTACAGGATGAATCAAAGCTTTGGTTTGATGGCTAGTCATAAAATGTACACACACACACACACACACACACACACACACACACACACACACACACACACACACACACACACACACACACACACACACACACACACACACACACACACACACACACACACGCTTGAGCCATGCTCAGTGGGCTGCTAATGCAATGTGAGCGGATGTGAACACACACACACACACACTTACATTTCAACAAGCAATCACAGTAATCATATCGAGTTCCATCAGCAAAACAGAAGTTGAAATAAGTTGTGACACTTTAGTCTAAACACTTTTCTAAAAGCCGTATTGCAAAGAAGACTAAAGACTGTCGATGACTTGCACTAAACAGCAACACATCTCTCTGTCTAGAAATGCCCCGCTGTGGATTTCCTGTGTGAGAAAAGCAAAGCATTTTCTTCTTGATGAACGTGGGATTTTTTCTCTTGAGGTCTTCCAACGAAGGACCGCTACACAGGAAGTAGATCGTTGTTGTCTCCCCATACAAAATTTTCACAACCTCAGTAGAGTAACGTTGTGGCCTTGTGGAATTTCCATGAATAAACGGGTGTTTTTAACAAGAACCAAGACAATCTACATATATGTGCTGTTCCCATTCAAATAGCTTGAGGAAACATCTTCATCCGCCTTGTCTAGAGTTCTAATTGCAAGAGAAGAAGGCAAAGTAAAGACACGGTTTTCTTGAGATTAATTATTTTGTTTTTTTTTGGGGGGGGGGGGGGGGGTCTTTTTTTCATGTCCAAGCACACGTTCTTCAACACCTTCTTTGACGCCTTTTACTTTGACTTACTGTGTTGAAGTGAATGGAGCAAATAGAAGATCTTCATACAATCACACCAGGACAAATATTGTAATCTGAATGTGATAAATACATATCAGACATTATATCAAGACAGTAGATATTAATTCAGCTGTGTAGTTGAGGTGAAGTGTTGAACATATAAAAGTTATAGATATAGGTATCAGTACTTGAGGCACACGGGTTTCTCATTGGCCTTGCTGGCATAGAATCATCCAATGGTGGAGTTATGTTCATGCCAGTGGCTGAAATACTAATGCAAACATGACGCAAAATAGGACGACCGAAAGAGGAGGTTGGGAAAAGAAAAGCACAGCTTCACCACTTCAGGCTCTGTGGCTATACAGTAGCTGCCAAAGCTGAGACAAACCTAGTAATTCACCCAAATCTCAGCCTGTTCACTCATGGTATCTGTAAAAGACACATGTAACACTTACAAGAAATTTAGGGAAATGTAAAGAAAGAACTAACATGCAACCTACTATAAGGAATTGAAAAGTAATATCAACATCCTAAAGTTTCTCAGGGTAGAGTAAGTTTTTATTTATTTATTTTTTTAAATCATGCAAAAAGGAGGGGGTTTGTTATTACTCAGAAAACACTTGAAACACTGACCAAAAAAAACCTCAATACTTTTGCATACCAATTTATCTGGTAAAAAGCATAGATACTTTCATGACGTTCCTCTTTTTGACACCTCGCTGGAGGATTTACAGCACTACCTGCTCTATACTGTTTATTTATCAGTAAGTAGTTATGTGTTAGACTTTCACATATGGAAAGTATGTAACTGAGACAAGTAATGTGTATTAAACAATATCAACATTTCAAAATGATTTTTGCTATCTTCCTGCCGAACACATAAAGTTAGACAGCATGCAGACAGCTCGAAGGGTTCAAACATTCACAGATGATGGGTTTATTGTTTATGCACTTTTGTTCTGTGCTAACTCACTCCATTGTTCAGCGCACCAGCATTATAAGGGTTCTCAGAGATTGGCCCGACATTAACATCATGGTGTTTCAATAAAAATACTTTTTTCCCAAACATAAGGAATGACGACCAAAGAAATTTTAAATTCCCACAAATTTCTTGGCTTCGGAAAAACAAAAACAACAGGCTGGGGAAGGGAGGAAGGAAGGAAGGAAAAAAACAAAACAAAACAAACAAGAGCAGAACTTTTAATGGTGGTCCACCATGGAGAAGCTACAATAAGCAAAGCTGTGGAATTAACAATGTGACAAAAGGTCAAGTGAGAGACAGCTCAGACCATTTTCTTATAGTTATAGAATTTATGGATCCAGATTTATAGTATGTGTGCATAGTGTGTTTTAACCTTTTCCACAGACAGCATGGTAGTTTGCAGAACCATTATTCTACCAGTTTTTTTCCATGCACCTGAGCCTGCTTCATTTGTAATATATAAACAATTATCTTTTAGATTTAATGATTATCTGAATCTGTTCAATAGCTTAGAAAAAAAGAGTGATAATCTAAAAAAAACACCTTTACTGCTCTTTACTCAAAGTACAAGCTTCTTTAAGTATCTTTTGATTTCAAGTGATGGCATCCCATTAGTTGGCCAACAGCATTGACTTTCTTATATTATTAAACACAATTGTGACGGACAAAAGACAACACTAAAAGCTTTAGCAGGAGACCGACAGAATGACAGACAAAGAAACCTCTCACCCTAAAGGACGCACATATTACATCTGCATGTGTGTATATTTATTTTGAATGTGGGGGAAGGAGGAGGAGCTGTCAATGGCTCGTCTCATCTGTTGGCAGGCCCTCCATCCGTCAGGCCTTAAGTAGTTTTCCAACAGTACATTGACCTTGAGTGCCTGGTATCGATTTCCTGTGGTGCCGTACTGAGAGGGGTCGTTACCACATGGCCCCCGCTGTGGGGTGTGATCAGGAACAGATTCTTGAAATCCCGATGCGATGGTGATGGATCGCCAGCCTCTGCAGGCCATCAATCCTCACCTACCACAACCAGGATGACACCTGCACTGAATTTATCATCATAAAAGCCACAGACATGGCAAACATGAGAATTCAATGTTACGTGGTGAAATAACTTTCACACTGGTATAAACAAATAGACACTCGGTCATATGTGCTATATTTACCTTAAGAGAGTGCCATATCAAGGGGCTACCTCCCCCGACTCATCCCTGACAGTCCCTTTGCTATATACGGTGGATTGCGATGAGAGAGTGCACATTTTAAATTGCTGATGTGACAAGATGATATATTAGAAGTTAACATTGTGTCCACATATAGATGTTAAGCTGCATATCTGTAGCATCGAAACTACTATTGCTTAAATAGAGATTCAATTCAATTCAATTCAACTTTATTTATATAGCACCAAATACAACACAGTCATTTATAGGTGCTTTTAACAGAGAAAAACCCAACAAACCCACATGAGCAAGAAGATATTGTTTTCCACTGTGGAAAGAAAAAACTAACAGGAAGAAACCTTTGCAGAAACCAGACTCAGAGGTGGCGGCTTCTCTGCTGGCTGGTTCAGGTCAGGGGATAGAGGAGAGGAAAGGGTAGGATAGACAGACAGATAGATTTGTGTAGGGATACAAACTCTGGTTCAGGGAGAGGGCAAGAAACAGCCGCTGGTTCGGGTTAGGATACAGACCCTGGTTCGGGTAGGGGAAGGTAGAGAGAGAGGTAGAGAGAAAGGTAGAGAGAGTGGCGGGGGGGGGGGGGGGGGGGGGGTGAGAGGATGGAAGAGAGGAAAGGATAGGACAGATAGACTGAGGGAGGGGATGTGAACAGTCAAATTTCTCAGTATCCATGTATGTCTCTTTTCCCAACTTACCTTGTACCCTAATTTTTCACCATAATATTTAATAAACTAGATATAAATGTAGTTCAAAACTAAAATGTATTAAAGGCATTCCATTCAAAATCAGTCAAAAAAGTAAATGTTGGCAGCCCTGCTTTACTTATTATTAAAAATCACATGGCTCAGACTCCATTCCAGCTGAGGTCTAGTACTGACAGAGAAACTTCATGAACTATTCCTGCTCATATGGCAGCATGAGGCAGTCCCACAGGAGTTCAAAGATACCTGTATCAAACACCTCTACAAGCACAAAGGCAATCATCAGTCCTTTGACAACCACAGAGGAACCTACCTGTTGTCCATCGCCGGCAAGATCCTTGCCAGGGTGCTGCTTAACCGCCTCAGTACACATTTGGAGCAAGTCCTGCTACCTGAGGGCCAGTGCAGTTTTCAAAAAGAACGAGGGACAATTGTTTGTTGCCAGGCAGCTTAAGAAGAAGAGTCAAGAACAGCATGCCAATCTCTACGGCACCTTCATCGACTTGACTAAGGCCTTTGACACAGTGAGCAGAGATGGTCTCTGGAGGATCATGGCAAAGTATGGGTGTCCAGGAAAATTCATCACCATTGTACGTCAGCTACATGATGGAATGCTGGCCAGAGTTGAAGACGATGGGGAGACATCTAAGTCATTCCTGGTCGCCAGCGCAGTGAAACAGGGACGTGTGCTTGCTCCCACCCTGTTAAGTCTGATGTTCTCGGCTATGCTGACAGATGCCTTCAAAGATGAGGGTGCAGGCATTGGTGTCAGATACCACACAGATGCTTCACTTTTCAACCTCAGAAGACATCAAGGAAAAACAAAGGCAAAGTTTGATACCATCAACGACCTCCTCTTTGCTGATTACTGTGCCCTCAACTCTGCCTCTGAAGCAGACATGCAACACACCTTTGACAGACTCTCTGATGCCTGTCAAAACTTTGGCTGAACCATCAACACCAAGGAGACGGAGGTAATGCATCAGCCAGCTCCCGGTAAGCCATACGCTGTACCCAACATCTATATCAACGGGCAGCGACTCAACACAGTGGACAAGTTCATGTACCTGGGCAGCACCCTTTCTGGCACAGCTGTCATTGATGATGAAGTGAATGCCAGACTTGCCACAGCCAGTGCTGCCTTTGGCAGACTCAACAAGATGTATGGAACAGAAGAAGCATCACTCTAGAGACCAAGCTGAAGGGCTATTAGGCTATAGTCCTCAGCACACTGCTCTATGGTAGCGAATCCTGGACCGTAAACCAACGCCATGCCAGGACGTTGAATCACTTCCACACCACCAGCCTCAGAAAACTCCTGGGCATCAGGTCGCAAGACGGAATCCCAGACACTGAGGTGCTCACCCGTGCCAACCTACCCAGCACACACACAATCCTAATGCAGTCACAGCTGTGCTGAGCAGGCCACATAATCCATATGTCAGACCATCGGCTTCCAAAGAAACTGATGTATGGCGAGCTCCAACATGGCAAACGCTCCAGAGGAGGCCAAAATAAGCGCTTTAAAGACACCCATAATAATTCACTGAAGGCCTTCAATATTGACCCTACATCTTGGGAGAGCACAGCAGTCGACAGATCAAAATGGCGTCTTGTTGTTCAAAATGGTGGCAAATCCTGTGAAGCTAGCAGAACAGCTGCAGCAGGGCATCATAGGCAGATAAAGAAGAACTGCACAAACAGTTCTCCATCATGCCTCAATTCCCTGTCCACACTGCACAAGAACCTTCAGAGAGCAGATTGGGCTCGCTAGCCTTCTGTGTACCCACAGATGAGCCAGTGAATTGATGGTCTTCGTTGTAGCCATGGATGAATGAAGGAAGGCCTTGTTGTGTAAACAAGGCCTTCCTTCATTCATCCATCTTGGGTATCTAAAAAATGGGCCTATTTTATTATTTGTTCTGCGATATATTTCTTCTGCGTTTGGGCCTTGCATTCACACATAAATGCGGCTACGAGTTGCAAAAAAACAATGATTTCTGAAAACTCCGGCGACAGTGGAGATTTAGAAAAACTGTATCTCCATCTAAAGGGGGGTAGGCGGAGACGTCACAATTTGTGACGTTATGTTTTTTCCAGGATTCTGATTGGCTATCACGCTTCTCGTTACACTGCCCCCTACAGGCTTGGCATGCACAAAGTAGCTGTGAACCAGATGTATATGCAGGTCTGTGTCAATTAAGATTCTTTGGGGGAAAATGTAGAGGGGGGAAATATCTGTTTTTGTAAAAACCTGGGTATGTGTTCATGTGACCTTAATGGTCTTCTCCATTTCTACTGGCAGATCACACCCTAAAGACACGCAGTAATCCTGAGTGTGGATAAACCGTTTTAAAGTTAGAAGAAAAAAGAAAAAAAACAAACACCTTAACCAACTTGGCCTTCGCCATTTATCGTCATTTATTCTTATGCATAACATTTTAAAGAGATTATCAACGTTTTTCACAAGTTGTGGTGTACTTTATGAGTGGGATGGTATGTTTTCAAGTTAAACAGAGACTCAAGCTGTGCATTGTTGGAACAATAAACATGGCCTTTAAAACAGCAATCTCACCATTCATCTCTGCATGCCTCTGCCATTACTCCTTTCTTTTTGTATCATTTCTGTATCACATTTGTTCTAGGTCCTTGATGTTGTTTCTGGACAACACGCTTGGTTAATACCGGCCTGGTCTCAGAAGATGTAGTCTCTGGTGCCATCCTAACCACAGCTCAGAGCGTCCACTGCAGACCCTATGTGGAGGAGGGCAGCTTACAAGCTTTACCCACCAGGAGAATACTCCCTGAGCACAATGCTCCTTTTCACCGGGTTCCTCCAAAGGCGTCACACACAACCCACTACGAGATTGAGCCAGAGGTTTTAACACGCTTACGTGTATACACACTCACGCATGCTCGCACACACATACACACAATGAACATTGAAGATCCTGCATACGTCTATCTCCCTATTTCATTAACTCTGACAGCTAAAGAGATTAATGCAATGCATCAGTAAAAGCAAAAAGCAGCACCCAGAGCCCTCAACATCTCCATATGCAAATGCTTTATTCCCAACATCTTCACAGTAAGACATGGATTAGGCTGCATCAAAGGAAGAAGATTGTAATCAATCGATTTTCTTTTTCTTTCTTTTTTTAATCTTTGTACTTCTCACAAAAGTAAAACTTCAAATTGCTTTTAGAAACTCTTCAAAAAAGTTGTAACAATTTGACACATATTTTACTCTTATTTAAAAGGTGCAAAACCTATTACAGTATTATTTACTATACTACAAGAAAATACTTTCTTTTTATTAAAGTTCGCTTCATGGACTGTCTGGTAGCTGTCAATCCAATAAAGCATCTTGCTGTGATCATTGCACAAAACAAATGCCCTTTCATATGTTAATGCACACTTTTTATAATTGTTCTTTGAATTGTTTCCCCTTTTGATCTGCTCCGCTTGACAGTAGACAAGCCCCCACCTTCGCAGTTTGATTGAGAGCTGGAAAAGACAGGACTAATCTATTCACACATAGAGGCTGGCCCAGGCCATGCTCCTGAGCAACGCACTTTGATAAGGGATGGCTTTGAGTGATTCCTTAAACTATTGATTGGCTCCAAGATGACATTTGGCAGGAGAAGAAAAAGAGACTTAAGAGGAAGATAAAATCAAGGGATTACTACTTCTAATGCTAGTTATAACACTACTTTAAAGAGAAACTTAGTAGATGCAAATATGTGAGGGGGTTCTTCTGTCTTGTCTTGAAACATTCAGCCACATTTGAAGAGTTGAATGGTTTTAATGTATTTATTTGGATGGCTCCAGTGCCATTCGATTAAAGCAACAAATATTCCTGATTCCAGTCGGGGCTGAGTTTGGCCTTGTGTGTGGAGTTTGTATGTTCTTCTGGTACTTGCTTTCTCCCACAGTCCAAAAACATGGAACTGTTGTGTTTTAATTGCTGTTGGTGTGTTGCTTCAGCGTTTTGCCTCTGACAGATCCCACACTGACCTGTTCAGTTTGCTCACCCGGATATAAAATGTAAAAATGGACATATTTAACCAAATCCCAGAAGAATTTCCAAATTAGACACAGAATAAAAATTAGTCAAAACAAAACGAGACAGAACAAAATCAAGACAGCACAACACTAATGATGATGGAAGGCACTTAAAAATCAACCTATAGTGGCATCAGTTCGCATAGTTTCCTTCATAGTTGTGGTTTCAGTATGGTACAGTAAATACATAAATAAAGACGTGGGGTTGGAGGGGTTACAGTGGTTCCTCCTGTTTCCACTTGCGGTGTCCTTGTCCGTGGTCTGCTTCTGGCTGCGCTGGTTGTTGTAGGAACAGCCTCCATATAACAATTATTCACTCTGCACACCACATAATTCAGCCTGGGAGGTACACATCAAGCCCTCCGGCGAAATAGTGACAAGGCATTACTCAATTCTTCCACTACTTGTCTTTCTTTGTGTTGTTGTTTTTGTCGGAGAAGGGGTAGGGGTCAGGAAGTTTTGGCTATTACAGTAAGGCCTTGATTCTTTTTTTTTTTTTTTTCTTTTTTTTTTTAAGAAAGAATTATTTCAGCCGGAAAGGTATTCTCAAGCACGCTGTAATCCTTTGCTCATATCTCTGTGCCCCTCTTACCCCCAAGCTCTATTTGTCTGGCTCCCTCTCGCCTCTCTCAACATTGACAACAGCGTAATTTGAACTGCTTTTCCCAGGGGCCTAATCGTTTACTTCCTGCTTGCAGAATATGCAGCAATTGATTAGTTATCAGACCCTAATTGGGGTGCAATCTCTCCTACCCTCAGATGTTCAAATCTATGACGGAAATGGCAGAAAGCAAATAAGCTAATAATACTTGTAAATAGTTCTGGCAACTTGCCTCGTAAGTGTTAACAGGACTCATTTATATTCCTTATCAGGGGATAAGATGAGAGGATATCTAACAAGAACTGCTAATGATTATGACGCAGAATGAGTTTATATCCCAATCAAAAAATAAATAGTAACATGAACGTGAGCTGGGGAAAGCTGGGTTTGAAAAGGTCCATGCTAATTGTTGAGTCTTTCACTTTTTCCGCTGCACATTGTTTGTACAAGGACTGACTTACATGTCAACGAGCACGCACAGCTTTCTACACTTCTGCCTACACCGCCTCACTCGAGTCAGCTCGGCCCTGCTGGAATACTGTGGGCGGCTCCGGCCACAACTCCCACTGTGCCGGAGTATGGTGCAGAGTGCGGCTGGAATGGGAATAGACAGTTAATGGGCACTTAGAGGATGGTGAAAACATTTTCCTCTCGAGATGCAGTGGTTTGGAGATTTCTCAGTGGGACACAGCCGAGCCAGCGCCCCGCCGATCCCTCTGCCTCTGTCTATTTTTTAGCCCGCTCACCCAGTTTGTCTTCATTTTTTATTTTATTTTTTTTGATAGCCAATGTCATGCTCAGCTTTTTTTTCAGGATAAGTATTAGCTTTTTCTCTTTTCTTTTTTTTAAAGGTAAAACTCAGTCTAGATTTTGGCACGTCTGGATGCTGAGTTTAATCTTTATCTGTGATACGAGTAGAAGCCAAGATACGATCCTCACACCACAGGTCAACCATTTTGAGTGATTCTTTCTATGGCTCTCCCTTCATTAAACATGTTTGGCAGACATCAAAAACCTTCTTATGGTTGTCTGTGAGACTTTGGACTTGAGAATGGATTCTTTAGCTCCATGCCCAGCAGCAGTAGTGTCTACTGATGGGTACTGGCTGTGTCCCAAGCCTCACGTCCAGTCCAGACATATGAGAATGCCATCGAGTCTGGTGTCACTTCAGGATAAGCTGGAGTGAGCTGCACATTTTCCAAAGCTTTTTGTTCCACTTTAGACTCCATTGGAACTTTGCAGTCTTGTTTCTATTCAGTGAACACCTCATATAAGTTTAGACCCTCAACTTTCATTTTTAACGTGTGTATTTAACAAAATATATATATCATGTAATTATACAATGGGTTTTCTTAGTCTGAAACTTTGGTCATAATCTATACTGATTTGTTGACAGTTTTTGCTTGAAAAAAATTGGTTTTAGTTGAATGCAAAAGTGTTATATGAGGGGTTTTTCGTAATTAACTGAGGGAAGTCAAAATACTGTATAATCCAGAGAGAAATACGACAAAGAAGGTTATGAGCAAAATGAAAAAGTTTGGATTCTTTGGTTTTACTTCAAATCCCTTTTCAATGGCTGTTTTCAAGACAACACATATTTTACACATTTTAAAAAGAACCACACATTTGCATAATAACACTTCATGCTCTTTTATTTCAGCAGATTCTTTTTTTTTTTTTATCTTACATGGTGATACCAAGCTCAACGTAGCTTTAGGACGGCTTGTATATTCAAATTGCACTTGCTCAGATAAACAGTACGCATGTCAAAAGCTCTTAATGATTCTTGACTTCTCCGTTGTGTACATCCAAGTGTTTTCCGCCATAGTAGAGAATGTGCCACAGAGGATTGTTGAAGTGTAGGTGCTTATTCTCCAAGAGTGAAGGATATATGTGCCTGTGGGAGGGATGAAATCTGCAATGGGAGGCAGAAGTGTCCAAATGTGACCCCCTCAGCAGAGGCATCCAACTTTAAAGGCTATCTAATTGACTGGCCGGTGCTCTCCTACCTTCCCCTATCCTCCCTCCAGTCCCTGTGGATAGCTATCAGATGGATTGTGTGAACTTGCCCCTAATCAAGACCCATTCAAGACTAATGAGAGTGCAGTTAATGACCAACTAATGTGTGTCTGCATTAGGTCAGTATGTCAGTAAGGCAGGATATGCATAAAGCTAGAGATGAGCACAAAGCTTGACAAATCAAAGTGAACTTGTTTAACTTATCCAACAGGTTGAAATGCAATGTCGATTAAATAATACCACGGAGAAGCATTATTTACTGCTGCATCAACAGCGGCAGTTTTGTTAACATTATTCCCCTCCTCTGCACATTGATGAGTGACATTTAGCCAAATGACTGAAAGCCTTCTAGTGTAAACTGCAAAAAAAACAAAAAAATATGATTGAATGAGATGGGGTGAATGGTGAAGCAAAGAAGCAAATAAATGATATGAATAAACATATATATATATATATATACATATATAAAAAATAATGATCACAAGCTGTGCTTTCTGTGACAAGGGTGCACAACTTAACGGCTGTAAAATGGATTATTATATAATGGAGTTAAGTGTCTTTTGGAAATATTGTTTAGTGTATCTGTTAGATCAGGGTTAATGAACACAAAACAAAACACGGTGCCCGCAGGGATGTTGTAGAAAATAGTGGAGGGTACAAACAATATGATTTGAAGATGTGAGATCAACTTCCTCAAATATCACCAAAGTGATTATTTATATAATAATTAACAGGAAAAATACTCAGAGGTATATTAACTAGAGGCATTGGTTGGCTTGAAGTGACTGGAAGTTCATTTTTCCACCACCATTGCAAGGAAATAGTGTAGAACTGCTTACTAATACATAACCAAATAACCAGTCATTTAAGGGGTAATTTTTGTTTACGTTTGTTTCCAGTCCAAAGAAAAAAAAAAAGAAAAAAAAAAAGCAACACAGCTAAATGTTTGAATATATTGTGTTGCTTTATTTCTGCATGTTATTTCCTAATGTGATAGTCATTTCAAAAACATGCAAACTAACACAGAAGACCACTAAACTGTAGAAACTAAGAAATCAAACAAAAAGCAAACAAACAAATTAATGATTCCAACTATTTTGTTAATGTCATCTTTAAATTATGTTTGCATTAAACACCTGGGGCCTGATATTTTCAAACTGTGTGCATATTGAAAACACATGCAATTGTAATATTGGAGTCAAACATGAGTGCAAGTTCATCTATTAATATTGAGACATGTGGCAGAAAACAAACACATCTGTTCAGCGTGTTTGCTTTCATGAATGTGGATTGCTCTGTGTTTCCGGAGGAATTCCGGTCAATGGATTAATGCATAACGTGATTTAATGAATGTGAAAATGTTTAAGATGTTTTTTACATTTGCATTTGTTTGAAAAGGGGGTGCATATCGACTCAGTCTTCTTGCTGCTTTAATTGTAACGAGATGCAGTTCTTCAGCTGGTTTGTCGTGACTTTTGTATACAGTTTATTATAAGTTAGGATCTTCTTTGGTCTCGCAATAGTTTCTGTGGCTGTTTTTCACACTACTACACTACACAAGTATGAATTTGTGTCAAATCTTTTCCCACAATGTGATTCCTTCTATTTTTTTTTTTTTTGCTTTTTTCAAAATTTCTTTGCAGTAAAACTCTGATATATTCTATAACTTCCTCCATCAACATGTTCCACTACAAGTAGATGCAATTCCACCGTTTCAGCAAATCACTATGTGTAAATAGAGCTTGATGCTGGTAAAAATCCCATTTAAATATTTCTTGTCTGCACGTGATTTCACTCATGGTGTCATTCTTAGTTGTTTCAGAATGAGCAAGTGAGCATGCTTTATGCAGGGTCTTACTGAATCAGGCCCATGGTGTGTGAGCAAGACCTTCCAACGTTCAAAACAACTTGTGCAACACATCATTCTGAATGCTTCAGACAGGGGCCAAAAAAAACCTGAGTTTCTAAGTCAAAACACTTATGATATTAGGAATGAAAAGTATACTGAAAGGTTTTGGATGAGGGAGAAAGAGAGTAAAGTTGAGTACAGGGGATGACTCAGACCTCAATCTCAGTCTCTGTAACTCGTCAGTCCGAGTCATTCTCACATAATCTCTTTAATCTGTTAAAAAGTGAAAACATGGAAGTTGGTCTTTGACCAGAACTTAAATAGACCCCCCAATCTCTCCCTCCTTCTTCTCGGTGCGTTGGGAGTCCCCAGGAGAGCTCAAAACCAGACAACCATTAAAAAGGCCCTGGATGACCATTTGCCAGTCTCCAATACTCCTTTAGGAGAACAGGATTGTGCATTAAATGGACCTTTTTCGGGCTGATTGCGTGTCATCTTTGGAGCAGATTAGACATCAGCCAGCAGGGTCTTTGGTGGATCAGCATGCTCCCTTCTGCCACTGGAGAGATGACTGTGAGGAGTCATCCATCACTGCTTTTGTGAAGCCCTTTACCAAGGGAATGAGCAACTAATGACTGTTTTGCTGGGGTTGGAGATGAAGCACAGGGGTATATCAGGTCCTTCTTTTCAAAGATTTGGGGACCGGACAGGACCGGACTGACTGTGTGATTCTGTCTGGAAAGAAATACAAAAGTATTTTGTGAGGGCATAAAGGATTGAAGTTTTAGTGGTTTTCTCTTTCAGCAGCACACTATAGGGTTAAGCAGAGAGCTGCTCCGGCTGGATTGTATTCTCTTCCTCCACACTGTGCGGGGCCAAGGAGGGGGAAGGGAAAAAGGAGATTTATGTCCTTCTGTGACACATGCTGCTCTGGGTCTCATGTTAATGGAAAATGAGATGTTTAAGAGTCTGGCAGAGAAATACAGCCCTCTTTAAATCCTCCGCTTGTCAGCCAGTATAACAGCATTATAACTACAGTCCGGCATGATAATGCTGTTAATGACAGTAATATGTCAGGTATTCAGCAGACTTTCAGGCTTCTTTTACTCGGTGCCCAAGTGCATTCTTAACCTGATTTGAATGTTGTGCACATGGCACTGCTTTCTCTACATGAAATAATGTGATCCAGCTCAAGGGAGCCAAAGAAATGAGAGAAGTGTTTTTTGCAATTGTCAACTCATTATTATTCATTTAATTTCATTTCCAATTCCCACTCTTGTGCATAGAAAGGTCTGTGAGTTAAATGGCCTCACCGTACTTAACCTCAGGTCTATGGGAAAATAACTTGGGTCATAACTTTGTAATCTTTTCCAAACAAGGACGGACAATTCCATACTTTTCACCCACCACAGTTAGCCTTTGTCTATCCAATCTGACATTCCCATAAGGCCCACGTGTTTCAGATTCCATCTCCTTCCTTGTTTCTTCAATTCTGTGTCTGTTTATTTTCTAAAGGCCTTTTTCTGCCCTCTGTTCTCAGCCCAGTTGCCCACTCCTCCCGTAGGAGAGGAATGGAGACTGCAATAGCAGTCAGCTTTATCAATAATACTGTGGTCATTAAATGTGGCATAAGATATCAACTTCTGATAATGTTTTCAGTTGGTTATATATGTATGTGTGTGGCAGTTACATTTAAAATCCAGTATTAGTTACATATTAGGTACATTAGAGTCCTTCTTCTAAATATAGTAGATGTAAGACATCGTTCCTTAGGTTAAAATACCTAGAGTGTTAAAACGTGGATGTAATATGTATAAATGCTTCATCAATCAATTGTTTAAATGTGCTAAAAAACAGGGGGGGGGGGGGGGGGGGGGTGCAAGTGGACACAGAAAAACCTGAGCATGAAAAACCAGATACCAGATTGATGGATGAGGAGCACAAATCTTGTGGTCTCGTGGATGACCATTAAATATTTGCGTGGATTGAAAGCTTCATGACCAGGGGTGCAAATTATCCTGCAACTGAGCACAAGATCCAAAGCTCTGGTAATGGTTGCTAATGGAATTAATGTGCTTCCTTTTTTTTTTTTTTATGGTTTCACTGCTAATGGAAGTAGGAAAATAAAAATATGGTCTAAAGAAGCCTTTTCTGTCCTCAGTTTTCATCAAAATACCCATTAAAACTTTGGATGGCATTTCATTCAGCAGGATAACAACCAAAATGTAAAGTCAAAACAACCAAATAGCTTTTAAGAGCAAAGAGAAAGTAATGCAGACTCTGCTGCTGTAGACAAACCCCTCAATATGTAAAACTAGTTACCAGACAGAGAACTCAACTAAATGTCTAGCGGATTAAACATTTTAAGCACTCACTAGTCCAAAAAGAAACTACTTTACATTAAAACGTATATTTTCATAGAACTTGAACCACATTGTGCTTGCTCAACTCTTATGGCACATGTTTTGTTGCACACCGGGTACAAACCCGAATGATGGACTTTCTCATTTACTTTTTTTAAGTGCTGTCGGGGTCTATAAGCAAATAAGAAACCTTATATAAAATGGGAACATGCTGCCCCTTGGCTTGGAAATATTGCTCTTTTCAATAATCTTCACTTCTGTCATTATTGGGAATGCAGATGAGAACCCGGAGTAGCTTAAACAAGCAATGCATTCGTTGCTGAACCATGAAAGACATGTTATCTCATCTATAATAGCCTCGGTACCGTCATCAAGCTTGCAATATACTGCCTAGAGATGTTATCGCTGCCGGACATCCCTCTTCAACACTTCAATCCCTGCTCACCCTCATCGACCAACCAATCCCTAAAACAACAATAGGGGAGATAAAAACAGCGCTGTGTAAACTACAGCAGCTTCTCTTCCTCATGAGCACAAAACCTAAGGCCACTGCTTCCTGTGTCAGAGATTGTGGCAGGATTTCATCCAGGACAGGATGAGTATTCTCTTAGCTAATCCTTGTTCTGTGGTTGCTGTGGGACGAGCTTGACTTCTGCAAAAAAACACCAAAAGACTGTCGTGAAAAGAACTCAAATGAACAGCTGAGATGACACCATGAATATCCTTTAGTTTACATTGGTATTTTTTTAAATAGTGTTTATATTAAGTATATTTATGCACACAATGATGGGCAAATCTAGGGGAAATAATTATTGATCCATAAATTTGAAGACAGTGGAAAAATGTTCTTCATATGGCTTTAAGTAAGTGATTTGTAACATTATAGCCTCCAGACTGAGCTGTTTGTATACCACACAAAGACCCTATTAAATCTCATCAAATATAACAGCCCATATCATGTCTTCTCTGCCTGGCGCTCCTTAGAGATACACACTGCCTCGTTTATCTGGTCTGGACCGGGTCCAAAATCTTAGCGCAAAACCCAAATTTGTGTAACAAGATCTGGACGTTGAGATGCACGCCTGCCACAACAAATTGGCTTCATGTAGAGGGAAAGAAAAGAGGGGATGGAGGGAGGGAGGGAGGGGGGAGGGCTGCAAAGCTAGTGAAGATGTAAGCTAGCAGAGGGAGGTAATCTTAGAGCCTCCATGGCCTGCAGGAGCATGCCCCCTGATGCTCAACGTTTGGCTCTTGCCCAAATCATGAGGACAAACATCGTGTCTTCTTCAATTAGACACATCCCTGTCTGCATGAGTTCTACATGAGGGCAGGTTTCTTAAAAAAGAAGAAAAAAACAACAACATGGTTATTCAACATTAACTATGTTCTTTTTATTTTTCATTATTATCATTAAGCCAATGAATCATGTTGAGGAATGTGACATTCAGCAGAGTTTCATATCTATTAAATAAAAAAGTCCATTATCAGTTATATAAGTATATCTCGATTAATTTTCTATTTTCAATTTCTGCATGAATACACATTGTGTGTAACACTTGGGGGAACTGGTTGTTTTGGCCTCAAAGTTTCACCCAGTTGGTTTTGTTTTGAAGGTGCTATATTAGTTGAAATTATTTAAAAAAAACTAAATAACTTGAAGCTTCACCAGTTGAGTCTGAAGGTGTAGAGGAGGAGATGAAGGTGGCGTAGGGTTAATGATGAGTGAAGCTCGCTGTCGTACCCGGAAATTACTCTGCTGGTCGTGTTGTGAACGTCATTGTTCTGCTATTTGGAGTGTGCAACACAAAAAAAAAAGATCATAGTCTGTTTAGAAATAGACAAACGACTTACAGTATGTCAAGCCGTGAAGTTTAAAACAGCCAGTTTGAATATCAAACACCCTTTTACAGTAACCTTTTCTGTGCAATAATTCTCTCCTTCTCCTTTTGCCTATTTTCCTGTTCTGCCTGGCAGCGGATGTAGGTGTGAGATGGATGTGTCCCTGTGGTGTGCAGCACGGCTGGTTGCAAATTTAATGCATATCCTTGTAAATCAGAACTTTATCTTGTCTAAGGTCCAATTCAAATCACTGACTTTGTGTAACATTTTCATTTCCCCAGCAATGTTTTTCTTGCAGTGAAGGTGCAAATGAAATCACTTGTTCACCAGCCAAAAGAATTATGACTTCATGGGGAGCAATACAGCACTCGCTTTTAAAACTCACAAACTTCACATTTTGTGTTTGTGTTTTATTATAAATTAGCTCCATAATTATGTAGTGTTGATTGCTACCAGCTTCCACTCTGAGAAAAAACATTTACGTGGAAACCTGGCCAGAAGGGTAGAAAATCAGACTCCAGAGTCAATAAATGTCTCAGAGCTTCTCGCCACAAGGAAAATAGCTTCAAATTAGGATTGGGGGATCATTGGACGATTTGGAGATGAACACACATGGAGAGAAAAGTAGACATTCAATGGATCATCAGTCTGTGTCTCTCTTCATGTGGTATTATTTGGCAAACAGCAGGTTACCAGTCCGTCACACAGAGAAACAATCACTCCCATACAAATTCACACCTATGGCCGATTTAGAGCCATCAATTAATCTAACAAGCACGTCTATGAATAAAGTCAAAGTGCCTGAAATAAACACATTGTACACAAAAAAGCCCAGATAACCTACAGGTCCAAATCAGGCACCTTCTTACTGTGAGACAACAATGTTAACCATCACCATCATGAGGACATCGGGTCAGAGTGACCTGTTCTTTCATTCTTGTAACTAAGTTGTCCTGTTGTGTAATGCCAGCTGAACTACGTGCTGCAAGACCAGATCATTTGGCAGAAGAGCAACCAATTACCAAAGAATACAAGTGATGAGCCAAGCATTTTGCTGGGGATTAGAATCCGTTCAATACTTCCATAACATCACAAATACTAACTCTTCATCTATGTGGTTTAGTTTGTGGAAAGTAGGAGAGGATGAGATCACATTAATTGCCACAAATAATTACAGTACACTCATGTTGATTTAGATTTTCATTTGAAAGCTGGCAGGTTTGAAAAGGCAGCCCCGTTTTACTTCGAGCTGCGAGCTTCGAGAAGAACTTGGAGGCCTAAACTGTCACATTTAGCCTGAAGAGAGCTGAGAACCAGAAGCAATTCCAATTTCTTCAATTTGGAAATAATAAACAAAAAAATTCTGGTGGATGTCACTTCAGAGTTTCAGGAAAGCTTTGGACAAGTATTTGGTGGCATATCATGGCTCAGTATCATCACGGCAATTGCGGATCGGGAAAGTGGTTGTTAGAAGGTGGAAGGGGCTTTTTGATAAACTGCTCATGATCTGATCTGGAAAATAAGGCATTGGTACGAAAAGTGTGCTAAACAGAAAACCAAACAAGTAAAGGTCCATGACAACAAGGAAGGAAAGTTATTATTGAAAAATCATTCAAGCCAGACAATATTTGTACTGGTTTGTCTCTTTTCAGCCTATTGAGTAGATTTTTCAAACCGCTCCTGCTTTTGTTGAGAAGGTCATGTTTACATGTCAGAGTGTGCAGTTTAATGCATTTGTGCTGAAATCCTTCCGTTGGCACACAAGTGTCTAGACAACTCAAGTTGCTTGACCTACTATTTTAGAACAGAAAACATTACCTTAGCTCAACTACTTACTTCACTGTAGAACACAACTACAGAAAAGCATGTTCCTTTTGAGACCTTTCTTGCAGCCTTTCACTTCAGTGTGGTCAACAGTCCACATGCAGAATAGTGTATAGCTCGGTGTGTGAGAATGTGAGCCAGAGCTGTGAAAACAATGGCGTGCAAAGGCAACACTGCTGTCAGGTGTCGTGCTACATTTGTAAAGCTACTTTTTGTTTAAAAAAACAAACACACAAACAAACAAGTCACCAACATTTACCGCCAATCACATCCAGTGTGTATTTTTGTATGCAACATGGGGAAAAGGCCTCACTGTCATTATTTCAAGATTAAGAAGAGGCTCATGCTACCAGCTGCAAAGAGCAAGAAAACATCAGGCCCACCAACGCTGTAGATACGGTGAAATTAACCCCCTGATTCCCAACTGTAAAAAAAAACGTCCCTTCTGACCCTTCCTTGTTGAAGAGTTATCGGTTATATCCCTCCCACCTAAGTCCATTCTGAACACAATGGGTTAACACCAAGACTTCCTGTCCTGGCAGCCGTCCCAGACAAGGACGTGCCTCTGCACATAGAGGTGCAGACTGTGAAACATCTGTGGAGCAGAATTGGGGCATACACAATACCACACAAATACGCATTTTTGAATACTGTATGTGCAATAACACCCCTGTGTGTACATATTGTACCCTTTTTTTTTTCTCATACATCAAGCTGCTAAGATAACTGCCAATTGTGCGACTCATCAGTTTTCACAGTTTTGGTATAAGAACACTCAACCTTTCATACTGAAAACTGTCAAGTCAAGTGAAATTAGAAACTGAAGAAAGTATTCAAATAGTAATGAGAAACTGTGATGCTGTAGCACTGGTTTTATTTTAATAGACAAGTGAGTGAAGTGGCCAAGTTAAATGTCTCTTCGCATTTCAGTACTCTTCAAGTAATTATCTCGCCCTTGAAAGTCGAAAAAAAGCCTTTTGCTTTTGTGTGTTTTTTTTTGTTTTTTTTTAAGAAACACTCATCCCAACTCAGCATTTTACTTTAATTATGTCTTTATTTTCACTTTACCAGCCACAGGTGAAAACTAAAAGGGTTTTAAGGCTTTGAGGAGTTATTCATCAGCATTGTTAAGCTGAATTGTTAACACACAGTATGTTTAGAAGGCGAACCTTCATGCAGAAGTAACTAGATTACCAATTACTAATGATAAATATATAAAATATGACATTTATTGCATCTTCCACAAAAAAGGGAGTAACTCTTTTTGTCAGGCCTATTCCACACTTTTTCCACATAGCCCTTGTGCTTATGAACATCCACTTTGTCCAACGTTGGGTCTCCTGAGAGCTGGAGCAGACGTGAGCTGGTAATGGGCAAAAAGCAGGGGACACTGTGAACGGGCCACCAGTCCCTCACAGAGCAAACACAGAGACATGCACCCAAACACTAAAATTCAAACTTTTGGGATGAAACTTCAGACTGAGAGGCTCATGCTCCACTCTGTGGACTGCTACATGGCCATATCAAACCATCCAAGCTTAGTGCATAGTGACTGTAACACCATTACTGAGTTTAATTAATCCATTACACTCATTGTTACTGGAAAAATCACATTACTGTTACATTGCCTTTATTTGCATTTAAGGGCAGGGGGGCTATTATTCAAACAAATTACTCTGTGTGATGCTGAAATGTCATACAAGTATACTCCTATCTATATTTTAAACTATACAGATACAAATGGTCTTAAACTTTGCTGAATGCTTTGTTATTACACACAAAAACACAAATATTGACTTGATGTGACCCCACCCACAACTGAATAGTTACTTCCAGTAATCAAATAACATTTCGGACATGTTAACTTTCTCCACGTCCTCCTTCTGTCTTCGCCTTTCTAAATGTGCTGCACATTGTACAGAAGGGGCCTTTTGTTTATTTAAGGCTCACTATGCCAGACATGTGGTATGCCACACCAGAGGTGCGGTGCCCTGCAGCAGTCAAGTAAATGAAAATCACAACACTTGAAAGCAGCAGAGAGAAACAGCTGTTGAGCAAACGCTTTCTTGGAGTGAAACCTATAAAAGCTGCACAGAGCCAGTTGTTTGGCCTCCAACATAGTGTAATTACAAAAGGACTAGATGGACCAGGATGGCTTAGAGCTTATTAAGGCTGCCACCCATTTTATCCAAAAACTGAACCTTATCGCTCAGTTATTTCTGCATAGGCTATTGTCGTTTGTTTGTGCCTGCGGGGCAGAGAGAGAGTACAGGTGGAATTACTACCCTGACCATGCCACTTGGCTAGCTCATCTCTTTCTACAGGTGTGTTGTCTGAACTGGATGTCTGAGGAAGTCAGATCTCTCTTTGTTCTCCTACCCATTATTTTGTCTCTTCCAGGAAAGTAACGCCTTGCAATGCCAGTAAAGCATCATGCACAAATGTCACACCCCCATCCAGGTTATGGGTTCGCCGAGCAACAAAACTTCCACACAATGACAGATGAGGACAAAAAAAAAAAAAAAAAAATGCTTGTATGTGAAATCAAACAATTTGTTGGTAAGAAAGTGTCGGTGACATCTCTTCATATTTCTCTCTTTGCCACTGAGCACTGGCTCCCATGAGCACAGCACTTTGCAGTAATACAACACTATGTTTAAGATGGCACCAGAAGAATAAGCGGTGGTTGTTTCGCTAAGTTAAGATTACCCACAGACAACTGCTTGACACAGTACCAGCAGGACAGGAAACAATCTAGTGTGGCAACAGGCTGTACATATGTGTGAAAGACAGGAGTGGGGTTCCCCATGAACACAGGATGTTACTCATGAACATCCTGCCTTCCTCTCACTGCTTTACCGCATCACATTGAAGAAATGCTACTGTACTTAACCTACTTTCTAGGATTTTCCGTTTGCGCCTTAACCTCTTTAGTCTTCTTCTGATCGTCTAGCATATCCTACAACGTGAATAATGTAGCCCATGACCTCTACAGAGGAATTAAATATAAAAAAAAAAAAGTGTCAAGACTGCTTGAAAAGAAAGTGCAAAATTCACAGAGGAAAATAGAAACTTTATTTTGAAGAAAGTCGAAGTAATCGCTTTTACGCCATTTGTGTTGGACTCAATGCCCAGTGTGCAATACTGACAGAGGTAAAGCACACAGCAGCGATCAGTGGGGTAAGCGCTTAGACCTTCCATACACTTCTCTTCACCCTAATTGACGAGTGTAATTTGATGGCACTCGTAACAGAGTTAGAAAGCAATTAGCGTCATGGCCCATCGGCACAAACAGCGCAGAGAGGCCACCTGTGGGTCACTTTTTAATTTGGTGAAGTGCTTAGTGCTTAGTGCTAGAGTCTGTCTTTGATATACTCAGTAGATGGTAAATCCTGTTAGCGCTAACTCTAAAAACTACCCCACCGACCAATATCCATCTAATCCACTGGTTAGGGGCTCACCAAGCCACACAACAAATTATTAGGGTGTCATCTGGCCTGGGATTAAAATCCAGACTCCACTTCGCATAAAAAGAGAGAAGAAAAAGTCAGGATAAAAGGCATGGGAGGCAATAGGAGGTAGGAGGGACAAGGCAATGATGGGGGAGGGTGTTTAATTAAAGCGACTGATCCGTGCTGTTTGTTGAAGGACTAATTGTCTTTCCCCCTGAGGAGGCGGTTTCCTCAAGAAACCTCTCCAAATTACACTCCAGACAGTAAATCCTTGTTGGTGGTAAATAAAACCGCACTAACGGGAAGAAAAAAATATTATTTGGAAACAATAACAATGCAAAAGGAGACTTTGCTCCTTTATGTTTCTGAGAAATATGGACGGTCTCTGGCGTCTTTGTTTCTTCTAATTAGGCCAAGGATGTTGATCTTTTCAGACACTGCGCTGTCCCTCTTTTTCCCCCGGGAGTGTGTTTAACATGTCGTCTATTTGCAGGCTACTTGACCCAGAATGACCTTTAACCTCTCATTAAACCAACTTGGGTTTCCTTTTCTTACCACGCTTCTCCGGTCCGAATTTCAGACTCTGCCACCTCTGCGCTGAACTCCACGTGGCACAGCAGAAACAATGACAACCTGTCACTGCGTAGTGTGATTACGTACCCATGAGGGTCTGCATCATCTCATACATCACATCGCACCTGTATACCAAGATCAGATGTAAAAATCATCCTGGATGGAAATACGCAGAAAACCTTGATCCTCATTAGGGCCAGAAGTATTAATTATCGTAAGTAGCTATTTTCATGAAGCAGAATTTCAGAATAAAACTTCTTTATACGATGTCAGATATTCAAGCTGGGTTTGTTTCAGTTTCCAAGATCTGACTGTTCCCAAAGTGCAAGCTTCAACCTTTTCTCAGTGTCTTTTAGGTCAGGAAGGGTCTTGTTGTGTTGGTTGGTTCGAGTTTTGATAGGACCCAGAGATCTGAACAGATAAGCTGTCTCCTCTAGCTGAATTGAGAGGAAAACAACACAGGCTTTCCAACTCATTTACAATACACTTCCTCATTAATAGGCATCATGTGAGTAAACTTTATTTCCTCGTAGCTTTAACATCCCTAACTCACTATTCGACGATGTCAGGCAGAACTGTCCCTTTATTTAAATTAGGGTGTAAAGCACTAGTATTTACAGCAGCGTGCCACTGAAGAAGATATGTCTTATTTTTTGGGATAATGCGTCGCCACTGTTTTTATATTTGTTTACTGATGCTTTTGCTTCATGTCTGGTTTTTTTAAAGCACTTTTTGTGCTTTTGTTTTAACGGTTCATTATGTTGCTTTCAGCTTTTGTTTTGGGACTTTCATCTTCATTTAAAATGTTATTTCAACTTCTTTCCAAGTTGGTGTAAAAAGACTTTGTGAATCTCCTCGTGTCTGAATGGTGCTATAGAAAAATTATGAAAATTAAATAAAACAATGCAGGGGATGAACATCTTTCAATACAAATGAGAAGTGAAATGATCTTGTGAATGGGGTCTATTGCTGGGTAATCATGCAGACATAAATCAACAAATCAGAATTTTAGAGAAAGTGTGTTTGCTCTTAAACACTCCGACACTGACACAATTCAATCAAGAGATAGAAAGACTCTCACATTCACACATATACAAGCAATCGACAAGAGAAAAACAACAAACGTTTTGTTGGGTTTTGACTGTTCATTTACACGACGACACTGTTAGTCAGAAACATGTCATACTGCACATGTGCACTGCGTCACAGTCAATAGCTTTTCTGCGCATGTGTGAGTTGATTCACAGAGGTAACAATGGACGACCGAAGAGTGCTGCTTGTGTTGCTCACGCTTCTGAATTTAATAGCAGCTCTTCAACTAAGTTTACATTTACTGGCCCATCATCTGGCTCAGTGGGGACGTATTTTCACAAAGATGAAACACAGTGGGTAAAATACTGCAAAGTATAAAGGTGCTTGAATGTTTTCAATACTGCAATGGGCATGTATGCGTGGGTGCCTGTATAAAACAAACAAACACAAAAAAAACACAGACAAGCTGACATGCAGACCTGACATTTCTGTATCTACGATCAAAACGTGGAAATAATGCAGATTCCAATTGATCATTGTCGTGTTTAAGACGGCCTTAGAGTGAGTCCTTAACATCAAATCAGTGGTTTGGGCAGAAAACCACATAAGTGAAAAAGACACACCCACACACAGGAAGAGAACATGCAAACTCCCCAACCAGGGTCAGACCAGACATACTCTAGCTGTGGGGTGAGAGCACTGACCACTACAGCGCCGTGAGGCCTCACATTTGATATCTTTTCAGATATAGTTTGCTGCTGATGAATGACCCAGTGATTCAGGATTACACCATAGCTGTGTCCCGTATAGAAACAGGCACATGATGTATACGCCCATGAACTGCGAGGCCTCCGATTCGCTTAGGGCCAACTGTCACTGGGCAGTTTGAACCAGTCAGATTTCTCAACACTCCACCTACTCAGACAAAGCCAAACCTCTGGCCCCCGCTTAACCAAACAAAAGGGGAGAAAAAGAAAAGGGCTGAGAGATCCCACAGCGCCGGACAATGACACAGTGTAGACTGGACATGTGTGAATGTGTTAGCATGCTGAAACCGAGACGAGGCATCTCCGTGTTAACTCTTCGTGTTCATGTTGCTGCAAAGTCACACAAGACCGAGTCATCAGTGGACACTCTGGCCTGAGTTTGAATATATTCACAATAGTAACACACCACGTTCATGACTGTAACTTAAAGAAACACTATTGTGGAGTGCACTATTTTAAATTAAATACTACATTATTGAATGCTTTACGGTATTGTATTTAATAATTAAGGAAATCCCTTGTTTGCCGTTATTCATAGTGTCATAAACTCCAAGAGGTGAAAACAATATTGTACTCTAGTGAGGGTTTAATCACAATCACATACACAATAAATAAAATGTAGTGGTCTCAAATGGATCCATTCTCCTGCCGTTCTGCAGCTGAGATTTGTCTCAGGAGTTCCTGTGTGGACATGTGAGTCTAACTGGCACCACTGCAATATTTCCAGCTTGGACTAATGTCTTTAACAGCCAGCTGCAGCCTGAATGGGGTGCAACAGGAAACACATAGCTGTCATCAAAACACGCTTTTCTGGCCTGTGGTCTTGGTGATAAAATAGGGGTTTAATTTATGCACAGGCTATTTTTTTTATTGTCTCATTTGTTGACAGTTTACTGCTGGAAGCAAACTCTTATATATTTGTTGATTTGTTCATTAAGTTTTTTTGTTTGTTTTTTTTTAAATTCCAGTGATAACTTATTCTGTATTGCAGCAAAATAAGCACTGCGGCGTCTTCCCTTCCACTCCGCATGAAGTGTGGAAGCAGCAGTCACAGATGGTGAACAAATGTTCATTTGAGGCAGCATTGCACAAGACAAGGTTCACGCGTGGCCCCACAGCGAGCTTACTTTGTTGCAGATGGTTTGAAAAGCAGCCACTAACAAACACGTCGGTGACAAACATGATGTCTCCCATTGATTTGTGATGCAATGCAACTCAAGAAGCAGGATATTCGTTTGCTTTTTCACATTTATTTATTTATTTTTTTACTTTGTTTGTGGCTGAGCAATCACCAAATCGTTTCGCTCAATGATCAGTATTGACAGAAGCTTAAACATAACCCACTTAATAGACAACCAATCAGTCTCAAAATGTCAACATCATTGGCCTAAACTCAGCTGTGGGATCTGAGATGGAGGGTTTATAACTGGCTTTACCTGATGCACATTTTCATTTTAAATAAATCAACACCCTGTGGAACTTATGGCTGTGGAATAATGGCTCCAAGCACCACTGTGTCTGGTTAATGGGTGCTGTTTTTAGAGAAATAATAAAACATTAATAAAGACTTCAGTAGAACTAATGCAGTTTCCATCACATCTGGGATATTTCATCTCACACTGAATTACAAACCAGATTTTGCTCACAAAATTGCAGAGCAGGCCATTAACACATAATTACCTGGTGTGAATAATGGCTGTATGTATAAAATGCAAGAATTAGACATCATGACTGCTTTTTCAGTTTTATACACTTTAAAGAAACTGGGGAAATTGAGCAGGTAAGGAAAGGTAGACAGTCTCCCAATATATATTTATACATATACAATTTTACAAAATATTTTTGTTAAGGATAAACACTTTGACAGTCCTCAGCCTTCATAAACACCCTTTACACACACATAGATATAGTATTTTTTCTTTCCAGAAATTGTACCTATAAATGCTGTTATAAGACAATACTTTAGCAGTTATGTGTGTAACTTGCTTGAGCCAGATTTCATAAATTATGTATAAAGTTCTACTGCACAATGGTTATTCACACAATCAATCACAACACAAGAGTAACAATATTGTCCTCTGTGTCATCTACATATGCAAGTGGTGCATTATGTAAAGAAAGACAGTAAGCAAACCAAGAGTTTTAGGCATTTTAGTAGAATTTAAGTACAAGGCTCGTATGTAGATGGGTAAGGTGGACATGGTCCCTTTGATTATAGTGTCCTTTTCCACTGTGCTTGTTCTGGTTGTTACCAGCTGTAGCTTATAGCAACAGTCACACTGTGCGGTGTAGTGGTGTGGTGGGACAGCACTTGTGAAATTACTGACACTGCTGGAAGATTATCTCACTATTTTTTGTGAAAACAGTCATCAGTGAACCAATCTCCTCGCATCCTTGTCTGACATTAACCACAATGAAAGAATATATATATATATATATATATATATATATATATATATATATATAAGCAAAAGAACTAAGGCAACTGTGGATGAGTGATGAGAAATGATTCAGAAAATCACATCGGCTGTAATTAATAGCTTGACAGCAAACAGACCACCATGACCTGATGTCATGGTCGTTACATTAATGTGAGAACATGCAATGACGGACGATTCCGCTAATGAACGAGTTAAGATTAATAAAAAGATTGGACCGGGAGCAGAGGGGAAGAGGGGACAGAAGAATGTTGGTTTCCCTTGTGTGTGAACAGTGGAGCTATTGTTTATGTGAGTAGGTGTTTTGGTCTGGATTGGTGGGCCCGGTGCTGTAATTGCTGTTTGGAATTTCAGCCGGGTTAGAGGATGTCCTTCGACGACTGGGTGTCATTGTCTCTGTGCACTCCAACGCCAGGGCTCTGGAGTCACAAACTGCAATTTGCTTTATGAGCTTATATTAGCTAATTTAGTCCATGGGAATCACATCCAGCACACAGAGACTTTTGACTGGTTTGACTGGTCTCAATGTACAACAACCATGTGATGTCTAGCTGCAGAATTAAACCAATTCTCATAGTCTACATGCTTAGGATATGTATGTGTAAGAGAAAGACGTGTGAATGTGTGCAAGACAACATCCGCGTACAGACCTGTCACATGTCATAGATATCAGACTGCAGTTACTGACTTTCCACATTGTGCAGAAATAATATTGTTGGAGTGTCTGCCTTTTAACCTCTAATCGTTTCTCCAACATTCTTGATTTGGTCGTCAATGTACTGAACTGTTCTGGGCTACTCATATCCTCAGAGGTGAATGAAGCTACTGCTAATATTGCTATGACTGCGTATGACATAATCTGAATTTCCTTTATTTAATCTCTGACTCTACAAGCAGTAAGGCCAGCTACAATTGGATCAATAACTGGCCAGACTCCAGTTTGCTGGGTTTGTATTACTCCCTTTGATCATACTTCAGACAATACCATTCAAACCAATTCTTCTGTATTTCATACAATAATGATAACAATAGAATATTTTCCATCTGGGCATACAACATGAAACTCACTTCAAGATTTCTCTATTAGTGTAGAGTTCTTTATGCAGTGTGTGCATCCTCGTTTACCCCCTCTTTATGGATATATTTATGTTATGAAGGGTTCAGATGTGTATCAAGCTAAGGTTACAATAAGGGGAAGGTTAGGGTTTTGGAATAATGATGACTCACTGAAAATATCATCATGTGTTTGGGTTACTTAACAGTATAGCTGCTATACGGTATACGATGTGCAATAATGAGCTCTATCTCTGACCTTTCTCTTATCTCTGTCTCTGTCAGACAAGCTTGGAGACTCATTGTTTTTTTAAGAAACGCTCCCTCCATTGTCACCAGACTGTCAGCTTGTATACTCAAGCTTTAACCTTGTAATAGCGTAACTGACATTGAACCAACCGGCTTGCTGAAGCCCATTTCCCAAAAAGCAAATATACACTTTGACAAATGAACACCAGTCTGCGTCTGTTCAGAACAGTTGTAGAAAGAAGATGAAACACAAAGTGGAGAAGCAACAGTAGTGTTTTTAATACTACTGCAGCTGTAAGTTGTGTGACAGTTTGCTTTAAGCCCCACAAGAAGTGCGAAGAAAGATTTGTTTGGCATCTCGTGCCTTGAGGCTTTTGGGCTTACACACTGACAGGGCCACGGGGAGAGCAGCTGCTGCTTCTACAGCTCATAAACACTGACACATATCGACTTAACTACACACGTGGAAGTAAGGTTTCTCTTTTCAACCAAGACACATGCACTGATGCACACTTAGGGGGATATTCCTCGTGGTGCAGGTGTGAGGATGCTGTGATAGGAGGGATTTCCAAGGCCATGAAATATGCAGGTTGTAATGGCAGGGCCAACAGTAGTCTTGGCTTAACAGCATGCGTCCAGATGAAGGTACCTTGAAGGCCCATGCAGCACACCTGGCTTTGTAATATGGCCCCAACGATGAGTCATTCTGGAAAACCCGGTGTTACAAAGTAAACTATCGATGCAATTGTGCTACTTTTGGTAACAACACACAATTATGACACTGTTACAATTACAGCTATTTTTCTGAGCATATTACTTAATAGTTTTTTGTTGCTTCTCCTCTGTCATTAGTCAGTTATTATCTTCTTTCATTTGGGAGGTGGTGATGTAAAAAGAGCATCCCAGCAGCGCATGCACTCAGTGCACAGATTTGAAAATACTTGATATTAATAATGACTCATGCAGACCAAAATAAAGTCAGTGCACCTCCATCGGATGTCTAAATAACTGATTCAACGTCAGATGAAGTCAATGAAACACTCATTAGACTGACGCACATAATCCTAACAGCACGGCTCCTCTGTCACTGCAAGACCGGAATAATACATTTATGTGAACATTATTACATTAAACATAAGAGGGTCAAAGTAACTAGTTACTTTTTGTTTCCAGCAACTCCCCAACTTATAAAGATGTAATTAGTAACTAGTATCATTGTTTAGGATTACCAGCCTAGCATTGGTTGCACTGTCTAACAATGTAAGGAGTGAGGTATTAAATTACATATTAACCGAAAACGTATTTGTTTAGATGACCAGGGAGAGCTGTGACTCAGCTTTGTTTTGTTGCTTCAAGGATCATTTAGCAGTGATGGATTTATTTATTCAGTAGATGCTTCTCTGATCTTTTTATTAGTGCTGTTGGCTGAGAACGGTCCTGACTATCGGGCTCCGCGCTCAGCTGCGTCAGTTTCTCCCCAGTCTTCTCATTTCATTAGGAATCACTCAGCACTTCAGAGAAACATTCAATTACGCTCCAATGGTAATTAAATGTTTCTCAAATGAATTCACTTAAATCATCTTTATTTGGGCTTCGGTTAGGTTTTTAATGCTGTGCATTCAACACTGAGTCCAAATGAACATTAAGCGCTTCACCCACTGGGAGTGTTCGAAGGGCCGCGCTCACAGTCACAGTCAGATGACATTTTCACCAGCTTAGCAGCTTAACGGTTGAGAAGTGATCATTAACAAAAGATCCAGACGGCAAGATTCAAGAATACAACAGCTCGGATAATATTGCTGGTACGTCGAAGCAGGTGATGCACCTTTGCAGGTCAGACATGGTCAGGTGACTGGGATAATTCTATCATCTTGCAATTGTAATGTTCCGATTAGTCTTTTTGCCTTAAGAGCAACTGTGACATTAGCTGTGATTACTTAGCCCACTGTGTTAGATTATGTCTGATTTGACATGGGTAATAGGAATGATCTGAGAGGGGACAAAACTCATCCACTCACGTTTCATTGTGACAAAGGTTTCCCTTATAACTGTTCAAATCATATAACAATAAAATACCTAAATGTCAGTGGAAATCCTCTGATTATGAATGGATGACATCCAAGACCAGAGATTTGAGGTTACACAATAAAACTGGAAAGTTTAATATGGTCCGGCACAGCTCAAAATAAAACTTTGTTCTTCTTCATCTTCAAATGGGCTTTATTTCACTTTTCAAACCATGCATCACACAAGGCGCAAGCTAAATTTTAGTAAGGCCGATGCATCACTCCTAAAGTAGTGAACTTCACACTGCAATATTGGTACTGAGTGTATTCTCAGAAAATAAACTTTTAATTGTTTCTATTGTGTGGTAAAATGACCACCTTCTACCACAATCGTCCAACCCTGCACAGTCCAACATAATAAATGTAATAATTATGTGTTGGTGAAATAACTGTAAATCATTTAATGACCCTACAAGGCAAGAGTTATTTTTAAAAGGGGATTCATCAATATTCTCCAGGGGTACATGAAGAAAGGTCAGAAAATCTCTCATTAGACTATGATCATGCGCATGCGTGTTCCTCCATGAGTACTTGGGTAAATATGAAGGCTTTGGGATGTCTGAAGCTGCATGTGTGTTTCTATTTACCTGTTTAAGTGAGGTTCACAGAGGAAATTGAGACAAAAGTGGCAGGAACCATTTTGTCCACTCATTCACAGATTTGTAATTTCATCTTTAGTCATCAAATATGAGATGAACCACTTTTCGGAAACGGTTGGTCTATGAGTAGGTTTATTTGTGCCAACGAACAGCCATTACTCCAACGTATCGTCACTAAGTCAATGGCCAATATTGGCATACTTGACAAACATTGTGGTGAAAACAATGAAAAGACTCATTAGGTTCACTCTAATGGCTATGTACCAGATGACAAATGAATAGGACAGCACCACAGATACGGTAGCATCCATGTGTTGAAGAACAACAAAAGGATTCAACTGTAGGTCATGTCGTGTTTTATTCCACCAGTCCTGTCATGTTCTCCTCAACAATAAGCGAGAGAGCAAAAAGTATTACAATATATTTCAGTTGGGACGGCTATAAAGTCTTGCTCTCTGACAGTACCTCTGAATCACCCCTTCAATTAGCATGCTAACTCCCTGTAATTGTGAAAATTATACTTTATTGTTAATGCCAGTTCCAGGCTACTGTAGCTCAAGGGCACAGCAGCTTTGGGAGAGGGTAGGGAAGAGAGGAGGGAGGGATGGAGGGGGGAGGGGGAGGAGGGGAAAGGAGTGGGGTGGACGCCAGAGACCTGCCAGAAACTTGTGCTGAAGGTGACAAGTCCTGCAAACATTGTTGCAATTCTTCTTAGCCTCGTGTGGACAACTTAAAAGAAGGGGACGCAGTAACGCAAAATATAATACAACAAATTACAGTATGGTTGCAGCTTATGTTCCCTTTTTTTTTTCCCGGAGTGAATGTCGGTGACTATCTGTTGGGATGTCAAGTTGCAGCAATAGAATGCATCCTCACTTCTATAAAACCCATGAAACACATATATTTCCAGACGTTTATTTACAAAATGTGTCATAGAGCTCCCTTAAATTTGTTCTTATGAAAAGTACGAAACTTTTAGTTTGGTAGAAAATGTACCAGTGTACAGTAAAAGTTAGTTTCACACACACGCACATGCAAACACGCACGCACGCACCCACACACACGTAAAGGGGCACACTCGTGCGTCATACACGTGCACTCAAACTCACAGTAAAAAGATAAAAGCTGTGTGAAACGCCCAAAGGAGATAACCCTGGACACCTATCCAGCAGTTAATATATCATTAAACTGCCATACGCATTAACCTTACCCATGACAGTAAACCAATGCATTATGTTCATGTGAATGTAATTATGGCTAATATGCAAACGCTCTGCCAACTCTTGTGCAATATTGACTAGTTGTATTCGATTACTCTGCAAGGGGTGAACTCGATAGGGCCACCCCGGTAATAAATAGCAACCAAGTCATTGAACTTGACAAATGTTCAGTTGGAGGAGGGGAAAGTATGAGAGATGAAACCTCAAAACTCTGTGTCACCCTGCGCTGTGTGAGAGTGAGACAGTCGAGAAAACACGTGTGACGATGTTGTTCACAGCACTGTAACACATTCGCTGGTTCACTGCTGGTCTGTCGCCATCGAGCCACAGAACTGATACTCGCTTGGGGTCACACGCCGGAGTTCTCAGTTCACATAAAGTCACTAGCTGGGGGGGGGTACTAAATACTTTCCATCGGTGTCAGAGAGGCCATCCAAAAATCCACCTCAGACTACAGATCTGCTCTCCTCCTGACCTTCCTTTGTCTGCTCTGTCCTCCATTGCACCCTGCTAAGCCTCGCCCTCCTCCTGACTAATGGATTAAGGTAATTATGACATGACTGTGCCCACATTCTGGTAGAGGGGTGAAAATTGATATTCCAGCTTTGTTGTTCTCACCAAACTGTTGATGAAATGGCATCGCCCTCAGAGCAATGGCAGCTCTTTGCATTAGCAGAAATGTAACGCACGGGTCGGGTCTCTGTCTTCCTCATTTAAAAGTGTAAAGCAGTCTTCTCAGTAAGTGTTTTTGGTTTGCCAGAGAGGCGAGCCGCCTCTGTTCTTTTGCTCCACTGCCTGTGTGTTTGCAGGTGCTATCGGCTTTCAGGTATTCATCAGAGTTGACATAGATACAGTAATAGGCTCAAGTTAGGGGCGGCTTACAAACATGTTGGAATGCAAAGAGGCTGATTAAATAGCCTTATCGAGCCCTGTCTGGAACTCAGCAACCTCCGCCACCACAAACACAGGCAAACAAACATGCAGAAAACAACTCAGTGACCTCTGATCTTTCTACCTCGATGCCTACATTGCTCTAATGGGCTGACACTTGACGTGTGACTGCTGAGGTTTAGGAATTTAACTTGTTTACTTTTAAGTGTATTTGCTGAAGAAAAACAATAAATAAAAGTTCAACTGTGTGACATAATTTGACAAAGAAAAAATAAGGGCCACAATCGAGCAATCAGTACAACTGCAGTCAGACACATTTGAAATCATACGAGTCTTATTTCTTCCCTATATATCTTTCACTCTGCATAAAGACAAGGCAAGTGCATTAGGGAATCACACCTTGTATGCATCAAGGAAACTACAAAACCCTGCATATATACTAAAGATAAATGTGTCAAAATGCAAAAAAGAAAGATACAAGGGGGTAAATAAGGCAACACAGTTCAAACAAGGAAAAATCTAAATTTGAAAGATCTAAAACGTGTCAGTCAAGGACTGGTAGTGCCCAGTGTGAAGACTTCAAAGCTTTTTAATGGACCCGGGCTGGAGGCTAGAATGATTGCCTGATAAAGTGCACAATAACTACTTGTTTAATCAAAACAGCTCTTAATTCTGCTTCTGTAAGGAGTTGAGATCTACTTTCAGGATATACAAGTATGGGCGGAAAAAACAGACATATATAGGCATTAAATGAAAATGAATGAAATTATTAGAAATGCAGATGTCTTCAATTATAAAATCTGAAGTTAATGAAAGGAAAGTGACAGAGCAAAGTATCTTGATGAAGAACATGATTCAACTCAATTGTCCCAGAATTCTTTATCCATAACCCATAACCTTTTGCTTGAATTGTGGCTCCTAGTATACAGTGAAGTCGTGTTGAAGAAGTAGATTACTAAGAACAACATATGGCAAATATTTACTCTTTATCAAGAAAGCAACTATATTTGGTACCTTCTGCATTTCTTCTGTTTCTTCTGAATTAAAATCACATTCCAACCAAAGAAAACCTAATTAAATATTTACTGATACAGATAGAGATCGTTGCTGGTGTTATTATTTTTTCTTAACAAATGGCAAGTCGTGTTTGTTTGGTCAAATAGATGCCTTTCAACATTTGGTTTCACTTTAATGTCACATGAAGACAGTGTTTTGATAACTGCTGTTCGAAAGCTTCAAGTAAAATATTATTTTATTGAAGCCCTGATAACAGAAAGATGTTCCATAAAACTAGTCAGTGACAACACACCTGCCTCTGATAAGGTGTTTGAGACATAAAGGCGACAAGAATACACATCCAGTTTAAGAAATATTGAAAACATAGAAATGGAATTGATCTTTTTGATAACGTCACATATTTGTAGGACAGAAAATATTGCTCCTCAAACTCATCACATGAAGTGATTCCTTCCCCTGTTTGATAAGTTCTCCTTCACAGCGGCTCGATCTCTCTGCATGTAGATCTCTCTCTCAGCTCTGCATCATCAATAACTTCAAAGGCACAAAAGCAGCTAAATTAGGTCCGCCACTTTCGTCTGTCATGACTAATGAGCTCTCCCTTCGTTTGTATATTAGTCTCGCTCTGCTGTGGCCGTACCCCAGGGAACGGGCCACTGCTGTGCCTTCTCATGAACAGGTAAGCCCCAAACAGATGAAAAGGCAACAGAATGGATATAGAAACAATAGGGTTTTGTTAGAGCCACATGCATAAAGCTCTTTTAACGTGAAACCACACATGTACGGTGCTTGGTTTGTTTCATTTCTGTTTGAATACGGAAAACGTTTTTTCTTTCAATAGAAATCTGCATAGCTTTGTTTTATAACTGCCATGTAGTGTTCAGTATCTGAAGTATCTTTCCTGCAAATTAAAAACAGAAAACCGAGGAACACAACAGTTTTGTACAACTATATAAAAGATCTCGGCACTCCTTGTGGTCATATAAATATCGTCTTGACTGTCAGAACCATCTCACACAGCGTTTGGCAGCAAGTAAATGAATGATATAGCCTATCATTAAGTGTGGGCACTAAAACAAATACACATTTCTGAACTGATGAGATCATAAACTTCAAGAGAGAGGAGAAAATGAGAGAGGAAAATAAAAGAAAGAGTCTGTGTTTATATGCTTATGTCACAGTAAAGAAATTATTTGTCAGCAACATGTCAAAAGAGGCCACAAAATAATTCAACACTCTGACTGCCCAGTAAGAGCAGGACATGGTATGGCTTACGGTACTTTGCTCTTTTCCCCAACTAATCACATTCTTATTGAATGAGTAAGCTGCAATGTGTCATCAGTAAATTGCATTTTGACAATGATGCAAATACAATAAAGAGGTGAGACTTCAGAGTGCAGAAGTGGTGTCATCACTGAAGGATTCAAGTGAACCTAAATAAGTTAAAAAGAAAGAAAGAAATGAGTGTTTGGTCTGCATTAATCGTGAGCTTACAAGCCAGCAGAAACTGACAGCATCAGTTCATATTCTATCCCATTGACAAAATCACAAAACAGATGTCAGCCTATCATTCAGTTAAAGCACTATATTTAATTCAGCACATTTTCTGACAGATTGCCGAGTTCACACAGGTAAACTCATTGCCATCACCTAAACAGACGGGACACTTATTGGAAGCAGAATACCCAGACTGCCTCACGTTAGCTTTGTACACAAGTCAATTAAATGTAGGAGACCTCTGAACTGAGATAAAGTGCAATGTTCGAGAGCAGTTTATGTGACTCCTAAAGCAACGCCTGGGCTAGGGCTTAGATAAAGCCATTTTTTATGACTGTTAGGCAGAATATGTGTTTGGACTGAACACCGGGTTCACTGACATCCACTTCCTCTGACATGACATCTTTCACCCAATATAAACGTGACTGCTTACATAAACTGTGTGGATTCAACAAGGAATATGTTTGTTTGTGCTTTAATTTCATTTGGACACACGTAATGTGTGTGCAATCATGTTTTTCATCTTTTGTAACAACTTTGGGCTTGAAACATGTGGGCGCCCTGGAAGGGAGCTCCCTTGCACGGTGGTGTCCAAAAGGTGGCAGTGTTGAGTTTTATAATGGTGTGCAGTGACGTGACGAACCCCTTCAATCTAATTCTTCTTTTTTTTTTTCATTTTTTATTTTCAAGTTACCGTTCAGTAGCGTCTTTCTGTACAATGTGTGATTTATATGCCGACAATATGGTATAAATAACGGGAAGAGACACAGGAGTGTGTGTATAACGAATGAGTTGCACTGTTGAAAATACACTAAATTAATGTGCTGCTTTAAAACATTGTAAATCCCATCAGATAACGAGTAATGCAGGCTCAAGAGGAACACTGTTAAATGACAAATAGTTTTGGAGTATAATTACAACTATTTACCGATCCATCTACCTTTTGTTTAGTATGCTTTGAATAAAAACCCACCAGCTGCCAGTTGTATGAATTCATTGCATTCACTTTGCTTATAAGAATAAGTCAAACTGCAAAAAATAAAATAATAAATAGATCCGAATGAATACCACTGTTGATGTGTCTCAGCTGACAGTCAGCTGGTGGCTTTTGACAGTTGAGAAAAGTTTTGTTCTGCAGGCTACTAATATGTTAATTAGCTGTGTGAGTGTGCGACCCTATTGGCTCTTCGTCCGAGTCAATTTCCCATTTCCAGCCTGACGTCAGGGCGGCAACAATGCTCTTAAACTCATCTGCTGTGTGATCCCACTAAAAAATCGCCCCACCAGTCAGCGGCTTCTAACGTGGCGAGGCTGCCCACTGACTCTCGGCTTCTCTCCCTTCTCCTCCGCCTCGCGTAATGTATTCACGAAGAGGCGCAAAGTGTTAAATGTTTGAAACACAAAAGCGCCGGATTTCACATGCTGAAAAAGGACTCCGCTACTCGTGCGCGCGGCACTGCTGTGTCTGTGCAATAGACTGCAAAGAAAAACTCCTTGCACACGCCTGCTGGTCCGCGGCTGCAAAAGGGACGCTGAAAACCTTTTTTTTTTTTGTTTTCCCTTTTTTTCCCCCTAAGTTTTCAAGACTTTAAAAAATCAAACTGGCTCACGTTCTTCCCAACCAGCCCAGTTTGACAGCTGCTCTTCAGCCCGCTTGGAGGACTGTCAGCAGCAAGAGGATGGCATCAGAGCTGGCAATGAGCAACTCCGACCTGCCCACCAGTCCCCTGGCCATGGAATATGTTAATGACTTCGATCTGATGAAGTTTGAAGTGAAAAAGGAGCCGGTGGAGCCCGATCGCAACATCAGCCAGTGCAGTCGCCTTATCGCCGGGGGATCCTTGTCTTCCACCCCGATGAGCACGCCTTGCAGCTCGGTGCCCCCTTCCCCAAGCTTCTCGGCGCCCAGTCCGGGCTCGGGGAGCGAGCAGAAGACACACATAGAGGATTTCTACTGGATGTCCGGTTACCAACAGCAGTTGAATCCAGAGGCGCTGGGCTTCAGCCCCGAAGACGCGGTCGAGGCGCTGATCAACAGCAGTCACCAGCTCCAGTCCTTCGATGGCTATGCCAGGGGCCAGCAGTTCGCTGGCGCAGCCGGAGCGGGAGGCGCCATGGCCGGGGAGGAGATGGGCTCCGCCGCCGCGGTGGTGTCGGCAGTCATCGCTGCGGCGGCCGCTCAGAACGGAGGGCAGCACCACCACCACCATCACCACCACAGCAACGGCCACCACCAGGCGCCCGGCGTCCAGTCCAACGGCACGTCGGGGTCCAACCACCCACACATGCGCCTCGATGACCGCTTTTCGGACGACCAGCTGGTCACCATGTCAGTGCGGGAACTCAACCGGCAGCTACGGGGGGTCAGCAAGGAAGAAGTGATCAGATTGAAACAGAAGAGGAGGACCCTAAAGAACAGAGGCTACGCGCAATCCTGTCGCTTCAAGCGGGTCCAGCAGCGGCACGTCCTGGAGGGGGAGAAGACGCAACTCCTGCAGCAGGTCGAGCACCTCAAGCAAGAGATCTCCAGGCTGGTCCGGGAGAGGGACGCGTACAAAGAAAAGTATGAGAAGCTCATCAGCAACGGCTTCAGAGAAAATGGATCCAGCAGTGACAACAACCCTTCGTCCCCGGAGTTTTTCATGTGAGTGTCGACAATATCGCGAAAAAAAAAATAAAATCAAAAATCAAACCCAATAACAAACGGTTACGCTCAGCGCTTAAAAGTTTTCATTATGAAACTTTGTTCCCCCTAAAAGAATTTGGCACAGAGCCCAAATAGACGAAGAAATTAATTGCCTTTTTTTTTTCTTTTTCATTTGATACATTTTTGAAAACCACAATTTCCTCAAGTCTGACTGCTTTAGATCGACAAGGCTTTTTTTTTATTCTTTTTTTTATTTTTTTTTATTTCCGAGGGGCACACATTTAGAAAACTTCCATGCCTTTTTTTCATGCTCATGCTCATTTTATTACGCATACCCTGTTTGTCAAGATTTTCCAACACTGTTCATTTGCAGTGTTTGATTTTTCAAAGTTGATCCGACTTCATGCCGCAGTAGTGTGCTGCATGCAGGCTCTTCCAGTATACGCCTTCAAAGTTCATCAACTTGCCATTTTAAAAAAAAAAAAAAAAAATTCATTTGACTTTTGATTCAGTGTACAGATTCCTGTTAAAACTGCATCTACCAACAATGTGTTTTTGAGTGCTTGAGAAAAAACTTTTTTTTTGTCTGCCAAACTTGGAGGATTGCGAGCCTGCTTTTTTGACGCCACCTCATCTCATGCTTGTGATTATGTTGAGCGACGAAAGACTCTGTTCATTACAAACTATTCATTGTTTTGTTTTTTGTTGTTGTTTTTTTTTTAAGAGATGTGTTATTAAACTACCCTGCATGCTGGACATGTATGGTTTATTGTTGGTTTTGTTTTGTTTTGTTTTTATTTTCTTTGCTTGAAGATGTCCCTCTGTGTCGGATGACTCCAGCATGGTATTCATACTTCATGTGTAGGCCTCCTCACTTTTTTGGGACAGCGACGAAAAAGTGACAGGACATGCCACCCCCACCCCCACCCCCACCCCACCACCCCACCCCCTGTAATCTATACGAGTGCATTTCAGCTGTGTTGAAGTGCTCCAACCATCGGCTGTCATTAGGCTGCACTGAGTGCGCTCTGCGCTCCTCATCCAAGTGTGTCGGCGGGGATCCTGACGCAAAAAGGAAAGACTTCACTGTTGAGGAAATCCTACGACTTTAGTCTGTTGCTTGAAAACCTCTATTTGTTATTTAAAGATATTCCACTCTGCATTTGTCAAACTTTTTGGGAATAATTTTTAAAGCGTAATTTAAGTACAAAGTTTTATAAGTTGCAAAAAAAAAAGAAGAAAAAAAAAAAGATAACGTGCTACAGGTTGGAGTACATTACCAGGAGAATGAAGAAAAGAAATTAAAAAAGAACCTGCTGCACGAAAGTATTTTTTAACATTGATTTATTGGAATTGGCTCGGCTCCAGTTTATACAGTGAGCAGGATTGCGCAGTGCATAAACGGCGCTTTTTGCAGCTTGTGCTTCAAACCAATTGTAAATGCTCCGCCACACCTTTTATTATTGTATTAGAGAAAGAAAAGGATTGTGGAAGACGAGCAATCACCAAGTATTTTGCCATGTTTCCTAAGCGAGCTGACATGCGTTGAACTGAAATGCACTAAAAAAAAAAAAAATGTCATGTGGAAGTTAAGGAAAAGTTAATATTACGATAAGTCTGGTACGACTTAATCGTAACATTTGAGGGTTTTATTATTAAATCAGGACAGACTGTTGATTTGTCTCAAATGAAGTCAATATCTGCAAAGCAATAACTAATTATTAAAATGATGATGTCTGGACATTGTTAGAGGGTCAGGGGGGCCACCCTGCATGTACAAAACGGAGTACGGCCAAGAATTCTGAGACTATGTTAATTAATCTTTTATCTTATATATAGTATATATATATATTTTGCTGTGCAAAATGATTTCACTCACTAACCATATGTGATGTTCATATGTGCTCATTTTTTCTTTTCTTTTCATACGATTAAATGATATGCAATAAATGTATGTAAATGTCTTCAAAACGTTTCTCACTTTTCTTTTGATGTGTCCGGGATTTTGTTGATTTTATTACTTTATGGAAAAAATACAGCAGCAGAGCTGAAAACAGAACATGAAGGTAATTTACCGCACTACATTCAAGCACAGGTTATTGTAATAATAAATTAATGCACAAATTAGAGACATGATTTTAAAAGCAGTGTAACGGAACCTGATTGGAGAAAATTTCAGGCTGACACTCATTTTCAAGCAGATGCTCTGCATGCAAAATGTCGCACACATTGTCACAGATAAGTCAAAGGAAGCACAAAGAAGATTGAGAAACACTGTGCCCTGGATCTAAATACTTTTTTTTGGTTCGAATACTTAATTTCACTGAGACAAGATGGTTTTTTCTTCTTGATCCTGAAACTGAATTCCAAATTCTTCTCAATGTTTACATGCAAAATGTGCACCCACGTCATTCATTTCACACCTCATCAAGTCGTTGCTCTTATGCCAAATTAATAATCTTAAGAAAACATTATCTTTGCATATTGAAATTGCTGCGTTTCACTTCATGACTTGCATCCTCATGTGTGTTTATGGGCGTGCGGTAATGTTTTATAAATGACCATTACACCCGGTTAATTTTATTGTAAATTGTGACCTTTGATGAATGAATATCCGTGTCTTTTTCTCTCTGTCTGTGTGTGTGTGTGTGTGTGCTTCTGTGTCCTCATGTGTGGGTTGCGTGGAAGGATGTGTCATGTCCTTGAATGACAGTAATGATGACATCTCCTGCGTGATCTTCTTGTGGCAATGCATGTGCACTCTTCATTTGGCCTCTTTTAAATACTCTATTTCCCACTCTGTAAGTCTGGTGGGCCCGCTGTTTGTGTCTTTCAAACAATATGCGCCGACTGCCTTTGCATGTCATCATTTAGCTGTTCCCGGTTTCAGCCAGTGTTATCCCGGTTGCCAGAGGGTCTGGATGTTGGCCTGAAGCAGATACGCTCAGGGAGAGGGAATGCAGTGAGGGCACAGCCCTGTCAGACATGTGAGGGGGCGCTGGAGAAGGTGCCAATTTAACTCAGCCACTGCGGTGAGCACTGGAGGCTCTGGCTGCTTTACCCAATCTTGCATTTAAGCTGGTGTGTGTGGACATCTTGTGCTGACTTATTTTAACTTAACTTTGCACTGCACTGGTGCATTCACCATTTTTCAGGAAACACAAGAAAGAAAGAAAAAAGTTCTTTGTAAGTTCTGGAACAAGAAACAGCCATGTGGGCATCTTATTTCACTGTTCCTGAACAATTTGTTTGTTGAAACAGGAAGAGCCATGTGCCAAAATACACTCTGAAGAAACACTGAAGTTTCTGAGGATGGATTCACTCCGAATCTGTCAGCTTTTTGCAACTTCGCCCCAGTTTGTGCATGTAAGAGTATGTGAAAAGGGCACACACAAAGAACATCTTTTTGAGGAATTAAAGACACTGTTCCTGTTAGCAAGGCACTGAGTGATCAGCTGGTATTACGCAATACATAGAAGAATCTGAAGTCATAAATTTCACAAAAAATAATATGTTCACTGACCAGTGTTGACGGCGAAAGAAAGAAAGAAAGAAAGAAAGAAAGAAAAGTTTTAACAACTTGTATCCCATCTGAGGTGCGCTGCTGCTGTGGATGCTGATTTGCTCAGAGTGAAGGGAGATACTGAGACAATAGTCGGGCTTGGGCTGAATTAAATGATTTTGCTGATGATTAATAGTGGTGTGGGCCACTGGCTCCTGCGATGTAGAGATGATAAATCGTGAGTGCAGCTCCGTGCAGCTGTGCCAGTGTTGGGTCTTTGCATGCACACACCATGCAATTTACAGCCAAGCCACTCTCGTTCTTCCTCAATTTATCTAATTACATCTATTTGATCTGAAAAGCAGTGCTGCTATATTTTGATATTTCATATTAACCACAACTCTGCACTGAATGGCTTCTGGGAAAGAAACCATTGCCTTCTCCACCCCGTGTTTCAGTAGTTGCCATTTCAAAGAGACAATTAATTTCTTCTTTCATAAAGCGCTGCATTGCCTCTCTGAAGACTATGCATTTGTGTGGTGGGCCTTTTTGATGTGTTTTGAGTTGGATGTAAAACATGAAAATTTGGTTTCTCTGTGAGGCTGACTTACATCGCCTCCTAAGCTTGTTTATTTTGCCAGCTTCCTCATCGAAACAGATCAGTTAGACGTATAATGTCAAGCAGTAAAACTGAAAACACACTCACCGCACAGACACTCAAAGTGAAAACACACTCATCAGCGCACAAACACAAGAGTAGACAGGCGAACAATGAGTGGCCCAGCTTGGATTCACCACAGCAGTTTATTTCCCAGCATGATATTCATTGTGTTTTTCTCTCATTGTTTTTGTGTGTTTTTTATGAAACTCAAATGCTGGACTCTCAAAGCTAAGTGACATTTTCACTGCAGATAACTCTTATTAACAAAAAAAGGGTTTCCTCTCTACGTAAGTGATAAAACAATCGGATTTCTAATGATGCACTCGAGTGGAAAATCTGAGCTATGTGGGTTGACAGCATAAGATGTAGCACAATGTTTGCTGAAAAAGCAAGTATGCCACTTGAACCAAAAACAAGAGTCAGTTTGAGCGCTGGATTCTGTCAGACCTCACCTGGCGCCAGGGGAAGAACTGTAGAAGATCTTAAAGCTACTGTTCTTGTTTACAGCCTGTGCGCAAGGTCGACCGATACCTGTGAAGATTCAAAGTGAGGGCGGAATGTGTGAAGTGCAAATGTGTGATTCCGCGTCCGTGCACGCTTTCTTAACTCTTTTGTTGTCTTTTGGAGAAGAGGATGAGCAGAGGTCAGAAGTTACAGTGCACGAAGGATGCGCTCAAAGTAATTAGAGTAATCCCTGCCCCGGGGAACCGTGCTCATTTCCTCTGCCCGAACTCACTGAATGAGACGTACTATTACATCCGACATGGCACAACGCACAGTAAAACTCAAAACAAGTCACTGCCATTTTTAAAAAAAAAAGCAATTTCCTGCATTTCACTGCTGTATTGGAAAGTCACACTCCTGTCACATGTGCAGCAGTACTGGCCTATTGCGATGGGAAAAAAGATGTTTTTGAACACGTAATTCTTGTTTTCGTAACTGTGTAATAACAGCATGAATAACTAAATCTCAGTGTAGTTTGACTCCATGTGGATGTTAAGTAATAAATTCAAAAAGGTGTTTATATGCAGCATGACTGTTTCCATAAAACGCATAGATAAAGTGAAGTTCCATGGAGCTATGACGTATGCTTCTTCACTCCATCGTCCTGAACAGAAAAGGAAAAAACAACAACAACAACAACAACAAAAAACAACTATGAACTCATTGACAACAAAATAAATAAATAAGGAAAGTAAGACTGCTCCTGTCATTTATATGGAAGTGTTATTGGTGAAAAAGGTTTGAGCACTTGTAAAAATGGAATTTGTAGTTGTGTACCGTAAACTTGTAGTTGCGCTGTGAGCTGTGTACCTTTCTCCTGATTGGCTGTGAAATCTGTCAATCTCAGATGAGCACTGCCTTTTACTGAAAGCACAGGTCTTTTTCACCAGATATCTCAGCTGTGGTGTTTGATTTGTAGTTGAAGGAAACACAATCTGTGACTCGTGGGGAAGAACTTCACATTGATACAGGAGCACAAATATATTTTTCACCAAATTTACCGCAACAATTGTAGGAACAATGAGAGTTTATACATTTTTTAATCTGCGACTTGTAAAAAAACTATTTGTGCTCCTGTAATTAAGAATTTGTGAATGTGTAAGTGTGGTGTTGTATTTGTGGAGAGAAAAACTTTCAACAGGTACACAACTCACAGTACACAACTTTAAATTAACGGTACACAACTACAGATCCCACTTTTACATCTGCTCAAATCTTTTTCACCAATAATACCTCCATACATTTGAAGGAAGACATCTGTAAAAAGAGTGTTGCCCAATAATGTTCAAGGCATCTTTAATGAGTGGTAATCTTTATTCACACACCCAGATTGTTCAGGCATTGCATTGCGGGTGTTGCAGGAACACAAACAAAGCAGCGAGTATTACTGAGGTAAAATTACCCCCCCCCCCCTTTTTTTTTTTAAATATCCACTCAATTGAGGTTAGAAGCGTAAAACTTTGAATTTATTAGTTAAGTTTACATTTGAACTGGAAAGAATGAAGTATTAAAGTATTATTAGAAGCAGAACCAGTTGACAGCTTTTCACTTGTTTATTTTGGTTGTTTATTTTTGCTTAAAATGTTAATTTAGGTTTACCACAAATTTAGGTTTACTATAAATGTAGTAGTTTGAATAACTGTAAGATTGAATTCGGCCAAAACACTGGTTGAGACATCTTAAAAAAGTATCTCAATTCCACGATAATTTTCAGATCCATGCATGTAATGCAGGAGGATGAGAAGATGCTCGGTATCAGAGGAGAGGAGGCAGGGGATGGGATGGGGGGAGGGGGTATGGAGCAGAGGATCCGCTGTGACGAGCTCTGATGGGAGCAGCCGAGAGACGGAACAGATTTGAAAACATGCTGGAATCCACAATGGATTGTTTTTTAATGGTTCTATTCCATAAATCAAAATACTCAAATAAACTCAGATGATGCAGTCATTTTAGTTGAGCGCCACTGCAGCATGTGAAGCGAGTTCACATTAACAGCAGTCAGATGTTTCATCAGTATGCCCACGTTCAGAGCAGATACATCAACAAACATGATCATTTCCTCTGACTTCACGGTATATATATATGGGATATGGTCTCCTGCAGAATTAAATGGCAGTGAAGGGTCACTTAAGAATCTGACTCTGTCACAGAAGTTTTTGCTTTTCTTTATGTGTCTTTCTTAGTGGCAAAAGAGGGTTTCAAACACACATTAAGCGGATGCATGTGGTGTCATTAGAGAGTTGTCCTTGAAAGACTGGCTGCAGGTTATGTTGGTAATGAGGTGGTGGGGACTTGCTGGGGGTAATTTTATATGTCTGTAAATGGACCCAAACCAAGAGCCTGTGAATTGAATAAATGCAATACCATCTCTCGGCAGTGCAGCCGTGCCATTGCAGAGGAAAAAAACAAAAACACTAAAACAATATACATGAGAAATGTTTTAATAAAACACTGTTGATTCAGTGTGGCTCAATAGATATATATATATATATATATTTAATTGTTTTCTGGTTTGTGAGGATTTATAAAACACAGATGAAACCTCTCAGATGGAGATTTCTGCTGCTGACACTAAATGAGCTGGCGACCCTTTGAGACGCCAAACACACAGGCGATCTGTCTGTTCACTCAGTAAGTATAACAATGACTTTGTTATTTTCATATTTAAGTAAATTTGGCATCGCTATCAGCCAAAACTGATTCATTTGTTTAGAATAGCCAATTGGTTCCTCACAAGTGGCTTGAATATCTATAAAATTCAGTTTGTAGCAAACTATGAGAGTATTCAAGTTCAGTGTGTGTGTGTGTGTGTGTGTGTGTGTGTGTGTGTGTGTGTGGGTGTGTTACCAAATGTTCCACGTGCCTTTTGATTGGTTTGAAAGTATTCTGTTTGTTAATGAATACTGTAGATGGATCTGGTAGTTTTACTTTATGTTTCTTGGCTATATGACAGTTTTCAAAGGCTCCAGTTGTCCTGAGATTGCGGCAGAGTGGATTTCTTTCTTTTGCACTTTGAGTGTGCTCAGCTTTGTAATGTCTGAGGGGAGAATGGTTAGAATAACCAGAGATGTAATATCTTCATTTGAAACAGGTGGCTTGCAACACCACATTTTATATTACAGTATACCAATTAGCAAAGTTCAGCATATTAACAATCTTTTTTTTTTTTCAATCATCCCCAAAATTTATCATATGGCTGAACACTCCAGTTTATCTAGAGTGGATGTGTACTTTGTAGAATTTAATTACACAGTATTTATTTGGAAATCCATTGATTTAAAACGTTCTTCTGTGACAGATTTCATTTTCCTCACAGCATTTAAAAGGACCTCAAGAGCTAAGCGTGAAACTAAAGTTGTCACTTGTGTAACTATACTTAGAAAGGATGTGAATGACACTGTGTTGACCCTCATTACACTACATGCCATACTTATGTGTGTATTATCGAGGGTGTTTGTGAAAGTTTCAGTCATGACGTGGTGGCAGACTTTATTCTCCTACACAGTTTAGCAATCTTCCCAATAAATGACTTTGCTTTTCGAACAATTAACTGTGTTGTTTCATGAATCGAGCAGGAACCAAGGCCTTTACGTACCACAATTTTACCTTATCTGTGTGATGGCCTGGACAACTTACATCATTTAGTTTTTCCTCCTGTGGTTACATTTGTTTTGATGCATGGGTTCTGCCAGTAGAATCTATTTGCATGCAAATTTTTACATTTCCCTCCGCATCAAACGCTTACTTTGACACGTGTACTGTATTTCAGCAGACAGACAAGTGTGAGGGAGTCTCACTCAGATTGGGTCGACTTGTTTCTATGTGATTGTGTGCATTTGTGTGTGAGAATGTGTCTGACAGCGTGGAGGAGTGACACAAACGGAACAGACGAAAGATTCAGACTAGGTGACGGCACGCATGTTCGTGTACCCATTCTGATACATTTTGTGCAATCTCGTCTGCTTCTTTAGGTCATCAAGAAAATTCCTCCATCTGTGATTTCAAGCCCCAGTCCTCTGTGCTCTTGGATCCTTGAGGTAATTTCTCTTATATATTTATGTAGTGTATTTTTGCTATTTCAGTCATGATAAGTATACAGACTATTGGTCCCTCCATAAATGAATTACAGATATATGCATTGCTATCAAACATGCAGTAATTACAATACAGTAATTAAGATTATTTTGATCAAATTCACAATATAATCCATACTGACCAATAATTAGTATTAGACTCATCGCATATTAATTAGAAAGAGGATAAAGTAACCGCATATTGTATTGAGTGTTTTAAAGCATATTGCAGTCTTCCATAATTGATGCATAATGTACCATAGTTAGTCAATTCCATTTCATACGCTAAAGAGCTGACACCTTCGTAATGCTGGCAGCATCTCCGTCCATTGCATCGCCGTCTATCTCCCCAACGCGTTGGATGCATTTTACCATGGAGGCAAATTTCTCTTCCTCTCTCATGCCACACGCATCCATGCACAGTTGCTCAATGGCACAAGCAGCATAATACAACCATACTCCTAATGGCGCGTTCAGAGTTCTGTCCTCTGTCTTGAATAATATGAAAGAAGGAATTAAGCTTTCAGACTTTGAATCAACTCACTGACATGACAAGGAAGCAAGCAAGTGAATACCACAAAGCACCACTGCTTCCATGCTGGTTTTCACTGATTGTACCAGAGCAAACTCTTAGCACCTGCTTGGTCACGACACATGGAAAAGTGAATCGGGTTTTTAGTTTGTATTCAGGATTTTCCATCATCGTGTGTCAGGTAGGTCTCTGTGTGTGTGTGTGTGTGTGTGTGTGTGTGTGTGTGTGTGTGTGTGTGTGTGTGTGTGTGTGTGTGTGTGTGTGTGTGTGTGTGTGTGTGTGTGTGTGTGTCTGTGTGTGTGTGCGCGCGCATTTGAAGCCACGGTTATTTGCTTGATTGTGTCTAAGTGGGGCGTGGGATCAGTAGCTGGCCTTTCTCCAGATCTACTTAACTTCATGAGGGGCATCAGGACAAAAGCCATCATGGAAGACAAGGACAAATCATCTTTAGATGAAGTGTTTTAAGTGCTCTGATTCTCCTCCCACGTCATCACTGTGAATTAGGTGCCCTCTGCTCACTGCTAAGGGGTGTCAAATATAAACAATGCCAAGGGAACGGATGTTAAACGAATGAAAGTGGAAAACCATGAGGGTGTCTATCTTAGTCAGCCTCGTAAATCTCAGTTCCCTTGCCATGCTGCTGCGCCATACTGATGTTGCGCTCTGACAACCTGCCAGCTGAGCTTCGAGAGGCTGCGTGCGGTGTGGTCTGGTCGATCCTGCTCTTAGCGGCTTCAATCGAGGCAGGCATTGCAGGCAGAGCCGTGTCTTTGTTTTATGCAAATCTATGCATATAAGAGGGTGTGGGTTGGGAGGGGTAGGTGGGGTGATGAGCAGTCTGGCCACGTAGCTCCAGGAGGACAAGCTGAGTGATGGAGACGGAGAGCCAGGTCTTGGTGTCCTTGCCTGGGGAAAGAGTGTCCTGACTCCAGCCTGGACACCACCAGGACACTGTGTCACTGCGCCTTTTCAAGCCACTAATCCACCCAAAAAAATGTTTCCAGACACAGATGTATTTACGGGAAGTGAAGCTAAAGAGAGGTTGAGTTGCCATAAAATTGCCAGTATCTCACCAGCGACTGGTGAGTGTGCGTTAAAAAGGCAGCCACATCTCGGGGGTTTGCTGTGCAAAATGACACTGGAGCACGTAGCCCAGCAGGGAGCTGAAGGACCCAGAATATGCTGACAAAGATAAAACGCCAGGTGTGTGTATATATGCACTGTAAGTGTGTGAAAGAGGCCATGAGGAAGACAGTGGAGTGCAAATATAGATCAGGGAAAAGCATGCTTGTGTGTATTGGTGTGTGACTCATTGTGTACCTGTGTGATCACGTGAGTTTACGGTGACAGGCAGGTGAGGGCCACTAACCATGCGAGAAGCGTGTGACGGGGTGGTTTGGGTGAAACTTGCTGAAGCAAAATTCACCCACATATCGCATCAATCATTTTCCCCTTGAAACAAGTGACTTTTGTTTCTTTAGTCAGTGTCATCCATCCGTACAGTGAATTATGTCCTCTAAATGTTTCCAAAATAGCTCTGTTTCCCCATCCTCTCTTGCTCACACTCTTCTCTGAGCCCAATGCTAATGGTAATGGCTGGTCGGAGGCTCTTCTATCACAGAGAGCTCTATTTCTGGGTGCCAGGATGTTGGTCTCAGTCGTTGAGGGCAGATGAAATCGATCCAGATTGACCTGTCATGTGGAGGAGAAAATGAATGAGAAGGAGGAGGGGTGCAGGGGCCACGGAGAGAAAGGGGGCAGTGCAGAAGTATAAAAACAACCTCCTAGTCCATATGGGTCAAAAGTCAGGGGATGATTTATTCAACACTGGGTGTTATCCCTGCTTCTCCCCCCCTCCTCTTTTCTGCTCCACCTGCCTCTCGGAAAGGAGTCAGAAACTGGAGACTGCTCGGGAGGAGCTGACTATATTTAGCTTGGGTGACCAAAGACACTGTGGTCTAACTTTAAAGTTAAAAATATGGACGCCCATGTACAGTGAGATGTGCACAGTTTACGTCATTACCAAGCACAAAGCCCAAGTTTCTAAGCTTCTGCCGGGCTGAGGAGAGTGTGGAGCAGTTTGTAGTATTCACTTGACACCTGCTCTTTGGAGACTTTCTATACTTGTGGTTGAATCTACATTCAGTTAATCATTGTATGTTCATCTGGTATGGTTCATACACGTAATTGAGATTCAACGTTCAGAAGAAACTAACGTATTTTCCAAAATTGTGAAAATAATGCTATCAGAGTAAAGCGAGAAGGAAACAAACAAAGCAAGAAAGCAAGACAAAAAAGTGAGATTTATGGCTCCATTTGACTGTGAAGTACTACTAGATTTAGCCCAGTGTGTTTGGGCAGAGCTCCACTTTGCTAATTATTTTCCCGTGGCAGAGTTCTCAGCATGGCGCTCCTTCCTTGCTCTGAGAAGAGAGGCTCAGTGGTAAGTGCTTAGTCAGCCTTACTCAGGGTGTGAGATACTGTTCGGTCTCTGGCGAACTGCAGGGGAGGCGGAGCAGCATGGGACCGAAGCCGTCACAAGGTGAAGTCTTTGAGGTGAGGGCAGGCCGATCATCACCCATTAGGGAAAAAAAAAAAAGCTGATTCAAGTATGATGGTTTCGGGACAATGGGCAAGACTTTTGGATGTGATGAGGCAAAACAGAAACCATAATAAAATGCTCAAAGACAATCATTGTAGGTTTGCTGTGAATGTTTGATTCTGTAAACTAGACACCACAGGCAGATATCTAAAGGAGCCTGTCATTGAGGCTGTAACTCTACGAAGCTATTAGTACAAAGCAATTAGTACATTTGTGGACTTCAACGCGCACCCCTGTTATAAAGTGCAGTCGAGAGGAAACTGCCTGCATTTTGTTTCTCTTTACCATCTCTATTAATAACCCAATGTCAAATCTTTCTATATCTACCCTTCTTTTTGGAGTGACACACAGCTCATCCTCTTTTGTCTGCCCTGCTATCCTCCAAATGACTCTCCTCCCAAACAAACTTAGCTTCTTTCCCTCTCGTCTCTGTTCACAGCGTCACCCCCCTCCCTCCCTCCGCCTCACACTGCACCTGCTTCTCTCCCACTCTCCGCTCCCTCTCCAAACGTCACTTTTCCCCTCCTCTCCTCCTCCACTTCTATTCTCCCCCTCGTTAGCTTGATGAATGGCTTCACTGCAGGGAAAGTGCTGATTTTCATCCCTCTGTCTGATTTCTGCTGGCTGTTATTAATTTCAAACACTCAGAGAAAAGCAAGTGAGTCAATAAATAAGGAAATGAACACACTTCATCCTGCCATACAGTGGCTCTCACAGTCATTCACTCGGGGTGCTTTTCTACAGTGGAGGCCAAGTGTGCATTTACACTGATAGAGTTCAGCTCCACTTCTGAATCACAACACGCGTCTGTATTTTCTATGGCCAGAATAAAACTCGTTCGGTATTGCTGCAACATATCAAATGTTTCTAGAGTATTTTCAGCATCTTGCTTCGCTCAGACAAACAAGACCAGAGGGAGACGGAAGCCTACAAAGCAAATAGCTCTGAAGAGACTCACAGTGTCCTCTCTCATCTTTCATCTTTCACACGAGTGCACCATTTAAGAAATGTATACAGAGAATGACAATGGGAAGAGAGATAGAGGAGATGCAGGGAGAAAGATGGGCAATGAGAAGCAGCAGCCTAACAGAGTTATTGCTCCACATTAAACAATGCTGTCCACATGCTGTGGCTCCGGCTGTACGTCTAAGTGTGCATTACTTACATTCCTGGCTTAATGCATTGTGCTTGCTTGTTAACATCAAAACACGAACCACCTCTGAAAAAAAAGCACTTCTCACAATTTCTCGCTGTCAGACAGGAACACTTTGGACCAAGTGTTGTTTTTGCGTGTTGTATATATATTCAGTTAAATCGTAAGAATATTTAATTGATCTAGGATTACTGTAATGCATGCATAGACACAGAAATTATAGCCTAAGATATCATCACACTGTTTACAAAGAGTTAATACAAATAGCCTAGTGGAGTATCATATTAATACACGAGGCACATACACATGTTCTCAGCTGTGTAAGTCTGTGCTCTGCAGCCAAAAGGCTTATGTTTCCCTCACCAATTAAAATAATATTTGGTATCAGATTAATAAACACACAGCCTTTCTTAGTTTGATGATGTACTCCCAACACCTTACTAATTCATTCATCTCAGCTTTGAATGAGCATCCCTCTGAATCAGTGTACGTGTGCATGACAGGGCTTTTTACAATAGAAAATATGTGTACAAGTTTGTCATGACTTCCCTTATTCAACACTTCACACAAACAAAACCAACAAATGCAAATGGAATATACAATGGAAAGACTGCAGAAGGTAAGAATACTAATAACATACAGTCAGCAAAGTTTTATGTCCATCCATCCATCCATTAGACATAAAACATCTATCTAGAAACACGGACTCATCTAGCCGGTGTTTGGACTATAGGGGAAAAACAAGGGCGCCCAAAGAGAACAAAAACACCTTAACCAGGTCGCAAGTCAATAACCAGGCTAACACAGACCCGAGTCACATTATCAACTATATGCAATTTGAATCACAGACCCATACATGTCAAAATGTGAACTGGTACTAGATCAAGCTCTATGGACAAAAGCAGAACAAAGCGCACTCCTCACATCTCAATGGAAAAGGCTGGATTTGGAGAATCCCTATAGCCTAATGTAGCGGCAAAAAGAAGTCTGCATAGGTTCTGAGAGAGTCAGAGAAAGGTATGTTTCCATGTCTCATATAGACAAGAGATGTTGGTCTGTGTCAGTTTGATAGGAGGTGATTATTCACCATTCAATACTTTAAAAACATTTTAAAAGCAGAGTAGAGCTGAAAAAAAAAAAGAAAAAGTTAAGGGTTTGGTGGCTGACCAAAACCAAATATTGTACTTTAATCCTCTTCAGAGCTGGACAATTTTAACAAGCAATGATTTCTCAGACTGCCTACTGTATAGACGTAATGTACAGGATGTGAGGCAAAAGAACTACAGGAATCCAAGATTAAAACAATGGGGTGCAAATATAGGATATTTACAAGGGTGCAGTTAAAAGATATTTTGTGACTTTTCAAATCATATGTGTTTTATTATTACACGTTATGAGCTATCAATACACAAGACAATCTGTTATAAAGTGCAAACCCCACCAAAATCAAACATAGACATTCAAATCTCAAAAAAACAAACACCCAAAAAAACAACAATTGGATATATTTCTCTCTTTCTGTTAAATGTATAACATCTGAATATTATCTAGCACCACTCTCCTAAAAAATAATGCGTCAACAGCTATGACTAACTAGATATACAAGGCAAGTGTATAATAATGGACATACTGTCACTTGTAGTAGTTTCAGGTACATATGATCAAATATTATCCCGCCTTTTTTAAGTTTTTCCCCATTTTGATTTTATGTAAAACACATCCATCAGACACACCAGCTGGGAGTGGGAAATGATTTCCAAGGTAATACGCCAAAAACTGTCTTGTGCTTCTGTGAAAAACAAAAGTGTCATGCATCGTCATCACTTTCAGAATTTCCTGAAGCCCGGCACAAGCAGCACCCATCTCGAGGTTTAGAAGAACTTTATTTAATTATGCTTTCTCGGTCATCAATTCTGTCATCAATTCATTAGTTGAAAAGAAACAGGTTGAAATGAAGAAACCTGTGACTTATCCAGTAAAGTTTTCTCCAAACGTTTTAAGACATTGTGTCCTGTTGATGATAAAAATTCATATACAAAGGTGACACACAATTTGCAGAGAATCAAATATCCCATTGAGTTCCTGTCATTCCTGATTTTAAAGATTAATAAGTGAGACACTCTGAGAAGGAGAGGCGAGCAGAGGCTGTATTAGCGGTAGCTGCAGGGGCAGTGGAGCCTGCATGTCTGCTTCATGGCTCTGTGAGTGCAGACATAACTATTGTGTTTACAAGGCTGAGTTGCTCTTACTGTTAAATTATTGGGGTGGGGGTGTGTTCGAGTAGGAGGAATGGAGGGAAGGGGGCGGGTGGGAGGGAGTAAATATTTGTCCCTCTCTCATAGTTCTGGTTAACCAGGCTGAGGAATGCTCTTTGCCTTTTTGTAATTACAGAGTTTGTGTAGCGTCGCCCTTGAAGAGTACATGGCTTCAGAGACCTGCCAGGAGAAGGCTCTCTGCAGGCACAGTGTAGTGGCACGATTCAGAGAGCGGCAAGACTCTCAAAGAGGTTTAGGTTGCATGTTTTTGTTCGTGGACGTGAGTAGGTAATCTCTATGAAGTGATACACAACCATGCTGGACCAGACAGAGCAGTGAACCTCATTGGTTACACTGCTGTTGTCCAGTGTACAAACTCCCTTCAGAAGGGACATCACAGCTGGGAGATATATATATATATGAAAAACCTCTATTTCATGACCTTTTATGAAGTCAGTGTAGTATTGTCCTCATTGAAGAATATCACCTCCCATACGCAAGTGAATCTGCCCCGTATGTGTATGCGCATCTGCCCCCTTAGTGAACATGCACAAGATCTTCACCTTCATCGTCTTTGTGATTTGGTTATTAAAGGAGAGTGATAAACTCACAGCTGATAGTGTCTGGTTGCAAGCAGCGGAGAACAGTTTTGGATTACATTATCGGAAGCAGCTGCATATTGACGCTGATACAAAAAAGAAAAAGGAAGAAGACACAAACAGAAAGAAAATACTATGGCATACTTCTCTCAGTACAAACATGTGTCTGCTTGGATTACACAAATGACCCCTGACGAACCATAATAAAACACAAGCATCTCTGTGGACACAAGCCATGACCAAAGGAATGGCTGTCTTTACCCTCCAGTTTGACAGTCTGAGGCTTTTTAGCTGTAACACATTACTGTGTGCGTGCTTAAATCATAAAAAAGGGGGAAAAAAGACCGTTTTCAATATGCAAACAGGTCAGCCACAATTGTTTTTAGTGTGAAGGATGTGAAATGAGGGTGATGGAGAGGGACAAAGCTTTCTCTCCGTCCCTGTGGCTGAAGTGGAATAGTTGTGCTGACGGGCAGTGACAGCTGAGGGAGCGAGGGAGAAGGAGGGGAGTATCACACAAAATCCCCATGAAACAGAAAGGAGGAAAGAGGAAGTTGGGATGAACTGCCTGCTGTACTCTGTCTCTCAAGCGGTCTGTTGTTAAATATACAGGTTTGTGTGTGAATGAGACTATTTTATTCTCTCACACACGCACACGCACACACACGCGCGCGCACGCACGCACGCACGCACGCACGCACGCACGCACGCACGCACGCACGCACGCACGCACGCACGCACGCACGCACGCACGCACGCACGCACGCACGCACACACGCACACACACACACACACACACACACACACACACACGGTGGGTAATATTTATTGCATGTATCCTTTTATTAACTCTCTTGTCCCTCCATTTTCATAATGATTTAGCCAATACGTATTAATACAGGTTCGTTGGCCTGATCCCTGGGGTCAAAATTAAACATACGTCAAACACATGTGCCATATTAGAAGTAGATGCACACAGGACCAGCACGCTGACTCTCATTTCCTTCTCTCGTCTCTTGATATTATCCCTAATAGACCTCTCTCCCAGTGGCACACTGCTGTTGCAACACTCACCTACTATTGCTTTAATGAGATGTCTATGCTCTGTGTGTGTGTGTGTGTGTGTGTGTGTGTGTGTGTGTGTGTGTGTGTGTGTGTGTGTGTGTGTGTGTGTGTGTGTGTGTGTGTGTGTGTGTGTGTGTGTGTGTGTGTGTGTGTGTGTGTGTGTGTGTGTGTGTGTGCGCCTGAGAAAGAAAGATGTTAGCGATCCTTGTGGCCCTGTTTATCTCCACCCTTGTGTTGGAGTAGAGGGAGGTCAGAGGCAGGGCTGCCTGTATCCATCTCCATTCCCACGGCTGCTGTCTCACAGGCACAGTGGTCACAGGAGGATGAAAAGACTATGGATTTTTTCTCCTCCTCCCTACACTCACCAGAGCAGGAAGATTAGACAGAAGATGAGCACAGCCTGGCCCATTCAAAGCAACTTTAAGCTCGACACTGGATGCAGCTGACCCGAGCTCTGTGGTTCACAAAGCACACAAATGCACACAAGATCGGGATTGCACACGTATACTGCGCCTACAAGACCAACGAAGACAAGATTCCCTTTGGCTCTCTTTTCCGGTTCAAAGCTTGGTCATATGGTGCCTGGATGTTAAACGCTGACATTGCGACCTCTGTATTTTAGCACATTTCAAGCACACACAAGCACACACAAACATGAAACAGTGGCAAGAAGTCAGCCCTCACACATAATTCTCAGAAGCCCCAGGTGGAGCCTGACAGTTGTGTGGGCATACGGAAATGTTTTGGGGAAAACGCGATAGACAATGAGGTGAAAACGAGTCAGGCGGGAGGAGAACGGGAGCCATATGGGGGGCGGGATTGTGAGACAGTGAAACTGACGCAGGCAAACAGAAACAGGGAGATAAAATATGAAGCTCTCCTGCTTTCACATTGAAATTATGTCTGTATAATTTGGGAAAGGCCAGAGCTGCCTTATCAGTTTCCAGATAAGTCTCCTCCTCCTCCTCCTCCCCCTCCTCCTCCTGGACCAGATGCATGAGAGGCCCTCATGACTGAAAACTGACGTTGTATACTGACAGCTGCTGCCTCTTCTTCACTTATTTCATTTTACCTGGAGCGCCTCCTCTTCCCTACATGAGCACATCAATATACTCACCGCTGTGTGTGTGTGTGTGTGTGTGTGTGTGTGTGTGTGTGTGTGTGTGTGTGTGTGTGTGTGTGTGTGTGTGTGTGTGTGTGTGTGTGTGTGTGTGTGTGTGTGTGTGTGTGTGAGAGAGAGAGATTATTACCCCTTTTAAAAAGTACAATAAGTCTTTTAGTCTTCACGTGTTTTCTCTCGTGGTTTTATACATCACATGACAGAATTGATTTTTTTTTTCTTTAATTATAACCAGATATTATTTTGTTTGTGAAAAAGAAAACAAAAAATTGCAAAGTGAAACTGAACATGGTTCAAAAGTCAATGCTGTCTGAGTTTACTGGAGGTTAATTGTCAAATTAAAAATATAAGGAGATACGACTCTGAACATCTGAGCTGACGGCAAAGAGGCGATGACAAGAATGACTGAACTTTTTATTAGCCTAAGTGACACAAACAAGGAGGCATTTGGGTACAGCAAGCAATTTTGAAAACACGTCGCAAAAGTGTGGGAACAGTGGGGGCGGACCTTATCTCACTGTAAGAGGCAACAAGGCAATGCCAAACGTCTGTGATGATGAACAGTATGTTTAATTTACCTTGAGACTACAAAAAGTCAGACTTTGACAGTAAGCAAGTACGGAGGTAAACGGATGTCTCTCTTAACAAGCCCATGTGCTTCAACATTTCAACACTGACAGAATAACAGTCTAAATCATCAGATACCACAATCTCACTCGAGATAATTGGCAAGTTCCTGATGTTTGGGTTACAGCAGGCTTGTGGTCGAACTGTTCGCACTGTTTTCAGTGGCTTACAGGATATGTGACAACTGCATCCAGAGTTCCTGCTGTTTTACACGAGACGAAGTGGCAGGAAATGGTCAGTGGCAGTTATGACAAGCGCGTGCCACAGTGTGTTAGCTGGCCTTGGTTTCAGAGCTTCGCCATCAAGTGGGAAACAGTTATTCTGCTGCTGTTTTCACACTTGGCTCCAAAATTGTCAGCGTGTGTGTGTGTGTGTGTGTGTGTGTGTGTGTGTGTGTGTGTGTGTGTGTGTGGTACGTAAACAGATTGAAATAAAAAGCCTCCACATGACAAAACAGGACACAATGGAGGCAGGGAACTTTTTATAACTAGGATAAGCTCATTATTTTTTTTTTTTTAGAACTTCATTGTCCAGGTATTAGTTATCAAAATGCACCAAAAGGCAGACATATTTCTTCACTAAGTTGTGGTTTTATGAAATTAAAAATATTTTTTTAGGTTAACACAGTATCTTGCTAAATCAAATTTTTAAATAGTTTATATTTTTTCTTATTTTGAAGGGGTTACAGGAAGTTTGGTGTTCTCACGTTAAACACCCTGTGCAAAAGTGCTCAATGTGTGTCCCTTTTGACATTTATTGCCAGAACATTTTTCAAGTTGCTATCAAGTACAGGAATACAATTGTCCTTTATATATCTTTATGTAGGGCTCATCGAAGAGGAACACATCGTTGCATCGGCCAAACTGTGGAAATTTGAATTTAAAAAACAATATAATTTTAACCATTGTAAAATTTCATTTAACCTTAAATCAGTGTTTCTCTTATAATGTTGATCAAATGAAAAATGAGATCACATATATGTAGAATAATGCACTCGAGATGTTGAGTATTTGTTTATGTGTGTGTGCACATGGGAAGATTCATGCCCGGAGCAAGGCAGCGAGGTGGTAGTATGTTGGCATCATTTGTGACGTTCAGTGTTTGTCTCGGACACGCAGAGGGCAACGCTCCAGTGAACAGGCGGTGGGCGCAGTGACATAAGCAGGGCGCTCTGCCTCCGTCGTACACGATACCCTCGAAGCACCTACATATGGAGGGGTCAAGGGCGTACGCACACCCCAGCTTATGTTTGTATTTTACAGTGATGTGTGAACCAGTGAGACATTGGCACTTTTAACACTTTTTTTATTTTTTTCCTGCAGCATTTTTTTTTTTCCTTTCTGCATCACTTTATTGTTTGCTATTTAAATGTACATAGGTTTTTCAGCAGCCGATACAGTGCAGCATGGAGTGCGTCTGGTTCCATACGCTTGGCAGTATTCCGCATACACACTGCGCGAGTGCTGTAAATAGCCAGAGTGTGTCGTGCATCTCTGCTGTGTTTGGACCTATTTTAGAGCTGACACAGGAAACAGGGCCATTCTGACAGCCACACTGCCAGCCGGTACTGCACACAGCAGCCCCGGAACCTTCTGTTGGGCACACATGAAGACACACACACACACACACACACACACACACACACACACACACACACACACACACACACACACACACACACACACACACACACACACACACACACACACACACACACACACACACACACACACACACACACACACACACACACACACACACACACACAGGTACGTGCAAACTGGATTATTCCACATTAACAACCTTCCCGTGCTTCATCGACCTCATAGACTTCCATGAGTCATTGAATTTTCTTTTTAAGTCGACACTCTTTCTTCCACCCCTCTGTTCTATTACGGTTTTTCCTAAACTCTGACTGGATAGACCTTTAACAAAAGTGCCCCGTTGTGACACTTGGCCGTCCCCCCATGTTCTCCACGTGCGTCCCATCTTGTCTTTATTCTTGTCCGTTTCAAACCCTCCAGAGAGACTTTACTCCCGAGCCAACTAACGATATGGAGCTGCTTTTCTGTGTTAAACATTGCTGCATAATGATAAGCAGAATGATAACTCTGACAGAGGGGAGCTCAATTACCCAAGACACAGGTTTTTGCTTTCAGCTACAAAAGACAGCTGGAGATCGGGCTCTGTACACAGAGTTAATTTAAAGTTAATTCATGTTGTTTGTGTAGTTCTGGTATATTATTTCAGCCTTTATTTTTCTTGTTCATTTATCCACCAGGGCGGTGTAATTTAATTCAGAATCTTTGTAATTCATTCTTTCAGTAAATATTTTGTGGGGCTCAGAGAAACGGAAGCACCTAAATGAAGCTGCGTCTCGGTGATGTGACACTGCTGGCTCATTTAGGCACTGTAAGCATGCCGACATAAATGCCTCTTCAAAGGCTGTAGCAGCGTCCTACTCACTAGCCTCTCATATTTTGGGTGGGAGATAAATTCTGCAGGCTGCTCCTGCCTTTCCTATGTAATTATGGGCACGGTGATGCGCCTTTACAGCCTGCCTAACAGTCGGAAATGATCTCCCGGAAATGAAGTCCAATTAATTGTGGCACTTTGCAGACGTACGTGTGTGCAGAAAAACTGTAATGACACTTAACGGGAAATTGGCTCCTTTTGAAATATTTAATAAATAAGTTGAGAGGTGAAACAACATTGTACAATACTGACAGAAGTGGCTTGTTCAGGGATATCCGTTTCCTTATACACTGACATACACTTCAATTACATAAATTGCTCAGACAACTAATAGCAACATAATGCACTGAGTGTCACAGTCGTCATTTCCACTGCAACAAAATAATACCTGGATTTATGTTTCAAGTTAAAAGAACAGTTAACAGTTATTCCAAAAACAGGCAGGAGAAAAAACCTTTTCAATCAGATTGTGCTGTGTGCCATTGATCTAACCAAAAATGTGAAGTCTATAAAAGGAAATAGCAGCCTTTTAGGGTCAGTGACATACTGGGTCACGCCACAGCAGCTCTCTATTGTAGGGCACACTATGATGAGTCAGCGTTTCATCGAAAAGCATCTTTTGTTTTTGTCCCCGTGTGTGTATGTGTGTTTGTGTGTGTGTGTGTGACTTAAACGAACGTCCACACACAAACCATTCATGAATTTCATGAATCTGATATTATTCACACGCACACGCACACACACACACACACACACACACACACACACACACACACACACACACACACACACACACACACACACACACACACACACACACACACACACACACACACACACACACACACACACACACACACACACACACACACCTTTTTAAAACACTACACTGTATTTATCTGCTATAACAACACAATCCAACAACATGATGCTGTACGTTTAGCATCGAGACATCAAACCCAATTCGATTACCTTTGAGAAACATTTTTTTTTTAAATCTTGATGTATTCTAAACTTCATCATTTTATCGGTTTTGCAAAAAAAAAAAAAAAAAGTTTTAAAGATATGCTCTGTCGGATATTTTCTTAAGGATGTGTGTTTATCTACAAAGACCTAACCCACCCAGGTCACCTGTTTTCCCTACTGCCTTCTCAAAGGAAATAGATACTCCTGAAAACTCATCTATGTTTATTTCTTTCTTGATGTTTGTAACACTCACATCCCTTTGTTTGTCACTGGGTACACATACATGATACTGCTCTGTGCATGAGTACACGTCTCCCTTGCTGTGGGAGGGCCGACTATAGAGCCATTCAGCTCAGCAGTGTGGCACCTAAATGGCAGCAGAGTGGTGTGAGTGTCAGCCGGAACGTGTGCTTGGCAGGCAGCGGCTATGCTATTAGCAAGCGCTAACAGTTTTATTATTAGAAAATAAACGGTGCGCTGCAAAACTCTGAATGTTATTAGCACCTCACCATCTGGGTCTGACAGATGTGTTCAGCCACCATCATGGCTGCACTGCTACAGGCTATATCAGAAATCTCCAGTCTTGATCCACAACGCTTTTCACACGCTTTCTGTGTGTGTGTGTGTGTGCTACTGTGTCCTCCTCTCTTTCTCTTGCTATCTTTCTTTCTTCTGTCGCGTTTCCTGCAGACACAGAGATAAGTGAACAGGCAGTAAGCAAGCACAACCTCTTTTGTTTTATGACCTCGCATACACGGAAAAATGCAGGGAGCAGAAAAAAGCTGTTTTCATTTTATTCTTTCATATTTAATTACTGTTGTTTTTTTTGTGGTTCATGGACTGTATTTTCACGATTGTATCATTTGTGATGCATACACATGCTTATTACCCAAATTTAGTAGTTTGAATAAAAAACAAAGAGCCAGAACCAAAACCACAAAATGAAATCTGGTGTTTCCCATTGCTGCCTCAAACCAATTTCACAGAAACTCTGTCTTTTGCTATTGTTTAGTTCTCTATAAAACATGTTTTACGAATGGTAGAAAAATACGGTGTCTCAACAGGAGGGGAAAAAATAAGTCACAATGCTTTGGAAAAAATAATAGACTGCTGTTTGTACTTGCATGTGTGTGACCTCTTGTATGTCAGCCTCCGAAATGTTAAACTCTCTTTTTGCATGCGCTCAAGGGAGAGTCTGCAGTGATGCCTTTAGCTCTTTTTTTTTTTCCTTTACTGCCTGTGTGTTTTTCTCCACCCGATCACACAGCTTTGTGGGGCTTTATTTAAACAGATAACCTGCTACTAGAAGCCCGCAGCATCTCCCCCCACACCTCCCAACTCCACTTTGAGCCTCCGAGTCTTTAACATCACCCATCGAAAGGAGATACCTCAAGAAATTAACAATCCTATTGCAAACGCTGCAGAAAAACTTACCCTCCAGTGTTTTTCTTCCTCCAAAAAAAAAAAAAAAAACACTCACTTTTCTTCACTAAAACAGGCCAACTACTTCCAGGAGTGCATCTCCTGTGCTCGACCTGATCTGCATGCATGCTTACTTTCCTTTATATTTAAGGACGCTGCTCCCAAGCAGCGTGAAGGACTCAGGATGGCAGAGGAATCTATTTCACATATAGATGCACAGGGCTAGGAGGAGGACATAGAGCAGAGAAATAGTATGTTTTCAATCTTGCTGACCCTTTTTTTGTATTTTGCCATGGTTATCCATGGTCACATCCTATTCATTTAATAGTTTCTTCACCGTCTAGTAGGCTGAAAGATATGTGTGTTAGAGTTGTTTTTCAGAGTTCAAATCGAAAATAAATGTTTTCAATCGTTATCAGCGGTATAGTCAGCAATCAATCTTTATTTTTAATCTACAATGATACCTACACTCATTGGCTCTGATTGATTTTAAAACGGACAACATGTGCGCAGCCGTGTAAAGTGCTGAACTCACACAGAGGCTATTCTGTCAATGTTCACTGTGAATTACATTTGATTTCTACTCTGCGTGTTGCACAATTGCGAGAATGTCTCCTGAATTCACTTGCATACATGTTGTACGACACTTGCTAGATAAAAATCACAGCTTTTTGGCACTTAAATTTATCTTCCAATGGATGGCCAAATGTCACGTGACAAAAAAAATTATAAATTAAAAAATTCAAATAAAATAAAATATTTAAGGAAAAAATGGTATCTGGTATTTGATTAACTCTCCTCATGTGAAAAGGGTCTACACATTAACACATTTGAACGTGTTACAAGTGAATTGAAAGAACACAAAATGTCCTGACCCACTCAGTGTACAGGCATGACAAAAAACAAGCAGAAGTTGGACAAAAGTCCTTTAACCAAGGCTTGACAAGCTTAAACACAGTCAGTAAATATTGTAAATATTTAGGACAATGAAAGCATTTTGTTAAGCAAAATTATAGTTACAACATAATTGAAGGAGCAGGACAGAAAACATACTTTTCCATTGCATTGTTCTCCTCCTAATTATTGGTTTTGATGCATGGTTTCAATTTCAGTTACATGTTTAAAATGTCTTGTGTCGGTAAAACAGTTTGTAAATCATACGGTTTAGTAAAGGACGTTGCCTAAATTCAAATAATTATGGGATTGTAAATGCGCATATATGAAAGCGGGTTCAGATTTGTCTGTGAGGGAATACAAAGCAAATGAGTCACTGTGGCAAAAAACAAACACAAACCAAAAAAACCTGTTGTAATACATCACACAGCAATTACAGTATGCCAGTGTTTCCCGCAGCATTACATGAATACAGCGTAAAAAGTTTCTGTGAGTCTACATGTAAGCGCACACACTCATTTCTCTCTGACTGAGGTTTGCAGGAGGACCAACGCATTCTGACGTGTGTGTCTATTTGTGTGCATGTTTACACAGCTGTATACATCTATGCACGATGCGGTTAATGCACTTGTCTTAAACCTGACCACAAATCAAAGTGAAGCTTGGCGAGCACCACATAACAGAGTAGAAATGAAGCAGATAAGTGCTGAGATCAAACAGACCTTCCCCAGTCAAATGCTCCCCTGGAGGGGCAGGAGGGCTGCGCAGAGCGAGTGAGTGTGTGTCTCGTACAGTGGAGCTCGCGCCGCAGCAGCCAACAACGTGGTAACTGACACACAATAAGTTATTTGGAAAACAAACTATTTCATGTCACTTATTTCTTTGCTCTCTTTCTTTGTTAATCCACCAGCAGCAGCGTCGTACTTCCCAAAGCCCTCCGAGAGTAGAGTGCACAGAGCGTTAATACAAACTATGATTTCAGTTCTTCAGTGAGTGTATTACATGTTCGTCTGAAGTGAGATGAGAGCTGAAGTGGTACAAACACGGCAGACAATGGGACTCGGAGGACAGATGAGGAATGGCATTGATGAGAGGTTTCTGTCACTGGGCTGGCGAGCAGCCAGAAGCTAATGTGGATGGCGCAGTGTTGGAGTTTGACAAGACTGAGCCCGGTTGGTCTGACAGCCCGCGTAACGCGACTGTATCCGAGTCCAGAGCAGATCCAGACTACTTCTGCCCATCTGCTTCCGAGTTACTTGTCAATGTCAGTTGAGTTTCCTTCTTCTTATTTAATTGGGCAGCAGAACCATATGTTATATTTGTTTAAATTGCCATGGTTGTGATTTTGAATGGACTCTATCAGCGTGTGTACAAGATAGTTTTTATTGAATGAGTGTACTTTAATAAGCACACAAAGCACCTCAGTTTATCTTCAAGTCAGCAGCGTCATCTCAACACACTAATTAGATAAAGACACCGCTGACAGTATACAAGTAGAACAAAATATAAATATACAGTAAAACTACATATTAATTGTATTCTTTCTCAAAATACTGCATTCACAAAAATGGGATATAGTAATCCGGATTGACCTTTACTTTCTATCAAATACATCATGTACCAAATTTAAATATTTGGTACATCTAGATCCCAAGTTGAGAAACACTAACCTGGAAGGTTAGCTAGAATGTAACACACAACCCTAAGATATAGTGAAATAAACAAAACAATCTGAGCATAAAGATTGACATGTGTGACTTGTATTGATTTGCATGTGCCGCCACAGCAGCTGTGGTTATGACTGCAGTGAAATTATTTCAAAGGCCTCTGTGAAACCATCACACTTGAGGAGTAAGTGCGATGGGGGGGGGGGGGGGGTTACTCAAGCACATCTGATAGGACTGTGGGAATAAGATAGAAAGCAAACCACTGTTGTTGTTGAGGGTGTAGACTATTTAGACTCTAATCAAACTGTTAAGGCTCCACTTTTCCCACTCTCGATATGATTCATCTCCGGAAGTCATCTTCCTTCCGCCATCGACATTTTAGACGAATATTAATGACAGGCTGCCAGAATCAAGACAGCTTTACAACGGAGATCCTTCTCCACTGACCAAATTGTTCTAGAAGAGAAATACTGACGTACCCTGTCCATTGTCTCAATGGTAGAAATTCCACCAAAGAGCCATGAACACAGGAGCATACTTCTCCGTCCTTCTGCTTTGCATTGAAACACCGTGAAGAAACTTTTTGAAGAGGGCGGATTTAATAAGGTGCGTCTCGACTGGAGGAGATGTGCAGAGAGTGTGTATGAAGGGCGGTGCATGTCGTGAGCGCCGCACTGAGAAAATGTTATTACATAAATGGACTATGTAAGACAAAGACTTTGATATTACCGTAATTAAAAGTGAGCAGCACCATATGGTGAGGGAGAGGAACCCCGCATAAACAATCAAATTGAAAGCTTTTCAGTGAGCGGAAATACATGAAATGCTCATTTTTCAGCCTCAAGAACTGACAAAGTCTAATCATGCGCATTTCTTTCTATAACCTTCTCCTCTCCTCACCTCCTCTCCTCGCCCTGTATGTGAGCGTATGCCTGGTCAGTGCCCTGGGCCTGCTCGGGGTCTACAGTATGCTCCAGGAATAGTCTGGTCACGTGGCTGCTCTGTGGGATCCGTTCCCCTGGCAGGAAGCTGTTATATGGTTACAGTTATTTTTGTTGTCTGTCTGGGGATAGTTTTTACTGCGCTCCGGAGGATCAATAATTGTCATAAAAAGACTGCGTCACCCGGTGCCCTCTTTGAGCAAGACAGTGAGGTGGTGTGTGTGTGTGTAGGTTAGGGAGGAAGTGTGCACGTGCGTTTTTCAAGTCTTATTCAGCTGTGTGAGCATGGTAATTTAAATGTTTTGCACAGAAGTACCATTTTACCATCTGCATTAGGATTCATGCAAAAACAAAAAAAGGAGATATATATGTATGTATATATATATATATATATATATATATATATATATATATATATATATATATATATATATATATATATATATATATATATATATATATCTCCATACAAAGCATATATATATATATATATGCTTTGTTGGTTTCCTTTTCTGTGAAAATACCAGTCGGTGTGATTTGACAGCAGTTGTTTCTGGTTCTATAGATATTGTCAGTGGAGATTTTAAAATGTGTCTTGTTCCATTGAGAGAAATGAGCAACTTATAATGTTGTAAGGTGATTTTTATTTGGATTACAAGACTTTGTATAACAATGAGGTGGAATAGATTAATCATGGTGTTCAAACTTGACAACCTGGCTCCTTGTGTTGTTTTCACCACGACTGTGCTATGCTACAGTAGTTACATATTGCCTTTTACCTATTCAACCTGACTTGTTAATATCTGTTATCCTGTCTGCCCTTTTTTTTTTTTTTTTTTTGTCTGGAAGGCCATACAGCGTCCCTGTCTGTAGCATGTCTACCCAGTATCTGTGTCTCTCCTATAGCTTGTCTACTGTATACAGTATATGTGTCACCGTAGCCCTGAAGCTGCAGTCAGCCCTGGGGACTGAGAGAGGAGGTCCTGTAACAGTACAGGCAAACGGAAGCTGGCTCCGAGCTAATTGGTTCCTGTGTTAGCAGCACACAGAGACGGTGTCAGAGTCAGCACTTTCCCTCCCTCTTCCCTCGTTCCTTCTCCTTTTCCCTTTCTCCATCCCTCCCTGCTTGCCTGCCTGCCTGCCAACCACAGATGCTGCAGGTTTGACATCATTTCAGGACACACGCCTGTGCTAATATGTGCATTGCTGGATGTTTGCATGTTGACAAAGAATTCAGGCGTTGCCACGCGGCTGCCAATTTGAAAGATAAATCACAAAAACGATTGAATTAATGCAGTAAGAAGTAATTGCCCCTGTATTAGAATGAAGATTCAACGGCTTTAGGAGTAGTTCTTCCAACAGGAAACGGCAAGCAGCTCAGTAATATTCAGAGTTTGTTCCTTGCAACTAATCTCACCATCTTTACCTGCAATCTTGGCCGTCATTGTCTGCTTCTGTCTTTTGTCTCAACTCACTGCCACAGCACAGCAGATGAAGGTCACCATGCAAGTCTGCGTTTCCTGCTCCACCCCCTCAAACACATACAAACCCTCCTTTAGCCCGCGGCCTCAATGATAGACTATACAGTCCAGGTAATCACAGCAAGAAAGTGTCTGTGCTTGAAAATGTGCGCCTCCATGTGTGTGCGGCCTTTCATACTGTGAGAGGAGATGACAGCAAAGTGTATCCCACTGAGTTAGAGTGGACTTGAAGAAAGCATACTCTTTACCTGCTCTGATCACAGAGTAGCTGTCTGGTTGGCTACAGCCCAGTGCTGTATGTTTATCATCACAGGATGTCCTCTCATAAACTGGCTCAAACTTTGTGCAGCTCCTTGCTAATTCACATTCAAAAAGAGTTATCCTCTACATGCCACGTCCTACCAGAGACTTAATACCTTATGCCTACGTGTTTTTTTTTATATGGTTAAGGTTAATGAGTGACAATGTTGTCCACCTAAAACATGTTTTGTATAGCAAAACCTAAAGAGTTGTGAGTCCACAAAAAAAAAAGAATGATATTTATAAATGAGAGCAAAAATTGGCAGTGACATTTTTCAAATAATGAAATGTTTTGGGTTTTTTTTTTTTGCATTACTTCTATTGCAAAGCAAACTTGGTATTCATAAGCACACATTTTAGCCAAGGAGCCGAGAGAAAGCTTTACAAGACTCAGAGCTGAGGTGTGTCCCACGAGACATTTTATGTGACAGACCCTTGTCTCCGATCACAGTCTTTAAATCGCTGTGGTCTCCCTCCAGCCTGTCGACTCCAGAGATGACCTCCTCTGTGAGGGTGGCTGCCCAGGCTCGGCCCCTTCTCTGCCCCACTACATTAAACATTGATGGAGCTGCAAGGGAGGGCTGGAGCCTGTCTCCTACTGTGGTCTGGGCCTTGCCTATAGCAGGCTTCTATTCTGGCTCTACAAACCGTCTCTGTTCAACCCAACCCCCCCCCCCCCCCCCCCCTCCCTTCACGATTTTGAAACATCCACTGCTGCTGTGGTTATTCGAATGTGTTCAAATGAAGCCGTCTGCAGCAAGTGCTGCTCAGTATAAAGGAGACACATCAGATCTGAAAAAATGAAATTGATAAGTGTCTGCTGCAGCCTGTGGCCACTTGCACAGCAGTGAGAGATGACTTCCTGGAAATGACTGTGTGTGTATTCAATTCCTGTATTTGCATCATTGTCTGTGTGTGGTGCATTTATGTTATGCATTATGACTATACCACAGCTATATGAAAGGAAGTGGTAGGAGACACAAGACGGCAATAATTTCCTTCCTTCATCAGTTTGTGTGTTCATGCGCGCGTGCATGCACACTTTTGTACTGCTGCATCATATTAATGCAAGAACAGAGCAACCTGCTATCACTTCATCTTGTCAAACTGCGACATGCAGATCGACTACATGTATATAGCCACATATTAAAAGACAAAGCTTTAAAAAGTCAAAATATATAAACATTCAGTAAACATATCTCCACCCTACTTCATCCACTCTGCAGAGCCTCGGCCTGGGAGATCTGCCCCACAACCAGCAAGTTGTGAAGTTCAGCAGCATACCAGACCTGATACTCAGTCCTGTTAAGACTGTTAATATATTTATAGCGTGCAATGCGAGATGGGTTTGGGTATTAGATGGTGAGAGAATGAGATGTTGTAATCTAGCATGTGTGAAAATCAATGTCTGGTTTTTGTGCATGTGAATGTGTGAGGTCTGGGAGAACGCACGTCACTGTGTGTGTGTGTGTGTGTGTGTGTGTGTGTGTGTGTGTGTGTGTGTGTGTGTGTGTGTGTGTGTGTGTGTGTGTGTGTGTGTGTGTGTGTGTGTGTGTGTGTGTGTGTGTGTGTGTGTGTGTGTGTTTATACATGGCTGCAGAAGGCTTGTGTTAATCAAGATCATGTCTTATTACGTGGCCATAGGGCACAAAGAGTTTACAGACAATGCTTGTGTTCTGTGCGGGCAGACGGGTGTGTCGGGTCCTGAGAAAGTCTACTGGCAGATCTGCACTGGCCCCTTTGCCAGTAAGCTCGCTATAGAGCCCCCAGGCAAGCGTCCATTCAACACAACTTAGTACAGTAGCACTATTCTCCTCACAGAATTAGACAAAGCAGCGAAATGATACATCAAGCAAATAGTGTAACACAAGAGAAACACACTTCAGAAAGTAACTTCATGATTGTACGGAAAACAAAAACAAAACAAAAAAACAGTAGATAAATAGACTGTGATTTCAATACTCTTTTTCTCCCAAACAATGGATATAATTTATTTCAAATCTCTCTATAGTCATCCAAAATCATCTACATTGGCAACACTAAGTGTTATCATTCTCATTAATTAAAGGGCCTCAGATGAGTTATCGGCTGTAGAAAATAAATAAATAAATGAACGAATAAAAATCACATGAGAATAATCGTAAGTGAAATAATCACAGCTCTGAGCAACAGCAAACAGGGATGAATAAATAAGGCTGACTAAATAAATGATCAGTGATTGTTTGGCTCTAAGTGCTGTTGCTGTAGCTCAGCATCCTGATTTAGTTGAAGCCTTCAGCCATCCCTCAGCGGAGCTATGGTCTTAGCGGAAGAGAAACGGCTAAAAAGCCCCATTCTTCTTCATACCTTCAATATTCAATGAGAGCGCTAATTGCACCACGCTGAAAGAAAGAAAAAAGGGAGTGAGGCACAGTGGGGAGGTGGGAGGGATCTACTGGCTAATGGTCCATAGGGGGAAAATAAAGAAGAGGAAAAAAAGGGGGATTTAAAAAGTTAGACATATCCTCAGGAGGTTCCTTCCTTGTGTTTTTACCTGTGCGTCTCGTAGCTATAATGCTAATGCTCATTAGCCAGTCTGTGTGATATCCGCTGTATCACGGCTACCGTTAGCGACCATCACCGGGAGCGCTCTGGTGAGGCGAGTGCATTGAGTGGTTACGCGCGCACTCCTATGTTGTCAGCCGGAATTCGACTGTTTCTATCTTTCTTTTTTTCTTTTACCTCAAAAGTTAGTTGGAAAGATATCTTGGAATATATTCGCTCAAGGTGCACCCATTTGTGAAGAAGAATTGGGGAATGCATATGCATTAAAAAGTCTTTGTGTGCATAAAATGCCAGCGCAGCACTTTAGCTTTCCCTCATCCTTCCAACCATGTTTTTCCCTTTAATCTTTGGTGGAGTTATAATACAATAAGTCCCTATAATCATTGGATCTCCTTCTCTCGACTTGCCTGGGATAAATGAATGTGTTTAAACGGAGAGAAAGAAAACAGGTTTAAAAAACAAAATGATGCAAAACTTTGAATTAATCATGAAATGAAATAAGGGGGGGAAATATCACTGTGCAGAGTCACAATTGCAGATGGTACTAATGACCACAAGGGGCAGCATATACAGCAGGTCTGTCTGAGGAGCTGGGCTGCAGTGTCTCCTTCTCCTCTCCCTTACAGTCAGCCCTTTCACTGTCCCCTGGTATATGGCAACTGAAATACTGCTGATGGGAAGTTTTTCTCATAAATCATGCCATCCACCAAACAAAGCAATAAAGATGTTTGTTTGCATTATTGAAGGAAAATATTGCCTTAGGTCAGCTTTAGGCAGTGTTGTGTGCATGTGTGTGTGTGTGTCGTATTCTTTAAAATACATGTGCTCTTAGTTCTCTGCTTGCCAAGTATTTTTTTCTTTTGCTTGTGCAAAAGTAATTTACTTAAGAAAAGCACATTTTGTTGAGTTCACTTTCTCCTTCTCCCCACACACGTCAGTAATACCACTTGAGATCGCAAAGCCAGTGAGAAATCCACTGCATGCGTGTGCATGTGCGAGTGTGTTAGAGTATGGACATGGCAGTGGGAAGGGGGTAGGATTCACAAGCACATACTAATAATATATGTTTGGCTGCATTTCTGTACCTGTAGATAAGTGCTGGGGCATTTTTATGTTCCACTTCTGTCTTTGGGAATCATTTACGATGCTTGACAATTTTATAACAACCCATTTGGTGCTATTTATATTGATCACACGATGCCAAGCACACACTCAGGAGTAAAGGCTCTACCTGAAATGTTCTCTTTCTGGGCCTTCAGATTATCTTTATCTTGTTCCGTCTACCTCTCTTACAGAGTATTGAGTTCCTTATAATTTATTTCAAAACTTTTGTGTTGACTTGCATGCTTAAAGGGATTTTCCTGTTTTATACAGTAGTGTGAAATAGTGTAGTGCAGTGTGTACAGCATTGAGGGTTTTTCTTTTTTTTACTTGTGAGACTTCTGAACATATTACAACGTCACATATATTCTCCCTCTGATGAAACCGCGCCAAGTTCAATTACACTCATATTGATCTGGATGAATAAAAATGATTTGGTATAGACCGACTGTCACATAATCTTCCTTTCTTAAGTGCATTTTTTAAGCTGCTGCCCTTCTTTCTGTGAGTCACCCATGTGTTTTTGTGTCTTTATTACTAAATGAATTAAAATTCACTCCGAATTGCTAAAAAAAAAAAAAAAAAAAAAAAAAAAAGATCCTTCTATTCCATTAAAAATGTTTATTTATTTCCCATCATAATTTAATCTTAAAAAGGGGGGAAAAAAAGCTTTCTGGGAAAAGGTAGCCCCCCCCCCCAAACCCCATATTTGCCTCACAGCTGCACCCCCTCCCTTCGGATCCACTGACAACATAGCCTGAGTCGTACCTGGGTATCACAGTTCTTCCTTCTCGCTAACTGAAGAGGGACCCTTCCCAGGACTCTATCAATAGGATCTTTTGCTCTGTTGGTTCAGTCAACAACATTCCAGATTAAGCTTGAACCTGGTACACTCATTAAAACCAAGCCCGGGCATTTGCTGTGAGGTCACAAGGCTCGCATGCGATTCATCACCGCATGTGTGTGTGAGGGGAGTTTATAGGCTGATCCCCAGTTGTGCTGTAACTTAACCTGGTTCATGAGAGTCTGTTCTGAGCTCTTGGCTCTGCTCTTGTGGCCTTCAAACTCTCAACACTTGCTCTGAGGACATGTTTGTGCGATCTGTGCATGTCTGAGACGCTGCTCTCCAACCGAAAGAGTTTTCTCAAAAGACTGAAGGTAACGTTAAAATGCAAAGTGAAAGTCTGCAATGGCGCTCTCATATATAAGACACTGAAAGACATTGAAGAAAGACATTACCTGCCTGCTGTCCCCCTAGTTTAAAAACTTTTTTTTACGATCCTGTTTATTCTGCCTCCTCATCCTTCCCACTCCTCCCTCCCTCTCTGTCACACAAATGATTGATAGTAAATGGCTTTCAAGAGGGTGCTGCGGAGTGAGGGGGTGAGAAACTACCTGCTTTTGTTATCTTAACACCCAGCGGCATGCAAGAGACAACCATCAAACATCCTGCACTGCACTTGACACGAGCAAGCTCTCCTGATGTGGAGGGAACTGGGAGTGACATGGTTGGCGGAGTGCGCCGGCCGCATCCTGGGCCAGGCGGCTTTATGAGCCCGGGGGGGGGGGGGGGGGTCGTAAAGACACTAGCTTCCAGACCCTCTACTGCTCCAAGGGTTAGGGTTAGAAAAGCATCAGGGACACGGACAGGATGCCTGTTTGGTCAGAGTTCATTCTTATCAGGAGAAAGGTCGCCCCATTCACAGTAGCAAGAGTGAAAGTGTGTTATTTCTGCCAACTGATATGGTTGGAATTTGTGAACACAATAATGTGCATGAAATTAAAGCCTGAGCTCAGCAGATTCAAATTTGAAAACTTCATAAACAAAACAGAATTTATTCGTTCATGGGTGCATAAGCAGGCACAAATGCACAAAGACTGAAAAGAAAAAGAAAAGATGATTTCCTGTTTTTCTTATACCTGTGGCGTGTCACTGACAGATGCATGGGTCAGAGTTTGTTTTAGCAGCTCGGTCTTTAGATGACAGGAGGAAGCTCTGGAAGAGCTCTATCAGTGTTTAGACAGATACCGCTGGGCCTGAAAGACACACGCACGCACGCACACACACACACCCTCAGGCATCTTAATCTACTCCCAAAACAAAGGAATGTCCGCAAAACACTTCAGCACAAGAGGTGTCAAACCCTGGTTGAGAAAAGAGGCTGTTGTGGATTTGTTCAGGCCAACCTCAACACCAACACACCTGACGCTGACAGTTGTGTCACCATCATCAACAGAAAGCACAATAGTGAGAGACGTCAAAAACATGTTGCCAACATGTTTTGACATTTCATTTTTCAATGATTTAAAATTTTTAAATGTTTAAATGATCACTTCTAACATTTCATTTCGGAAGTGAGAGAACAATTTAAGGTCAATCTTAATATAGTTATGCTCAGTCTGAGGCAGAAAAACTAACTAATACACTACTGTTGTGGTGTGACTGCTCAGGATTTCTGTTGCTCCGCTAACTAAAAACTTTCCATCAAATAATGTGTTTTCCTGCTTTTTTTCTACATGAAAGCATACAAAACTTGGGTACAAAAAGGCATTACAATATCTATTTCCATAGTATAGTAAAGACTTATGACAGAATGTTACGACAGCCTGTTAGTAGTTAACGTACAAGACATGAGGTGATGACTGACTGAGCACTGACTTTAATGAGTTTGTCCTTGTTTTGGAAGCGTTCTTTGTGACAGGAGGTGGCCCACTTGTCAAGAAGTTTAACGGTGTGTTGGAGAGTAATCCTCATTGTCCCGATCTCCTCATTGTAAAGAGTTAATGAGACCAGGTTTTGGACGAGACAGCAAAGAGCCAAAAACCACAGGCGCATTAGACACAATTGGAACGCGCAGCCCTGCATGATTTCTTTTTTTTTTTTTTTAGCTGAGATCCCACTCAAGGAGAGCAGAGACTTCTCTATGTGCAGCTCGTATACCCACACACACAACCACACACACACTAGCATTTAAACCTAATACATACCTGCATATAACGGTAATGATGAATCAAGATGATCAAGTGATTAGAATTGCTATTAATGTCATTGTGATCTGCACAACGAAATGAACTGTCTTTGGACAGTGGGAGGAAACACATCTGGCACACTCTGCACAGGTCTCTCACACACACGCGCGCGCGCACACGCACACACACACACACACACACACACACACACACACACACACACACACACACACACACACACACACACACACACACACACACACACACACACACACACACACACACACAGAATGCAAACTACAGCACACACATGAGGGCGCTCAAGCCTGGAATTGCACGAGTGATATTGTCACTGGGAGACGGCCGTTGTCACTGCTTTTTCAAGATGTACAATTACCAAAAATGAAAGAAAGCAAAATCCCAGTGGAGAATGGGCTACGAGTTAAGAACTGTTAACACAACATGCAAATGCAGAGTAACTGACAGCATTTATTGGCTTCATGGTGTCAGAGTTTCCTGCAACAGTCGGTTGTTCAGTTCCCCTGAACAGTAACAGCAGAAAGAACCACTCAATCCGTCTTTTCTGATGAAAGCTGGCAAAACTATCATGTGCAAAGTGATCACAACAGACTGATAAAGCTTTAGCTTTTTTTTTTTTTTTCTTCAATAGCATTTTTATACCCCACATTTAATTCACTTTTATGATTTTGAAGACATTTGAATAATCTGCCTGGATGACTTTGTGAGTGCCATAAGCCGAAATATTTCAGATGCTAAGAAATAATCAGAAGAAATAAAAAGATGAAAAATTTGTACATCGGCCTCGACTTTGAATTCAGACAAAATATAGATCATGGTCTAGTGACACAATCCAAGCAAGCATTGTTTAACATCTAGAAAGCATTCAAAACAAATATTTCAGTTTAAAATATAAATGGTTCTTGGGGTATCTTGTAACAATGGCAATGTGAAAACAATTCCTTATTGTTTTCATCCAAAAATGCCCGTTGACATGTTCCGCAGAGCGACTAAATGCAACTGGCCCAGAAACACAACAGAGGAGATGTGAGTCAATACCAGACACGACGGTGCAATCGCACGCTGCTTTCTCAAGGCGTGTGAGCGAGTGTTCCCTTGACAACCTTTGACAGTAAAGTGTGAATCATCAGATGTTTTATCATTATCATCATCATCATCACACTCCTCCCTCAGGAGTGCAGTATGTGGGTTGCCTTGTTTTCTAGTAATGTGTGAGCAAACCAAGACAATTTTTTTTTTTTTTTTCAGGAAAATTGAACGAAGCCAAATTTATTCACAATTTTTATATTCACACAGAAGTTTTTATCCCGTTAGAATTCATCCAGATTATCATTAGAGTTTCTATTTTTTACAAACTGCATTTCATTTGGGAAGCTGCAAACTCCCAAACTAGATTTCTCCTGGAAAAATGAATCGACTGACGATGTGGTTAAGTGAAGGGTGTTTTCAAAAGTCATGTGGAGGGGCGCTCCAAAGGGAACCTGTGGTAATGGTGGTCAAACTGAGGTTCGCAGATGTGTTGGAGTCTTGTGTTGATTAGCTTGAACTCATGTGCAGGCAGTGAATCTATAGCCGCAGGTTGGAGATGGATGTGGAGTTGGGGGTTGGGGTGCAGAGGAGAGTGCAAGCGAGGCGGTGAAGTTTTCAATGCCACATATCGCGTCTCATTTCTCACTACCTCAAACGTCACCGGAGTGCAAGAGTGTAGCACCTGCGTCTGCAACCGAAAGCACTAACAGACTCTGAACATCTGAAAATGCCTGCTGACATGTTCCACTGAGCGCGCTTATATAATGAATGTTGGTTTTCAGCAAACTGTCTTGACAATGAATTAACTGGATTTATTGCAATAGTACAGAGTGACCTGAGCTTTGTGCTGTTAGAGACAAAACACTAATGCAGTCTGCGATGTGGCTGTTGTTAGTGCTGCTGCCTCTGTATCTGTACCCCTGTGCATTAACAGTATGTGTGTTGTGGGGAGCTGCTTTATTTACAGTTATATTGTTTGACATTTCTCATCCTGCATTATATGTGAAAGAGTATATATAGTGAATTACCTTGAATATACTGACTTCATACCTGAAAAAGAAGAATATGCCTGTGGACTGAACATCGGCAGGGTATTTTGGCAACATGTTCAGTGATGCACAAATACTTTGTACTACCTCCGATATGATTAGAAAAAAAATAATAAAAAAAGACAAATTCATGTTAGCAACAACTACAGTCAAGTATGCAGTTGTAGGAATGTGTGTACAGATGTGTTTGAGATGGATGCATACACAAATTACAGCAAATACCTGGGTGAGAGTAAAGTTTAATGGAATGAACTACCTATAAAATAGAAAAAAAAAATGTCATCATTGTAGAAATATAGACTGAACACATGCATTTTATAGCTTTGTCTTTTAAACTTCAAATTATAGCAGATGGCCAACACTGACTGTGGTCCCTGACATACCAAAAATAATAGAAAATCTGTAATCATATATAACAGAAATGTATGTGAAATCAGTTCTCTCCCCAGAATGAGGATTGCTTACTATCTGAACACAGAACAGCACCTTCAAATTTCTCGTCTCACTGTTACTTTTGTTTTCTTTTGTCAAGTGTCCGATATGAGCTGCACCTTCCCAGCATTGCTGAAAGAATGGTATCTATTTCTGCTCCTTCCTGCCAGGGCTTATAGCAGGCTTCCATATCTTACCGTATCCTCATCTTAGTTCTCTCTAAACCCATATCTTTGTCAGCCTCGCAAAGTAAAATGCTGTTTCCTGTTTGGTTTGTCCAAGCAGAGACAGCTCTCTCTTACCCGCTGCTCTAATGTTCTGATGTCAACTTTGACCCTATTTAACTGAAACTACTGTTATCAGGCCTGGTTCAGTGCAGTCACAGGAAGTCATGCTCTGAACTCATGCCCTCAGAGATGGAAATGAAAGCAGGTAAAAAAAAAAAAAGAAAAAAAGAAAAATAAGTAAAAAGTGAAAATACGCTCATCAGGGACATGTGATGGTGATCTGAGAGGAGTACGCTTGCAGCGTGAGAGTTTCTTCTTTTTAGAATAAAGAAGAAACTCAGCTGTAACAGTCATAATAATAAAAGGAAAACATGACGAGTGGTCATATTACAAGTGATGCTGGTTTCAAGGGGCCGTGTAATGTAAATTATGTACTGCAGTATGAGTTTGTTTGTCTTGTAGTACGGTCCCTTCCTCATTTAGATTAAACAAACAGCTTATGGGTTCGATCGCTTCTGGAGTCTATATGTAGTGTAAGCCTCATCTTTCATTCACCCTTTCAGATGTGTTTCCCATTTGACTATCTCATCCATCCACCTCCATAGACATGTACAAAAAAATATAAAAATACTGTAAAATAAAATAAAAAATAAAAAATAAAAAGAGAGGCCTCCTTTGGCTTAGTTATGAGGGCAGGCACACACAGCTAATAGGCACTTAGGCTCATGCTGGGTGTGAGGACAGTCGATGTAAGCCCTGGTAACCGCTCTGTCTTCTGAGTTATGGTGTTGCGTGCCTGCTCTGCTGTTAAAGTTCCAAAGCTTGCACTAACTGACATAATATCTGTTGGGAATCTTTGATGAGTGAATAATGTTCAAGAGTGAAAGGAGGAGGAGGAGCAGCAAGAACTTTCATGGCTGCACCTCAGCGGGAGTGCATAAGGGACAGCAGGAAGGATGAGAAGTTTAAAGACATAAAGCAGGGACAGACAGCACGGCGGACTGAATGTCTAAGAAAGTGAACGCAGAGCCGTCTCCATCAGCCTTAATAGAAACATGCATCGGTTCATTATGGATAGGTGTTTGAGAATAAATCATCGAAGAGGCCTCCTTTCAAAGCATTACCCTGTCAAACCTAATCTAACCTGCCTCTGTCGGGTCTCCTCTCCGATCCCACGCCGCACTCCCTCTCCTCGCACTCTCAGTCAGCAAAGCCGTTTGCTGCCTGAGGCAAGGGCTGGGAACATAATAGCAAAGTCAGAGCAGAGTCACAGATTCGAGTCACCACCACAGTGTCTCCTCTCAGACTCCATGCTTTGCTTCACAGAAACAGGCCCACATTGTAAAACTAACCACTCCGAGTTAACCCCATCAACATGTGTTTGGTCATCCAGCATGATATTTAGGCCTCAAAAATCATGCTATGTTTATTTTTCCAAAGAAACAGTGGCATTTATAATGTGTAAGTGAATTTGTCAAGATTTTAGAGAAGGGGAATGTTGGATGCCTTTGGAGAACCGAAGGAAAACAAGTTAGTAGCCTTTGATGTGACCACTTCTTCAGCGAACATGGATGAGAACGACTTTCCTCATGTCTCCTCTGTGTCTGTCACACAGTGTGGTTTTTACCACAAGACACTTCCCCTATCCTTCTGGGAACCATAAGGTCAATCTGAATGACAGCGTGGCAAAGCAAGAAACAGACGAGCACAAAGACTGTGATCATGAGAAAATAGTTATTCTAGAAGCAGGCAGACTATCTCTTATGCTCCCTAAGGATGAACTGCTGGTCTCTACATATATAGAAGATCATATATCTAGCTTTTTTTTTTGTCACTAAATTGATGTGAAAGTATAAATATGTATTTGTTTTACAGTCTGCATATTCCAAATTAACAATGTAATGACTTAGCAAGCCTAATGATACATGAGAACTGTTTCGCACAGCTTTGAACTTCCGTTCTCACTTAAGGACAAGCCCCATTGATCGGTTGGGATATGGGGCAATAAGCCTTGTGTGTTTTTCCATGACTCCCTCCAACGCTCAAGCAGGCCGACGCTCAGGGCTGCTTTGACTTAGATGGCTCGGCCCGCTGACTGACAGTACTGGATAAGGGATAGTGTGTCTGCCCTCAGTGCCAGCACAGCTAGAAGTGATAAACACCAGCAACCTGATCCAGAGACAAGAGACGCCTCTGCCTCCGACGGAGCTCAAACTTAATGCACTTCTTTTCTTCTTCGCCAAGTCCAGATTTGCTTGTCTCGCTCTCGCTGAGGCTGACACATCCTGGCCAGGTGGAGGTCAGTAAGGGCTACTCCGTTAGTTCTTTTGTCTGCTTCTGATTGGCTCTTCCCTTTTCCAGTCTATCTCACTGCCAGACGGCCAAACCATCCAAATTTCAATCTGTCTGCTGCCTGTGCTTCATAGCTGGGCCTTTCACTCTCTATTATTCCAAGAGCTTGTCCTATTCAATATTCCTATTGCACCGACAGGACCTGAGCATTCTCTCTGGTCTGGAATATTTATGGAAAGTTTATTTTATCTGTTTTTTATTGCTACTCTTGTGCAAATAGGCCCCCATAGAGTCCCTAGTTCCTGCCCTTGCAGTAATGGCAATGTAAACATGGGAAAGTAATTTGAATTCTAACAAAGTGGAGATTAGCTGGTGACAGTTTGTGGCATTGCCGATTATTTCTAAAATAATCCTGTTTTGATATGCATCTGCGTCCCGGCAGGGATTTTCAATTTGTTTTCCCATTGCCGCATGTAAACAAGCTCTAGTGTCTCCTTATCATGGCGTCGCACGGACAAGCAAAGAGCGTGTGCCACCCTTCTCCCCCTCCTCCCTCCTTCCATCTCACTACACAACCTGTCTCCTCCAGCCTGCGTCGAGTAAGAGTCCCTGAGCATCCGCACTTGTCTGGGTTTCAACAAGTCTTTTCATCGAGAGCAGGTAAGGGGTTTTATGTGTGTACCTGCTAGTTATTTGCAAACATGAAGTCCTCAAAACGCACCTCTTGAATATGTTCTGCTTGAGGGGTTCTGCCCATTCCCCGTCTGAATAGGCAAATATGCAGGATGGCAAAATGGTCCCCTGTCAGCCAACGGAGCCGTCCTACCGACAAGTCTGGGGCATGTGATAAATGTTTACACGTTTGATTGTAAACCGGGAGTTACAGAGAGAATTGACAATTTATCTGAATCACTTGTATTAAAAAGTCCACTTTAATTTGAAGTTCCAAACTGCATCCAAAATATTACTGTATGTGCAGCATTTGAGGGATTTGCTATTGTATTTGCCTCTTTTGAAGCTGTTAACTAGCAGAGGGGCATTTCACATGGTATCATTTCACATAGTGCCCATGCTGGTGATAACACCACAGGTAGCAGCTGAGATATTAGCTGTTTACTTACCCGTCTTTCATGTGGCTAGAAAGCCAAGGGGCTATTTATCGCTCTCTGATTGATTGCCCCTGCTTGAAGCTAATCAGCATGTAGCTTGTTGTGTCTTAATGTTTATGGGGATTATAGGAGGATAAACATGGTAATCCTCTGTGTTGTGCAGGACTTCCAATTATCATATTGTTTCACTGAAAGTAAGGTCACCATAGATTTAACCTATTACTATGATATAAGCCAGCCAACACATTTCTACTGTTAATTTCACTAAAGTGAAATCGGACTTTGGTATTAGATGGAAAACCACAAAAACCTTAGGGGAAGTTTCAGGTGACTCCTCTTCATGACAGGAGGTTGTGACGGGAGCTGACCAGCTAGGTTAGGCTGTGGTCAGTGCCGCGGCTGAGGCAGGCTTCCTTACAGATAGAGATAACAGGCAGAGGTGAATGTCTAGTCCGTGCTGACAGTCTGGATCGATTAGAGATGGATCACTTACACGCTGCGATCGTTACAACCCCACCCCAGTGCTCAGGTGGAGCCATGAAGTGACTCACAACAGCACAGGGAAAGGTGATGGTCCTGACTGAGTTGTGCCCTTGCTGAAATGGCAGATAAAAAACACTTTTCCCACTGTATGCTGCTTTTGGATGAGTTTAGATTCATGTACAATTACATTTGGGAGTTGCATCCAAAACTTTTGGCACAGGTATCCGGCAATCTCTGCCTTGACAAAGACTGCATGATTGATAAACCTACTCTTTTCATGCCATTAAGGTTGTGTGAAGAGAGGATGCAGAGTGGCCTGGCTTTCAGTGCGAGCCACCTCCATATCCTCCCCTCATTAATCTACTCTAATATATTCACTGCAAAGAGCTGCTTTCCCAGGGAAGAGCAAGCAGGCCTTAAATTACAATACAGAGGAGTGGAATCATTACTACCTTTAATGTTCCCAATCTAATTGAGGCATTAATTTAAGTAGAGTCTCCAGTGAGGATTATTCATAACTGCTTTTTAATTTAGAAGGGTGATCAGCAGAAATATTCCCAGATCAGAGGCAAAGTTTGTCCTCTGTTTTCCCCTTTTGCTGCTTTTCAAAGCCCCCTGACATTTGCTGGGTAATGCAGGAGGATAAACACCAAAGAAGGAAGAGATCTTTGTTATTCTAACAATAAACACTAACACTGCAGAGCATCTCCTTTGGTGTGTTTATTTTTCATGTAATGCTACAGTGCGTGTGCTTCTGCATAATGTCTCTGCAGCACATGGAGCAAAAGTTAAACACAAGGATCACACACATATTGTGTATTGCATTTATAGAAATATACATGGATATCACAACCAAACTGATGGCAGACTATATAATTAGGAAATGACAGTAAAACGTAAGCAGAGGGTGGAAATGCTATGTATATGGAGATATGTTTGATTAGAGGCTGGCACAAACAAACTCTTGCAACAAAAACAAAAAAGCATTTAATCATAAATACTTGGTGATATTCAAGAAAAACAAAACTGGAGTAGTGAGGTGCAGACTGATTTTAACTTTTATTTAGTTTGACTGAAGGTAATGTAGCTTGTAAAATAAGCTACAGTGAACAACTATATGTGTTAAGTCAAACTGTACAGCTTGTACGCAGGCACACACATTCACAAAAGGGGGAAGTGCCCACCTCCCGACTTCATCACTGCGAAATCACGACAGGTTTTGGGAGCCCCTTATTTTCCCCTTGCTTAACCAGTGAGGCTCAGTGGGAAGGATTACTAGTGAAGGGACTACATATTGAACCACAGCAGCCAAATTTGGCCAAAGGGGATAAATCAGCAGTCCTTGAGAGGACGGCTTTTGATTGCGGGACTCTCTAAAACACACAACCCAACAAGAGCACTTAAGGGACAAACACACACGCTTACACATACCGAAACAAGCCGGGATGGTCGCGCACACGCACGCACGCATGCACACGCGCACACGCACACACACACACACACACACACACACACACACACACACACACACACACACACACACACACACACACACACACACACACACACACACACACACACACACACACACACACACACACACACACACACACACACACACACACACACACACACACACACACACACACACACACACACACACGGCCCATGCCCCAAGGCACTTGAGTCACACTGATACTGTCGCAGTCCCCCTGTGGCACGAGAACCAGGCATGGCATGCCATCTGGAGTAGGGAGGAGGGTTTGTTAGGGGGGTGTTGAAACCGAGTGGTACATGCTTCGACCGTGCGGCTGACCATCTGGCTTGGCATACTGTGTTTCAGTAACTTTGAGCATTCCTGCAAGAGAGAGGCGGAGGGGAGATGGATAGATGGCGACAGAGGGGTAGATAGCTGTAGGGTTAAAAGCAGCCAGAGCACAGTGGCACCGATTTGATGGATGTATGCTGTAGAGGGCTGTCTCCCTGCCTCTCATTCTATTTTTCCTCTTTTGCTGTGTTGAGGCAGTGTCAGTTTTACAGGTGCACAACCTGCAGTTGAGTGACAACTAATCATTACTCTTATATCTCTTAATCTAGTTACTTTCTTCACTAATCCGTAATGCAGATGAGAAAACATGACAAAAGTCCCACCACAGACCCACACAGAGCCCTTTCAAGCCGTTGTCTGGCCTGGTTTCTCCAATGAGCAGTCTCAAATTGAAAAGACTGCTTTCTCTCATTGGAGAGGATTAGAAACTTAAAACTACTATCACACAAAATGAGAGTATTATCAATTGTATTTTGACAAATCAACATCTAAAACCAATTGGATCAGGTCAACTGTACCTGGACCCTAGCCTCAGTAATACAGAGAAAAGAAAAAGTATTTTAGGGGACAAAAAAATTATAAATGTGAACGAACTCACTCATTGTCTTGTCTTCATTTTATAGGTTGAATGGTTTTCTTTCCTTTAATCTTTCTTTCTTTCTATTTATATGGTGGGATGGGGGTAAGAGTTGTTCTTGGATTTAAGGGTCACAGACCTCTGGCTATGGGAGACTGAGGACAATTAACTGTATGAGGACCGAGTGGACATTCAATGTATCTTATGGAAAGGTAAACCTGATGTTCTGAATTTAGAGTCGGATGTAAATATTGTTTTTGCACCCTTTCATGGAAACTTTTGCAGTTCATTACTCAAATTGTGATGTTGTTATTTGTGGAGGAATGAAATGTACACGTTGAATGAGTGAATGAATGTATGTTGGCATGAGCTTTGAGGCTCTGTCTGTGAGAAAACTCGCAACAGCAGACAGACGCATTTGAAGTCAGTAAAGCCAAAAGCATCGTGATACTTTGCTTACCATGCTGACAGAGAGAGTTAGTAAGAGAGAGAGGCAGCAAAAGACAGAAAGAGAGAAAAAGAGGATTCATCTTTTAAGCCTATGTGTGGCCTGACTCATGTCCGCATTAAGACTGAGGTATCCACTTCCCCTTAATATTTTATGCTTTCCTTCAAAGAGGTCCTGCTGCCTGTGCGAAAGTCTCTGTATGGGTTCAGTGCAACAATTCAGACTTCCTACCAGGTATCCTGAAACTATATAGAGTTACGCTTCTCTTCAAGTGTTCCCTTCTTATCACAGTTTACTGTACTTCCCCATAAAAGTGACTGCTTGTGAGTCATTCATCTGAACCCATAAAAATGTACCCCAACATGAAAAGCGTATACAAGACCAGATACCTTGCTTAGCAAGGTTAGGCAAACATGAGGCACGTACTTTGTCTGCACATTTAGTTCAACTGGGGAACTCTGAAAACGAGTGTATAGACATACTGTGCAATGTTATCAGTGCACTGACCAGCAAATTTCCCTTAGAAAAGTGTAGTCAACACACCCTTTACTTTTATCGGGTGAGGAAAAACAAGAGGTGATGAAAAATGTATCTATATTAGTGCCCAATTACTGAGTGGTCAAAGAGACTGGGCCGTTTCGAGAAACGGATGGAATCTGGTATTACTTTAACTTCAAAGCAAGGAAAGGGTATAGAGTTCCTAAACACATCATGAATATTGCAAGACTGTAAAGTCACTCTTTCTGATCTGGTAGAGAAACTTTTGAAGGGCTCTAAACCACCTCCTCTTACCCCCTCAACTTACAGTAGCCAAGCGGACGGGCAGTCCATTAACTATTTAAATGCACACCGAGACGTGAGAAGCAGTGGCCAGCATTTTAATGAAAAACAGAGAATGAATTGGCTCCTGACGGGGCCACTCTGTTTCTGATTACCATTGCTACAGCTCAGGGTTACATTTATAGCTCTGGATGTGATTAAAGTTACATTGCTATTTTCTTTTCGTCTTTTTCAGATTCAGTATGCACGCTGCTTTTCTCCTTAACCAGTAGTGTGATACTGAGCCTTCCTGGCAGCTCCATTTTTAATGTCTGCAAGTCAAGACATTGACAAAGTGCTACTAAATCCAAATAGGCCTGATTCAAAGCCAAAGTGTCATCTATCAGTCCTATTTTCCCTGAGGGTGTTGTCACCCATCCAGTCTTCGTGGTGCTATCTTTTGCCAAATGCTAATAAGGGGAACACTGTATTTAAACAGGGTAAATCCCTGCTACAGGTGCTCTCAGAGGGATCATCTGCCAGGTTGGGACAAGATACAGGGCTTATAAAATTTCACTCCCTTCATCCTTCAACTGTTGCCAACTATAATTAGGTGGAAGATAATGTCGCTGTGGGTTTCGATTGCTTACAGTATCTTGACTATGTCACTTACAGAATACATTTTACATTTATGTATCTTTCTCTTGGAAAAAAAATAAAAAATCCTTAATATTCTAAAATAATGTGCAGGAGCTCTCGGGCTGCACAATGTCCAGTTTCAGTATCAGTACTGTGACGTGTGCAATGCATGGAATGTATCAAGCCATGTATGTCGTACAAAGCAAATGAGCTCAAACACATGCTGCTCAGTGCCTTTAACCATGTCCCTGCCTACATTACACCCATACACACCCCACCATGGATAAAGAACTGCCTTTTCAAAACAGTGTCTGTGTAGTCACAAGCCGAGACACAGGCAGAAGATCAACCAAGACCATTCCAGAGTGTCCTCAGCTAGCCTGCAATCCCCTGAGCTGCACAGTAAAAAAAAAAAAGAAAAAAAGAAAGAGCTATTTGTGAGACATTCTGTCCTTACAGTTTTTCCAGTTATACTCCAAGAAACCTAGACAGCAATTTTCCAAGAGGACATAGCCTCTCGGAAGCCCAGGATGTAATGTACCTGTGTATTACAAAACAGCAACTCTGTCAAAAGAGTCACAAAACTGACTGATTGGGTGATCAAAGGACTTATGTTAGTAGCTTTCATTTTCAATGGATATGTTTTCTGCTATCCCAGTGACTCCAAAAAGGTTAAGCATAGAAATGTCTATGTGATAAAGTAATTGGTGAGAAATCCAACATTCTTTAGTTTGTTTCATACTTCAAGATATGTCTACATTTGTAGCTGGAGAGAAGATGTTCCACCACGATAGAAACAATTTCAATGAAACACAATATAATGTCAGTGTATGTATTTTGAATATGAACCTAATCTTCAGGTGAAAATCTGAAAAAAACCAAAAAAAACAACTATTAACGTGTGGAATAACTGTCTGATGTAAACATTAGCTACTTTTGAGGTTTTCAAAATTTAAAAACACCCTGAAAAAGATTCAGAAAGTATTACATTTCTTGTATATGGAGGCACTGCTTAGTTCTTTAAAGCTGCCTCGACTCATTTCATCTGTGAAAACAGACTCAACAAGTCCTGACCTCTGTGTGTGTCCAAGAAGAGAGTGAAACAGCTCTGCCATTAATGAAGTACTATAGCAGAAACTGTGCACTGTCCCATCTGAAGCACAGTTGTGTTCTCTATTTTCAAAGTGTCTTGACTCTAGTATTTTTACCCATGAGACGTTCCAACAACAGCCACTTGAGCTCCCTCGGGCAGGGTGCTAAGTGGTTGAGAGGACTGGGAGAGACTTGCAGAGAAGACTAAAGACAAGCCTCTCTAGATATGCATGCATCTTTGCACTGCTTCCACTTCACACACACAAGCTCTCCCAGGCAGAGTCAATAAACTGTTTGTTTTAAGTGTCTCTCTCACTTTCATTCACTCTGTGTATCCTTTGCTCAGCTCTCTGTACTCGCGATATGAAATGCGCGTGCGTGCGTCTCTCTCTCTCTCTCTCTCTCTCTCTCTCTCTCTCTCTCTCTCTCTCTCTCTCTCATCTCTCTCTCTCTCTCTCTCTCTCTCTCTCTCTCTCTCTCTCTCTCTCTCTCTCTCTCTCTCTCTCTCTCTCTCTCTCTCTCTCTCTCTCTCTCTCTCTCTCTCTCTCTCTCTCTCTCTCTCTCTCTCTCTCTCTCTCTCTCTCTCTCTCTCTCTCTCTGAAGCAGTGCTCAATCTTGCGCTGCAGCGCAACAGGAAGCCGTTTAGAGTAAAGTCCCCTCCATTGTTCCAGTCTGTTTCTCTCAAAAAGCTTTTATCGCTTCTACTAAGCACTACGCCAGGGGGGAGAAACAAAGATTTGTTGATGGTTAGCCGCTACTAAAATTGCACCCTGGAGGTCTGCACACTTAACATGTGGAACATGTAATAAATTAAGAACAACAAGATGCAAACTTGGATGATGGAAGATATTCTTGTGAGTGATGACAGCAGGGCTGTTCACCGTGACAGGGACACTGTAGTTTCCTCTTAGTCATCTCAAATCCCTCAGTCGATCTTTTCAGTTGCTCTAACATATTTTCCTTATTTTTCATTCTATCCCTTTGGCACAAACCTGACTTGCTTTGGTAAGTCTCATTATATTTACTCTGTAAATTGCACAATGAAACACAGTGTTGTTATCAGACAAATACAACTAAACAGATAATAAGATAGATGCCTCGAGATATTTGACTCTGCACTTCTTTCAAAAAGTGCCAGTCAAGTTTAAAACTTTTTTGCAGCACTGATCACAGAATAAAATGTCTGCTCAACCAAATAGAAAAAAACAAACAAACATGAATACATATCCAGTCACAACTGAATTGAAACTTAACCTACACAAAATAAAAGAGGAAAAAAAATATTCATAGAACCTATTTAACACCATGTTGTGAGACAGTGAAGGTAATGTTACTTTATCAAGCTCCCACTGACCTCATTTGATAAATATATTTTTTGCAATAATCACTACTGACAGTAATTTGTAACCCAATAAAACCTGAAACAACAATTCACATCATGTTACTCTTTTTTAGATAATTCCATTTTTGATGACCAATTAAAGATCAAATAAAGCATAATCTTTTTAGTTAAATGTCAGAAAAAAAGAAAAAAACTAAACAATGTCCAGCTCCAATATGCCGAAGAACACAACCGTTACATACACACTATCTAGATAGATAGATAGATAGATAGATAGATAGATAGATAGATAGATAGATAGATAGATAGATAGATAGATAGATAGATAGATAGATAGATAGATAGATAGATAGATAGATAGATAGATAGATAGATGATTCATCAACATTTCAGCACTGGTCAATGTGGGTTGCAATGTAATAAGTAAAAAAGACAACGCTTTAATAAAGGAATAGAATTTTGATCAGTTTTTTGATCTTCATCCTAAATTAAAAATGGGAAGTGAGACCCCAAGTGACTCCAGTATGTCCATGATCTGAAAAGAGACTAGGACGCCACCACTCCAAGATATTTACATTTTTGAGTGGAGAACCGCACATGCCTGGAGTCATCTGAATGCGTCATAAACACCACAGACAGACACAAATTGTCAGATGGGTGCGACTGCCCTTTGACCCGTGGTTCCCTGTCTTGCTTGGTGCTAAGAGTCTAAGTCTGTTCCTTGACCCTTGCTAGGGTAAGCTCCTTTTGGCTAATCAATAAACACAAGTTAAAGTTAATTGCCATGTCACAATGTCACAGACACCACAGACTCCCCGTCCAGGATGATGTGTGGGGGTGCAGTTGTAAGAGGATTATGGAGACCAGATGTCTGTCTGTTTGGTTTTGGATTTAACCCAGACAGGTTCGGGTCAGAGTGACCGGGCTGAGTTCCCACAATAAAAAAGAAAAAAAAAAAAAAGGAAAAGATACGTATGTTCCTAAAAATGGTTCAGGACTTTTTGTTAAAAACTACAGTTCTCCCAGGTGCTGATAGTTACAGTAATGAAAACCACACCATAACAACAGTGAGCACATGTAGTACAGCTTGTGTTACAATGGAGGGATTGCAATTTCACCCCATAACTTTAAGCTGCACTAATTAGTGAGATTTTTTTCCCATTTCTTTTTTGCACGACATTACACTTTAAACGTTCTTGTCAATAATGGACAGTGCTTTGTGAGTTATTCATCAAAAGAGGGTACGAAACTGAAAAAGTTCTCTATACGGCTGCATTCCATACTGTAAGTTCTTCACCGTAGTAACTAAATACATTTACTCAAAATACACATCTGTTTTGGTTTCTTAATATCTAGAATACATGCAAATACAAAACGTGAATGCATACAGTCTCTTGCATGCAGATAAGGCTTTATTAGCAATGCCACAATGTCTACATCTTGAGGCTGTCTCGTAGTATACAGAAGCAGGGATTGAAGAATCCTTGTGTAAAAACAAACGGCCTTCTTGGGATCTCCCTCTTACATATCAGTCTTGTGGGGGAAAAGCAGCTAAGATGGATCTGTATCTGCACACAGAGCAGCATGTAGGCCTGTCGCTGTCATCCTGGAAACAGACGGTTGAGATTTTAACAGTATACTATCGGGGTTGAGAGACTGCACAGGATAATACAGATGTGCCCCTCATCTAAACCCCTAAACCTCCAGCTGTCAACTGTGTATCATCCATCTTAAAGTTCTCCTCTCCATGTGATGAGGGACGCGAGGACAGACCTGAACTGGATACTATGAAGGATTTGGGACTTTGAGCAACCTCTGGGCTTGTACCTGAGACTGAAGGCACTTGTCTATAGGAAGCTTTTGTCACCCTGTCACCGTCTCTTTTCTCTGTGACTTATGTTCCCTCAGGCATCTCTGGGACTCCATTACCTCTGCGTGCATCATGGGAATGTCAGGACCTCGCTGTGTGGAGAGCGTGTGTCTCAGATTGATGGGCAAAGGTCTAACTGTGTCCTGGTTGACTTTCACGTTAAGCACATAGACGAGACCTTAAGTCATTGGAGGATTTTTGATCACTCATTTTAAATAAATGAGCTTAAACTGTAGAATACATACAAACTGTACAATCTTAACTGAACAATCGTTGTGGGTGGTAATATCATTTCTGGCCCATTCATGTTCAGCCCCCAGCGTGCGACAGGCCTCACAGGTGTTATCTTCCTAAACTATATAAACCTACCTTCTTGTGCGAAGGTCCCCCCCCACCCACCCACTTACACAATACAGCGCCTGAACACATCCAGTTGTCAGTTCACTGGGTTGAGGAGAGTATTTTTTTTTCTCTCCAGAGAAGCAGAGCAGGGCCCTCAGCAGAAAGCTGAGGCTTTGTAATCACTGTCCTGTCTCTGCCTCTGCATTTCTCTGTCTGCGTTTTTTGTTAGTATTGGAGCTGACAGCCTCTCAGTGGAGGAAGGGCTTTGAACCTGAGGGCTCCTCTCTCTACCAGAGGCTAATCGCTACTTCAGAACAGGGGACTGCCCTAAACAAACATTTACTGCTGTAAAGAGAGGGTCGCCCCCTAACGATGTAGGTCAGCGGGGCTTTTTTACAGCATGGCCTTAATGGAGAAGGATGCCAGAGATGGACAAATAGCAGGACATTAGCTGTCAGCAGCACCAGCAGGAGCCAGATCTGGCCACAGTTTAATAGCTGTTTGTTGGTTGGAGAGGAAGAGGCTCATAAAAGAGGAGACTCTTATCTTCTGCGGACCCTGTGTGTTTGTGTCACAGCCAAGACTGGCCACAATGAAACCCAGCCAGATCAGTTCAGGCCAGAGATGGACTGCAACTCCATCTGATATTTGCAGTGCATCATCTTCTCTCTATAGTGGCTACAGGACACACACACACACACACACACACACACACACACACACACACACACACACACACACACACACACACACACACACACACACACACACACACACACACACACACACACACACACACACACACACACACACACACACACACACACACACACACACACACACACACACACACACACACACACACACACACACACACACACACACACACACACACACACACACACACACACACACACACACACACACACACACACACACACACACCAGCATGTGATTTGTTAACAGAGTGAAAGCATTGTTCAAGAAGGGTGTCGTCTATTGCTGTGGGTTTTCTTTTGGACAGCATAATCAGTTCATCCAACAAGGTTTTACTTGGTGACAGCTCTGAGGGTCTTTTCTCTGCCTGAGGAGGTACGCTCTCCCCCTCCACATGCTCACACCTTTAACGACTTCTTAAATGTCACAGAATGTCAGGTGGAGGGATAAAAGCAGAGGACCTCCTCCTGCTTGCCAGTGATCCTCGGTAGTTTTTACTATGCTACAGCGCTGCCGGGCAGGACGTGCACTCAGGTGTGGCCCAGATTTCACCGGACCGGCTGGTGACATGATTTAATGCACTTGCTACTAAGGAGCCAAGTGAGAAGAGCTTCTTGTCAGTAGAAGAACACTGATTGAGCACAGCATGCTGTTACAAATGTATCCTTTGTGCTCGCTACTTAGGGGAAAATCATCCATCACATGTGGTTTCATATGGTATAACATGTCAGATTATAAAGCTTTCTCTGGAGTGGGCCAACTAAATACCTCCAAAAAAGACCACAATATTTATTTTTCTGTGCTTCTGAGAGATGTTAAATCAGAGTAAGTTCACTGTGTATTCCCCTGGGGAACAGACTACTGCTGTGATGAAATAAGCATCAACTCTGCTCAATTTTCCGTTGAGCTAACCAGGCAGCTCATCTCCATTAGTGTTAGTCTAACCAGCTCCACTCTTTAGCTGTGCTCTCGCCAGTAGCCAGCTGGGTGTAAGTGTGTGTGTGTGTGTGTGTGTGTGTGTGTGTGTGTGTGTGTGTGTGTGTGTGTGTGTGTGTGTGTGTGTGTGTGTGTGTGTGTGTGTGTGTGTGTGTGTGTGTGTGTGAGAGAGGGCTTGTGTGATTTTTTTTTTGAGAGCTCAGTGCTCTGAGCCCTACAGCTGTGAGAGATCTGTGTGTAAGGCCATGATGGGGCTCAGTTAAGCTCAACAGCGTGGGCCTGTATCAATTACGCTGCAACAGCGATATGGACACAGCGTGCGGTCTTCAAAGACAAAGACTTATGACCGCCCAGTGTCTCAGTTCCTCTGGACACAGAGTCAGCTGGATAACCTTCAGACAACACACACACTAACTAGGGGAGAGTGTGACACAAGGAAGATTGTACCACTATGCGTTAAAAAAGGCTATATCTCTACATCTTTTGTGATTGTGCACAGATTAAATTCAGTTAGTTTTTCCCTCCAATCCACAACTCTAAACAAAACCAAATTACCAATTAAATCTAAATAACAAGATGAATGAGATGGTTTCCTTGGAATTTACTGCCATGCCCTATGACCGGTCTCACCTCTCAGCAGAATATCTCGATGGTCCGCAGCTCCTTTGAGCATCATATGGATCAAGTTGTGGGACTGGAGACTAGTTGTATAGATGTATAGATGAGCTATAATCCATGTAGGTCTACTCCAGCTAAAACCTCCTTTCCAATGCCTTTGTACCTCAACATTCAATAGCACTGGAAAGGCAATCAGATGCCTTTGAGAAACAAGTTAGAGAAAACCAGAATGCAAAACTGTCATGCATAATATGTGTGGTATTTTGCTAGACTCCCATATCAGGCAGTCAGCTGTGGACTGTAGTGTGTGTGTGTGTGTGTGTGTGTGTGTGTGTGTGTGTGTGTGTGTGTGTGTGTGTGTGTGTGTGTGTGTGTGTGTGTGTGTGTGTGTGTGTGTGTGTGTGTGTGTGTGTGTGCGTGCGCGTGGAGCAAGGTAATGAATGAAGGTAAATGGCAGAGTATGAAGCACTTCCTATTGTAATTTCACACTTGTCAGCTCTTGTGAGGAAACTTCACCTTTACACAAGGATAGCAGAACAAGCCAAACCATAGAAAACAGAGAGTCTGTCCTCATGTTGTGGGATAAATTCTCTATCTGAAGAATTTCCCTTGCAAATGTATTCTCACACACAGAAAAAGAGCAAAATTTCCATCAAATACTTGAGTTTTAACAACACATAGTCTCTGATGCCAATCAAATGATGAATATACGACACAAACTGAAAAAACACCAATAATTAAACTACGGTCCAACAGAGCCTTAAAGGGCGAATGTATTAAGAAAACTTTACAGTATTGAACTTTTTTTTTTTAACAGCACTGGCCCACAGATGAGTGAAGTCTTCACACAGGCTGGAGACTGAAAAATTGTCACTACCCTCACCTTCCGGGAGCGCAGAGCTCCAGTATAATGTAACTGTGTCTTTATGAGTTTATGCAGTTGAGCTCCACTTTAAAGCGAGAACAGATAGCTTAAGCAGTGATTCATTTTAAGTGTTCATTTATGTTAAAGACACACCTGTTGGGCATAATTCACTGAGTTGGAAAAAAAAAAAGCTTTATTGTTCAATGTTTTCAAGGCATTATTTTATGTCTTCTTTAACATGCCCGACATAAACATTTATCCTCAGTATAAATTTTAGGTGCTGTTTGTTTTAGGCTGTACTTTGCACCTTGGTTTCTCATTTTCACTAACCTACTCTGCAGCTTTACATTAATTGCAATGCAGATCTTTGAGGATGTCCATTATGATATTACGTTCACCTGTGTTTAGGATTGTTATTTTAGCAAATCAACCTTTTGTCAGTGTATATCATACTGTAACTGGTTGGAACATTTGCTTTCCACACACATTATTCATATTCATTCCCAACAAAGCTGAGAAGAGCTTGATATCAACTTGAAATATATATTTTTTTGCAATGTAAGATAATGATACGGTATAACAATTCAATGACAAAACAATGATTCAATGAGTCATTTACAGGTCAGGTGCAATCTGTTAGATGTGCAATGTATGTTAGTAAGTGGTAACATGGCTCAGAGAGAGAGAGAGAGAGAGAGAGAGAGAGAGGAGGGAAAAGGGAAGAAGGGGTGTAAACAGAGGGAGGATATGAGAGCCTTCTCGGGGGACCTTAAACAAACTGACTAAAGTGGTCCTGTTTTCTGATCAGGCACAGAGAAGCGAACACTTAGCACTCCTGGAGACACTCTAAACAGCCACCGAGGAATTAGCCCGTTACTAGGGAACTTCACAGCTACTGTACTGGGCCGTGTCACCGACTAAGTAATACAGAAAATAGAACAGCCAATAAACACCAACAAACAAACGCGCGCACCCACACACCCATCTATCCTCCACCCTTATTCACTCAGGCATACAAAGGTGTGTTAAGACACACTGTAGGAATGGAGGTATACCAATGAGCGTGGCACTCTGGATCGCTGTCTCAAACAAGCACAGATAAATACATAAATACACGCAGACCAAGACACCATATGCACTCCAGTCTCTCTGAGGAAAAGCAGCAGATAATGAATGGGCCCCTCACACTTTGCAGAAAAGTGTCGCATGTGACTTGAAGGAAAATATGTTTTCACTGAGGAAAAGCAATGACCTTATTCCTTCTCTGTGCTCACATGCAGTTTCCCTGCATCACCGGGTTTGGCCAAACAAAGATGAGCTTAAATTTAGGCCCCATGATGTCAACACAAACACAGGATAGAAAGTTCATCTTTAATTAGGTGTCCCCCCCTTTTCTAAAGTTCATTTCAATTAGTCCCACCTCGGCCCCACTTTCAGGTCTCAGTGATTTGTCAATGCCTTAACTTTTATGTAGCGCAGCATGGTCACGATGCTGCATGTAAATGTGTGTGTGTGTGTGTGTGTGTGTGTGTGTGTGTGTGTGTGTGTGTGTGTGTGTGTGTGTGTGTGTGTGTGTGTGTGTGTTTCTGTTTATGCTTCGTGTCTGACCTCAAGGAAAAAAAAAAGGACTCCTGTGCCCTTGACATTTCCTTCTTGTACTTAATGATGAATTGCTGAATTGCAGGGGTTATTTATTTACTAGTTCATAGGAGAGACTTGCACATTCCCGTTTGCTTCCAAAACACTCACAGAGAAAAAAGAAACGTCCATAAAAAACACGACCCAGGAACTTTCTCTGCAACTCCAAACAATGAATATTATTGTTTTACTTTTATTAGCATTATTAATATCATTTTCACATTTTATGTTTGCTTGACCCCAGGAACAAAATATGCTATTGCAAAACCCATGACTGATGAAACTATTTATATGACATATTTGTTTTCCAAATCAGTCAGACATGAACAGTCATTTGACTATTGGCATCAGAAGAAATTGTATTAAAAGCTCTAACATGTTTCCGTGTAGTCAAACATTCACGATTTCATAATGAACAATTTGGTTAGGACTTTTTTTGAAAATCATTTCAAGTAAATTGTGAAAAAAACAGAACTGTTGCCATAAATTGCCATAACTTTCTACATTAAATAGAACATCAAGAAACATGCACACATGGGATTTTGAGGCTCATATAGGTGCTTAGGTTGGATGGCCTTTCTGTCCTGTGTAGCATCCTGAAGGTGTACTATGTCTGCTCTGTCCATTTCGTGACACCCTCACATAAGCCGATCAATCTGCTGTAATGAAACCCATCAGGTCACCTTTGGAATTTATCATTTTTTTTTGTGTGCGTAAAATGAAACGCCCCCTGATGGTATGGATGCTATATATAGATTACCTATGGGCGAACATATCCCTCCCTCACTTCCCCTCATAAAAACTGAGCAAAAAAAGGTTTATGAATTATATTTCTAATGGGTCATATCACTTGCTTAAGTTTGAACTTGGACTTTTTCCTGAGTGCCCAATCGAAGGTTTGCAGCAAAAAAAGAAAGTTGGTTTTCAAAATGAACTTCTTTCTTGAACAGTAAATGGAGAGAAGTTTTGAAGTTAGAAATATTGTGAAATGCTATTTTTTAAAGTCATCAGCAAAAAAAAAGAAAAGAAAAAAGGAGCAATCACCTGACTCTGTTAACGCGTCTCGTTCTCTGTGGTGTGTTCTGCTTTCTGTTTCTGTCGCTCGCTGAGGTTTTGAGATGCTTAGCGTCTCTTGTTTGCACACAATCCGCCTGTGATTATTGCCTGCTTCAGGCTTCACGCACTGCGATGCATCTTTTCACAAAGCAGCCTCATTTGCATAGATTTTGCCGAGAACCTCTCAAATCTTCAGAAGTGTGCTTGAAGACGAGTTAAGATGAGCAATCATAACGACAGACTCTCTGGTATTTATTTTTTTTTTATAAAAGGCAGGCAAACATCGGTATCAGCTGAGACGCACACTCTAAATTGGCTTTTCAAGGCAGAGAACGAATGCACAAACTTATGAATTTGTTTTAATTTCCCAACATTTTGGTAGATTTTGCACAGGAGGTGCTTTTCTTTATCTGATCCTTTTTTCTTTTTTTAACTGCGCGGCCGAACCTGTCTAACTGCAGTCAAGGGCCGACTTCATAGTTCATTTTCTGCAGATGGCACCCAAAAAGTCCTTAATCCAGCATTTGCAAAGAAATAAGTGTTTCTTATGCATTTTCTTTATTTGTTTATTTCTTTTTATTTTTATTTTGTTGTTGTCATTTTTTTTTTTTTTTTTTTTTTCTGCTGAACACAGCTGCTTAAGCCCTGCCATGCAGAAAGGCCCAATATGGCTCTGTCTGTAAATCGGAGTCCGGGGGCCACAAGACAGAAAACAGGGGAGAACCACCCGGCGAAATTTAGCGCACGATGGCTCCCAGCGGGCATCATTTGGGGACCAGAGAGACTTTTTCTCCTCATTCTCTCTTTCCTTTTTCCTGCATGGTGAGCAGGTTGGAAAGCTCAACCCTAACATTGCTGCTGACACAACCACTCAGGGACGGCTGTAACAGCTCTCTTAGCATGGCACCTGTTATTGAGCCGTCAGAGAGAGAGAGAGAGAGAGAGAGAGAGAGAGAGAGAGGACGGGGGCGAGTATTAGGGAGGGAGGATCAGGAAGGAAGGAGGAGGTAGGTGTGAAAGCAGGAACGAGTGAAACTCAATTGTAATTTCAGGGCTGTCACAGTTCTGAGAGCCGGTAATTTTGCTGCCGTGTCGGGCGAGCGTACGTACTACACTGCCTCTCCGTGCTGAGACTGATCTCTTCCCTCATCGTGCAGCCCACCTACATTTTCATTCATCTCAAACCTGTAAACAAACCAATAATAATTAGATTCACATCGGGCTACTTTGTAAACAGAGAGCAGAGTGTGTGTCTATATCGCGGTCACACTCTTGCTCCTTCTATTTCGTTGTTGTGTTCCTCTAGTTTAACACATTTTCTCCCCGCTGTCTCCTATTCCATTTTAATGCATCTAAAATTACTCCCAACAACCCAGTGTGCCTTTTCTGAAACTCCTTTTCATTTGTCTTCATCTCCTGAATACAATTGGCTCTCAGACCGAAGTGATTCATAATGCTTTCATCAACCTAGTCATGATTCTAAAGAGTCCCTCCTTCTCAAATCGTACCAAGATAAATGATGCTGAGAACAGTAAAAGAGGAGGCGAAAACAGCAGATGATGCACCGCGTTCAGCCTTGTGTTTCTCACTTGGACTTCATTCTCCTGTGATGATATCAGGACAGAGAGCGGGTATATTTCAAATATGTTTACAGTGTAACTGCTATAAGAAACACATTCTACAACCACACGGGAACTAAAGATAGAAAAAGATACAAAAAACAGTTTTGTCTGTGAGAATGACGGCAGGCTGCTGTCCATTCAAGCAAAGCAGTTGCATTAGTCTGCAGAGCAATCAAAATGGATTAAAGCCACCACGCTCCAGCTGCCTGCACGCAAATCAGATATGCCTGTGATGATGATAATCAATCTATAATATAATAACACAACATAAATCTGATAGTGTTGTTCCAACAATTTTAATAACATAGATTTAAATATTGCCATGTGCGCTGGAGTGATTTATTGATGAAGAAGTGCTATCAAGCTTATATACACCCCGTTTCTGGTGGCCCGCCAATAATACCATTAACTGCATTGTTCAAACTCATTATGTGATGAGAAACACAATAATAATTGCAAGACTACAAATGCACAATTTCTCCCATTGAGCTAATCACTTTCGCCGGTATTACTCGTCTCCCTTCCTCTCACTCTCTTTTTTTTTTCCTCTCCTCTTTCCTCCCAGCTCTCCTCCATCATAAATCCTGGGAGAGGCTGCTGGATAAATCCCTGGTGCTGAATTAGTATTGTAATTTCTGGTATCCCTGCACACTTTGCCAGCGCAGACCTTGGAGTTATTAATCTGGGGGGACAGGTGCCACAGAAACAATATGCTGAGCGGTTGGCCTGAATACGGGGCCGACCCCACCCGTGCCAAAGCCTTCAGTACATTCAATTAAAATTACAAGGGATGGACTAAAGCCCAGTTTTAGAGAGCATAAAAAAAAAGAAAAGAAAGCTGAAGGTACTTTATGTTTTATTGTTACAAGGTGGGATTAAAATATTATTTTTCTGCTCTCGGTAACACACACAGTTGTCACATGGAGGTCAACACGTAACCAAAAAAAAAAAAAAAAAAAAGGAAGCGAAGAACAGCCATGTTGCCTTTTGACACGTCGGCTTCTCTGAGTTGAGGTGTTTTCTGAGTGCCATAATGTGTGATATTGTGTGGTTTACCACCTCTGTGAAAAACGGTTATACTGCACATATGGCCCACTGACAAGCCTGACGGATGAAACACTCGGTTTGCTTTTGTTTAGGCACCGGCCACGCTCCTAGTTCAAGCCTTTAAAGTGATCAAAAAGGCCCGGCCATATTTGATGTTGGTTGCAGAGAGACAGAGCGCGAGAAAGAGAGCGGGGGAGACAGAGAGAGGGAAGGGAGGCAAAGACAGTGTCATCCAGTGATGTACAGCTCCAGTCCTCTGTCACACAGCGCAGTGTCTGCTGGGAAATAATCTGACATCTTGTGCTCGACACATCCAAGTGATGAGTACAGCAGGATGGAGAAGAAGAAGAAAAAAAGAGGTGCGGGGAGTGGGGAGGAAAAAAAGCAGAATGATAGGACAGGGGGGCGGGGAGAAGAGAGGCCGAGAAAAGTGGGAGAGCGAGCAGGAGAGAGAGGACATAATCAATTCACCAGCCTCGTCTCCATCATGTCATCGCCTGTCAGAATAGATTTAGGAATAAAGCTTTTGAGGGACCTTGCTCAGCTCCGATCTGATCGATGCCTCAACTGCGTTTGCCCAGATGTCGCTGACATGCATCACACGGTTTCTCAAAACACACGTGGTCCTGCTGTGACCATGTCGCCAGGAACGAGCTGAACCACCTGCCCCTCACTCACACTTTGCTGTTGGATGGAGTATCTCTTCACCATTGCCATGAAGGCCTGTGATGATTAGTTGGCGCGAGCAAAATTCCTGCATTGGATCAGTCACAGGACAATTCTGACCCTAAAACTCCAGAGGGGGTTTCTCTCCAATTCACCAATCATTTTGTCATTTTGTACGTCGAGCAAAATGGAGCTCATGAAGGAAGTGCAGAAGCAGGAGGAGGACCTTAAACGGTATTTAGACCGGAATGACATGCTGAAGTGCTCATTTCTCACTTTTCACACATTCAAGACATTTTGCAATCACTACTTTGAAAATAAATTGTCAACTGGAACATGTTGACATTTGAGACAAGGCATTTGTGAGTGTTTCAAGATATTTTGAAAACTGCCTAAAAAAATGTGTTCATGTTTGTCACAGTCCAGTAAGATAGCGGCTTTACATTCCCAGAAACTGGGTGAGATTTCCCTCTGCCACCCATAACTTGGGTACGCTGTGGGTACTCAGAACTGGAAGTGCATATGGGCAAAACCAATAGAGAGAAAAAAAAAAAGAGGATGATGAAGCGATAGTGGTGGAGTGAATAAATTGAGTCATTAAGCATGTGTTTGTGGGAGCCGGGTTCCCATATGACGGTGCGCAGTGGCAGGAGGCTGCTGCTGCCATTCACCATAAACAGACAAACAGATTGGCTCCATTGCCTCTCTCCTCTGGGCAGCTTTTGCCTCCTGCTTTCTGGGGAACACTTAAGACTCTCCCTTCTCCCGGGTCTCCAGAAAAGCTGCTGCTGGTGCTGTACTTCCCTTTATTAGGACTGATCATCTTAATCAAACAACACTTCTGATGTCGGACTGATGTTAAAAGTTAAAACGGATATTTATACAATTGTTTTGCTCGGTTTTGTTTTTAAAAGTTACCAAATGTTTATTTCTATCATCAGCCAGTGGGATACGTTAGCAGTTAAAATATAAAAGGAACAGGCACCACTTTTAAAACTGTCAAAGCGATTTCTTTGCAAAGCTGCACAGTAACATAAGCAATGGTGAAAACACATTATATTCTTCTTTTTTGTAACTCAAATAAAGACCTTTTCTTGCTCATGTTTTGCCAGTTGCAACAACATTTTCCGAGAACCATCAGGTCACTTATATCCCCAAATTGGTTGAAATGGAAGTGAAACTACAGGCTCGAATGTGCATACTTGTGGCTTCCTGCTGACCCCGCCATCGAGGACATGTGCAGGAACTTTTTTCCCCCCGGTGTTTCCCATCACTGTCTGCTCTCTAATAACAGGAAGAAGAAAAAGACATGTTTTTAAATGGTGAACTGCAACTACATGCGCAGAATCGTGAAACCTGCTTTTTTTGTGACACATTCAATTTCAAGAAAGTCGCACGCAGCAAGAGAGTCAGCACCGTCTGTTTATATGGGACTTTGACCACGGTTTGATATGCCTGGATCTCATTTGAACATTTTGAATGGTAAATGGATTTCACTTATGCGGTGCTTTTCCACCGCGTGAGCAGTTGTTAATGCGATTGTCAGCTCAAAGTGAAAGAAAAGTGAAAAGCATCACTTTAAGCAAATAATAGACTGTTTATGATTTTTAAAACACTAACTCTAACTGTCTATTATAATAACAATTTGGAAGAAATGAAGTGTGTGAAATAATTTCTACCGAGCGGAACAAACTCTCTGGTCCGACCAGAGCAAAGTAAAAACCACCGAAAGGGAAGGCTTTAGCGCGCAGTTCAAAAACTGTTGGCGTTTAGAGATGAAACTGAAAAACATTTCTCCGTATTTCTCCTCCTTTCACTGTGTTTCTGTTTGACATGCAAGCTGTTATTTTTTTTATTTATTTTTTTTCGTGCCTCCGCTGCCTTTTGCTTCCGTTTGTTCAGTCCTCTCCAGCCCTCTCACTCTGTCTTGCTTTTTGATTTCAGTGTGGAGGGCAATCGTTACGTGAGTGATGGTACCCATCAGTGTAGTGCCTGTGCTGTAAAACTGTCAGCCGCTGACAGATTGACTGACGTGGTCAACCCTTCGATTACCAGCACAAGAGCGGACAGGGTGAGAGAGGAAAAGATAAAGAGGGAAAGACGTGCACAGGAAACAGGTGCATTGAGAAAGTCATGTTTTATTTTGCTTTCTTCTGGCACTAAACTGAAACCATAAAACAAGCTTTGCTCGTTTTTTTTTTTTGTTTTGTTTTTAAAAGGAGCACAGAGAAACGAAGGGGAAAAAAAGGAATGATGTATAGACAAGGAGTGTTCGTGTTTAATTTCTAACAGCTGTTGATTCAAAGGGAAAAAACTTTATTCGGTCCAGATGGTCTCAGTCAGTGGCAGAACGAGAGAGCTGACTTCATTGGCTCGAGCCATGTGTTTTTCCTCCTGACAGAAATTAAAATGGTCGTTCGTTTGTCACCGCTCACTACACAGCTTAAAATGTAGCAATGAAACGTTCCTTGGCGATAATGCACCATAATTACTCAAACGCCTGTTCTTTATCTGCAGCAGAGGGAGGACAGAAGGAACATTTCCCTCAGATGAGATTTTAAAACCCAGCGAGCTCACTCAACCCACAGCAAAAAGATGGGGAACACAGTCAGAAGCCTTGTTCTTATTGAGCGAGGAAACGCCATACGCCTGTCATTGTGGTGTTCAAAATCACAGAAAATGAAAATCCCTATGTAATGTCACTTTTTCTTCAAAACAGAAACGGCAAAGGATACTTTAATTGTAGTTTATGTAGGCGAATGAACCTCACTATCTCTGCCTCCAATCAGATTTAACAGGGTGTCGTAGCTCGGTATCAGACGGTGATAAATGTATTTATTTTAACAGTCTGATGGGTATTGATCTCCTCAGCGGCTCCACCACAGGTTAACATTATGGGACCCGGGGAGGGAGTAGAGTGGGCGACTGTAACAGCACACTTCTCACATCTCACAAATGAGGTGAAAAACACACTGGGTTGTGGAGGTGTGGAAAGATTAACGGTGGCCTTTGACTGCCATCTGAACGTAAAATCTGTCATTCATCGGAAAAGGAAAGCAAGAGCGCCTCAGCGGTCGATGTTGCAGAGATGACAGAGATAATAAAAAGTAAAAAAAAAAAAAAAAGAAAATCCATGGCAGAAGGTGAGTCAGAGCACTGCAAATTTGGACAGAAGAAGAAGAAGAAGAAGAAAAAAAAAAAGTATTAACTGCTCTTTCCTTTAAAGAGTTCACAAGGCGCCGCCTGAGTGGGCTGAAGTGTTATCGGACACGCATAACCCAGGCTGAGACGTGATCTGTGGTTGCCTGACTGAAACATCCATCTTCTTCCTCGTAGCACTGGTCCGCGCAGTGAATCACGTACGGAGATGTTTAATAGTGACTGGCCTAAATTTATCCAGTCATAACACTCTTTCGGAAACATTGCGGGTCCTCACTTTTGAACTCGGCTCCGCTTTTTCATGTTTCCTCTAATCTCAGTGACGAGTGATTCGATGAGCCATTCATTGTGCCTGCGGAATGTGTCAGATGCCTCACAGAGGATTTAAACTACAAACCTATGTGTACTTTCAAATATGAGAACATTATATTGAGGGATTCAAATCATAAAGTGTTTCAATAGTGGCGTGCCGCTGTTAAAGAGGAGGATCATGTTTTTGTACTCACATAATAAACTTGTTTTGTGAAAAAAAAAAATAAATGTGATGTATAACTAACAAGAGTCAATAGAAACTGACTTTGCATTATAATAAAAGTTAGCTCATTGTGACATGGTAATTGATTAAAGCCCCAATATAAATCTCCCTATTTGAATTTTAAAAAATGAATTCAATTTAATATGAAATACATAAAATAATGCTATTTTAATATAATTTCCAAAGAAATAGAATGTAAAGATTTTAAAATGTAATTATTCAATTTAAGTGTGACACAGCAGAGCTGAAAGGAAAGAGAGTCGTCATTTGAAGGCATTGTTTGTTGCTTTTCTGTATTTTTAAAATATCATGAAAATGGGCGTGTGGATGTTCATTAAAATTTGCACTGAACTGGATGTAATTAGATGAGTTATAGCTCTAAAATGCTAAATTAGAACGCAGCAAAACCAAAAAAAAAAGGGACAACGGCAAAAACCATCAGGGCGGTTTGAGCTCCTCAATAATTGCTGAGAGATATTGACTGCACAGAGCGTTTTGGCCATGCAGACGCTGTTGAACGGCCGCAGATTGTGAAACGCTGGATGACTGCGGTAGCGCTCTCATTGTGGCTTCTCCGATAAACACAGGATCTGATTGGGTAATCTGAGTCTCCACTCTTCAACATCAAATTCACCCGGGTGGACCTGGAGAGGGTTCACTCCAACAATGCTTCAAATATCCACAAATATAAAAGTCATTACTCACAGTAACTGTGACTCTCCACATCAAAGTGGTTCATAATAAGTGGAAGTGATCTCTTCTGATTGATGACAATTTTAGGTCATTAGTGGGCGTTTGACGACAGTTTTTGTGACAAAATGCTTCACTTTGATGTGAAACAATGATGGCTGACAGGCGGTAAACTCCAGTACATGACTCACTGCAGTGTTACACTTGGCTGACCTCATGGACGACAAAACCTGTGACACTAAAATAAGGACACGCTCTCACAGGCCCGTAAGACACTAAAACCACCTTATACAACACGCTATGTGCAATTTAGTTATGGCATCATCTAATATTCAGTTACCAGAGAGTGTAAGAGATCTGAATCCGGAGGTTTAAAGTTGGATCCGAGATAAAACGGAGGGGAAAAAAAGCATTGCATTGAAATATTTGAGGGGGAAAAATGGATTGTTTACTGGGGGAAAGAATCAGCGAAAGGTCATTCAGACAATTAAAGCGTCGACTCTCCAAAGCTCTGTGAAAATTACTGTCATATTACCCCCCGAAAAAATTAATCAATTCAAACGCAATTTAAAGAAACAAAAAAGGAAAGAAAAAGCCCACTATCACTGAAGTATAGTGGCTTTTTTCTTCATCACAGCTATTTCAAAATAGGGAGTCGCAATTTACTTCCTTGTACGTCTGCAAAAAAAAGAGTTCATCAAATGCACTTGGGCTTTTCTTTCTAGCTCAGTTGCTGCACATATGTATTTGCAGTGTGTTAAATTAACGTGCAGTTCCATTAAAGTGAGACAAATAGAATAGAGAGGCCATTGACAAATTAACTACAAGGCATTTGCATTGCAGGAAATGTGTCAGCCTCAGGGACAGTCCCAAAACGGAGATCATTAGAGCTTCTTTTTTTTTTTTTTTTAACCCATTTTAAAAGACACGCAGTACACAGAGTTATGATTGAGACGCATTTTGGACTAACACCTCCATTACTCGTGGAACATGGCGCTATCTCTCAATGCTACATATAGACAAACTATCATATTTTCACTGTCCTCCCTCATAACCATATTTTTTTATTTTCCATCAAGTTATATGATGTTATGTTATCTGTTTCCTCCTTCCAGTAATATTGCATTAGATTTCCAATATTCATGGTGTGTTTTTCCATCTTTCACAGATCAAGACTTCATGGGCTTTTTAGATGAAAAATTATCAATACAAGATGAAGCATCAGCGAAAAAAGCAGTGACACATTGCCAACATGCTCTTGTTCCCGGTGCCAGCATCAATAATTCAGCCACTAGCTCATAACTTTATTTTCAATGCATAATTGAGGCCAAGCAATGATGGTCGCTCCTTCTTTCTTCAGCCATTTATATGTCGAGCGATTTTTAAACAATGAGACGAGCAGTCCATTAAGCTTTTAACATCTTTTCTCTTTCATACGCTGGTAGATGCTGGAAAGTGTGGACTGTGGCTTGTGGGTCCGTTTCCCTCTCCGGATGCTTTGTGCTCAGTAATGTGAGCAGACGAGTGTTTCCAGGTGTCTTGCTCTCTTTCTGATGCTCACCGTCGCTCTGCAAGCACAGCGACGGTGAGCATGAGAATCTAAAAAATGATAAATGCGGGAAAGCTGTGGTAAGTGAATGAAAAAGTGTAAACTCCACATTTAAAAAGTGTGGTTTGAAAAGGAAGAGGGTCTCAGGATGAGGTGTAATTTCTCTACCCGCCTTTCTAAACGGCGCTTTTCTTTTGTGTGTGTGTGTGTGTGTCGTTCAGGCAAGCGGTGTCTGCGTGCGCGCGTCTGCGTCTTTCTAGTGACTTTCACTATGCCGGACTGACTTTGTAAAGCAATTCTTCACATACCCAAGTTGGCTTTAAACCGTTGCACTGCAGAATACTTGTACTTTAAGGGGCACTTCCTCTACCCAGTGACTCATTATATGACCTGTCTACACCTCTCGTTTGTTTTGTACTGCTGCTTAATAAATATTGATTTACTATTTTAATTACATGTTAATCTCAAAACGCATGCCAGCATTATGACTCTCTCAAGCCATACAGCAAATTTCCTGTTTGCAAATATTTATTGAGGACGGCATCCTGAGAGAGCTATAAAAGTGAATAGCGGTCATTAAACAGAACCTAGCTGTCTAGAATATGTGCACAAGTGTCAATATCAGCAGCACAGTTTCACCTCGCTTCTAATCAATTGCTTGTTCTGTCTTTTCTAGGCACTCAAACAAACAACAGATCCTTGATAAATTTATTTGTTGAAAGCTGCTTTATTTTATGAAGGATTTACCCATGTGAACCAATCGGAAATAGCCAAATTGTTATTGTGATAATTGGGGTTATAAGGGAAAGAAGAAGAATGTAGCAAATAAATTATGTGAGTGCAGCATTATTCCTGACAGTCAAAATACTATTAAAACGTGAAAAAAAGAAAGAAAATAAAACAACTTTTTGCTTTGTTGGACAAAAGTTCCAAAGGCATCAGAGGGAATTTTTTAGACTTTGAGGGAAATTGAGCCTAACATCAGGTGAATGCTGAAGGATATTGTCTTATCTCATGAATTTAAACTTCTTATGACTATTCATATGTTAAAGGTCTGAATTTATTATGAATATATATAGCTGTTAAATATGTGCAATGGTTGAGTGATTTTGCATATTTTTCCAAAATACCTTCAACTTCCAACATCAAGCATTTATTCTATTTTGCATTGTATTTTTGACATGACCGAGAAGCTCATTATACAAACGTGACACAATGGCGACTCTTGTCTGTGCTTGGACGTGGAATCCTAGGGCCATTGTAATTGATATGTGACATCTGCTTTCTGGTTTGTTTTTTTGTTTCTCATAGTCATTCTTGAAGGTTTGGTTACAAGATGTAGGCCTGCCCAACCAAGCCACCTGTGTCATTATGGATAATAATTTAAAAAAATGTCATCACAACCCATTTCTAACGAGAGGTTTTGGGTTTGTTAGTTTCCTTCATCATACAAGCTAAAGTATTGTTTCTATAGTAAGTCATCGCATCCCAATCAGTCAGCCTGTCATGTTTTGTGAATCCTACAGGTTAGGATGACTCCATAGCCAAGTTGTGTCAGAGAAACATGCAACCGCATTACTTTCAGTTCAACTGTTTTAGTATGCAACAATAAACATATGTGTGCACTTTAACTGGACTAAAGTAAAAGAGCACTAATCCAGCTTTCACAGGAGCATCATTAAAATTTGGAACATGTAAAAATGTATTACTCTTATATTCATTGCCTATAATGAAATCCTACAGGACCTTTAACTGTCCCATGTAAATAACTGCCTCCTTTAGGTTTATACTACATCAGTGTTTAATGCATTCAGCCCCTCCTCTCTTACTCATTCTTTTCATTTGCCTTCCAGACACTTCCATCACAAAGATATATTGAAACTGAGAACGCATTAGGATGATTGGGAAGCTGAAATATTAAAGGAAAATGGAAGGTGCTTTTTTTTTTTTTTTTTTTATAGAGTAGAAAAGAAGCTGTCAATAACAAACAGTAAACAACATGATTTTAATCATGTTTAGCCAAGAGTCAAATGAACAGTGTGTAAAAAAAAATAAAAAATGGTTTGGATGAAAGTGTGCAAGAGTGTGTTTGATAGTAATTTATGCAGTATTTAGTGTTTGCATGGTTTGTTCCGGAGATCAAGGTTGCTGGTTTAATTGAGCCTGTACCGGACCCAGGGCTGAGGGAGCAGGCAGAGGAGCATCGATAAACTATGAAATGGTTCCAATATGGCCAATCGATGCGGCTTTGTGAGCAGCTCCCGCGGGGCTTTGATTTCCCTCTCAAACAACAATCCAGGATCTCCGCTCTTCAAAGGCAAACTCCATCTTTGCTGTTATTGTTGTTGTTGCTTTTCCCCGCGTTTGAGTGATGTCACTGAGGTCGATTTCATCCATGTCCATAAAGGCTCTCCCACACTTGAATCACCCGGGAGACAGCTTCTGTCGGTCTGTGCAATGGTAACAACAACCAATAAAGGTCAATCTCCCATGGTAATGGCCAATTGGGTTTGTTCCCATTATTGGCCCTCTGAGCTGTGGTCAACAGATGGAGAGCTGGCATCGCTGACCCAAGTTACACTCCAACCTTAAGGCGCTCTGTATCCAGGCACTGTAGTGTGATTCTGCTCTCTCTGTCCCTCAGTATGTGTTGGCCTGTACATCACTCCATCATGCACAGCCTCTGTATAAGGAGAACCGTCACAGTAGAGTCACAGGAGTGCTGCCAGCGAGGGCTAACCGTCTAACCATTTCAGCTAATTGCCTCATTAATGATTCACTGGTGTTAGGCTGCTCTAGCACTTCGCTGTGGGGAGCAAATTGTTCTGATTGGTTTGCCTCTGTCAATTATTGATGAGGCAGTGAGCTGAAGTGCTAACACCTGGCTTTGGAGGTCCAAATGGCCCTGCATTCCCATCACATACTCTGTTATCACGCACCCTGGGACCACATTCTGTCTTGAAGGGCTGAAGTCTTGACGGTTGCTGTTCTCTGAGAGTGGATGAAGCATGCCCTGGGGCAATGGCTGTGATCTCAGTTGTGAGGATATTAGCTGGTGGAACAAGGCTCACTGCTGTGCAGAAGGTGGACAGAACAAGCGGCATAACATGCAATGCTTTGTGCTGTATCAGGAGGCAGAGGCAGGGGAAAGGGCCACTGGCTGGATTATATGCATGTTCAGTAGTGTGACAACAAACAACAAGAGATAAAATCATATACCTGACTACATATTTTATGAACCCATTGTTCAAATAGGCTTACACTGTACATGTCCTTGAATACAAACAAAAACATGAATATTAACTTATAAATGTGAGAATCCATCATGGATAAATTGAGTCTATTTAACGTTGGTCAAATAAAAGTAATAACTTTATATTTTACAGGCATGAGTGGAGCTTTATTGGTATGCAATGCAATGTCAATACTTTCTTTGTTTATGATGATTTATAATGGGTGCAGGCGGCACCTCTACAGTAGGGTCATGTAATTGGATCTCCAGGAGATAGGAGCTGAATTCCACTATAGTCACTGTGGCTAATGGCCCACCCACAAAGCCCTCCCTCTGGCAACATGAATCATTCTTACACAGTGCACACAACACTGGACGCTCTTGCCAAACTTTGTGTAACTCAAGACACAAAAGAACCCCCCCCCCCCCCCCCTTTTTTTTTTTTCTCTTTTCCAAGAGTAAATCACAACCTGATTAAATGACATAGAGTGGACGCAAAGTCGACTCGTCCATGGAGTTAGTGAATTTACTCAGGTCTCCTTGGCCTTAATTAAAGCTGATTATAGAGTCACCCCCCATGCTGACGCCACTGTCACTCTGAATCTCAGCCAAGTGGGCTTGCCATGAACACTCACAGGGTGGTCACTCCGCCTTTGTTTTTACACTGGCACCAGTGACAGCGGCGCCCACCCCACTCTCCAAATACAGTGACTGTGACTCACTGTGTGTCACTATAAACCCGAGACAAGAAGACAGCGATTAGACAAGGGTCGTGTACACATCACAATGAGAACTTCCCTCACTGTGTGTGTGAGTGCGTGCGTGCAAGAGCATCCTATAGCGTGAGAGAAAATAATCTGAATCACACCTAAATGATTTCTTCTTTTCTCTGTTCTTGTCCAAACCCAATTCCCCTTCACCCCCCCCCCCCCCCCCCCCTCCATTCATCTCTGTTAACAGATAACCTAACGACTGAGCGGTGATGACATCAGAGCGGCTGACCAATCGCAGCAAGACAACTACAAAGCACAACATTCAAAAATGACTTGAATTGAAGAACACCACACAAGACGCATTAAGACTCCCTCGAAATCCCTACACTGAAATTCTTGAAAGCCTCTTACGACTCCTGATTCCCTCCCTGATATTTTACCTCCAGCTTTTTTCTACAAAACACGAGGAAAAAAAAAGAAGAAGGAAAAAAAAAAAAAAAGAAAACACAGACTCATAAACATGAGATGGTTGACAATGCCAGATAAATCCCTTGGAACTATTTTCTCTTCACTGGGAGATCACTGATGCATGCTTTTGTAAATAGATCATTATAAAACCCTATTCTTATTCCTAATATAGGAAACATACCAAGTTGCTGTCACCAAATTCATAAACCATTACTGTGAATAGATTACTCATGGTTCAATATTTTCCATGTGAAATGAATATTCTTGTTACCTATTTGGAGCCCATGTAATTATAATTTCAAAGTTCATTTCATTAGCCTTTGAATTTATTTGGACTGTAAAAATGGTACTTCTAATTGTTCCTATTCTCTTTATGTAACAGCTTAGTCTTCCTCTCCAATATCCATATTAGTACATGTAAATAGAGAACAACGAAGACAATAGCATGGAGAAGACTATAGTGTATATTTACTACCCCAATAGATCACAAATCTCAGTATTTGGATCTGAAAACCTTTTATAAAGTTACAATACTTGAACTCATTTTCCGATAGACATAGCCCCAGGTATCTGGACATTTTCCTATGTATTTGAATAGAGGCATTAGTTATAGGTATTGTTACTATTTCACTGAATTACAAGAGTTAAAAGGCAGTTATTCCTTTAGTTTCTTAAGTCAATTCCACTGGGTAACAGTGAAGGTAGAAAAAGCTAAGACTCTGACTTAGCACAGCTAATATGTTATTTTCAACATTTGATATGTTATTTTATATCTCTAAGTACAAGTGTCAGTCAATATCAACATATTTATTGTTTCTGATTGCAATAATTACCCCAAACCTCCCACACCCATGCTATAACTGTTCTAGCAAAGCTGCTATCAGTCTGAAGGGGGCACTTTTTTTTTCTTTGAACTGTTTGAAATGATGATTCTGAGCCAAGAGTTGGAGGTTGAAACACCTCAAAGACCGCAAGGAGGTCTGTCTTCGATGGACGACGAAGATGACCAAGTGGGCAGAAGAACAAGATGCCAAGCCAATGAAAAGAAAACCTCAAAGATAAACCCCACAATGGTAAAGAAAGAAAACCTTTGCATGGACAGCAGGAAAATCAAAACTTGTCGAACACCTCATCTCCACAGTTGTGCATCCTCTACCTCTCAGTGTGTGCTGTGCATCAAGGAGTCTCTTTTCAGTGACCCTCCTCTACTGTCCCCCACGGTCCACTTCCCCCGCTGCATGTCCCCATTCAGCCACATGAGGAGAGTTCAGTGTTGAATGCTGCTGATGGACACATATGGCAATGAGGACATCAAAACAACAAACACGTCAAAACACACTCACATGTATGGGTGCATGCCTACAGATGCACAATCCCAAACAGCACCACTGAAATATGTTGCTGTATATATGTACAGTATGTTCCGTATGTATAGTCGCAGACGCTGTACTTTGCATGTTGACTTGTAGATGGAACGTGACCATTATTCATAGAGAATGGGCAGGAAGTCAGTGGGCCGACTCTAAACCGACGCAAGCTCTACTTCAGCTTTACATCCGAGGCTTTCATTTCAGAAAATGTACAGTAGAAACAGTTTCATGTCTCCTGTTTCCTTTTGTGAAGGGTTGTTCACCACCAAACAGCGGCACTGATATGGTTCAAACTCTTTGGAGGGACACATACCCTCCCTTTTGATGTCAGACACAACCTGGCCACAGTAAGCGTGGGTAGAAGAAGAGAAGAAGGAAGGCAAACTGGGGCGCTCCAATTAAGTGGCAGCACACAAAGTGGCATGGGGCATCCTGCCAGCAACTGTCTATTCATCCTGTGTCAAAGGGATTTGCACGTCTCAATGAGTCTACGCACTGACAGAAAAGTCCAAGAGCAGAGCAGAGGGGAGCAGAGAAAGAAAGCAAGGCTTGGCAGAGGGGATGGAGGGGGAAAAAAAAAAGACAATTTGGACCAAAACTTAAGGTTGCACTGAGTTTTGGATGATATTTTCTGGTCTGGCTCACAAAAAAGAACTTTTTTCTAACCTCTTTAGTGAGTTCAATATCCTCCTTGACCTCAAACTGTTACACCGTCATGGAGTTGCCTGGGCAGTCATGACCTCACGTCAGGTCTGAGGTTAAAGTTGTGTTAATGAGCATGGCACTCACCTCAAGCAGATGTTTAGCCTTGTGGATAAATACGTAATATGTAATTCTTTAATATATGGCCACTACTTCTTTGCTCTTGCTTGTTTAGCGACAAGAAACCTCGGGAGAAATAGAGTTGAGTAAGGAGGAAGAGGAAAATCACTGAACAATTTGCTTTTTGTTTTAATACTTATGAAAATCTAACACAAAGATGACCATCATGAACTAAAAAAAAAATAATCTACCTTCGTTCCACATAGTACACACAGTTTACGCGTGGAAATGGCATTAATTCAAATATTGTCAGAGCACACCAAATCATGCAAGGGTATTTACAGTCAACATGTAAACAAACTTGAAATTAGGACTTATGACTTGGCAGTGATTAGTTAAAGAAGATTAAAATTGCAGAAAGGATGAAAATGTCACCCAAATAGGAGACGTGTGTGGTAAGAAACAAGACACTGAGCAAGAGCTTCTGTGAGCCTTGACGTTTCCCACTTTGTTACAAGAAAAACAAAGCTGCATTTATGCAGAGATGTGACAGGTTGAGTTGCTTTTGCATGTTCTTTAATCAAAAATATTGAAGCACTGAATGGAATCCTACACTTCAGTTACACAGTCAATCTGCAATTTTTATTTTGTATTTTTTTTTCTGGCAATAGCCCGACAAAATGCATAGAGGTACACCTTCAAATTCAAAATGTGTGTAAATGCACGCAAAAGCACACCTCTGGTGTTTTTGTTTCACACACACACACACACACACACACACACACACACACACACACACACACACACACACACACACACACACACACACACACACACACACACACACACACACACACACACACACACACACACACACACACACACACACACACACTAATCTAAACAGCAAGGCTGTATGTAAACAGATCGTCGACATAATGGGATTGTTCAGTGTGCAAACAATAAGCTGTTAGCGTAATCACAGGTCAAAGATATATTACCCAGAGGGCCATGCTGTATGTATATTAACAAGATGGATATGTGGAAGAGAGGAGGGGGGTTGGATATGAGGCATATAGAGCTCTACTGATTCAGATTTACCCCCTACTGGGCCCCGTCCACTGCCTTTCTCTCTTTTACCTCCCTCTTACGGCCCTTACTTAATCAGCCTTCTTTTGCTCATCTCCCTCATTCACTCAACTTTTTCTTAGACACTCTACCCCTCCCACTCTTTACCACATCTCTTTCCTTAAACCCAGTCCTGTCTCCGTTCCTTTCATCCCAGTCCCAAGTCCCTCTTGTCGTGGACCGATATAATCTGTTTCAGCAAAGCAGTCAATCCATCTCTGAAGTCAGTGGGATACCAGGATAAAGCAGCTCCACAATCTTGTTTCTGGATTAAGCAAGTAGAGGTCTGAGTGATAGTAAGCTTTTGAGGGTATTTACCTATTCACGATACCAACACAAGCAGGAAAACCGCAACAAAGAGACAGCATTTTGTTAGCATTCACGTTAGAGTCAATCAGATGGATCGCCACGCCCCGATATCTTTTTCAATTGAAAATGCCATAAACGGAACATCTCTTTTGTTGATAGAAATGGATCTAGCATCCATTTAACTGCAGTGTGCTTGTGTGTCTCGATCAGCATACAAGTTCATCGTGGGAGAGGATAAATCCTCCATAGCTTACTCTATAAGCTCACATCTTATTAACTTATCTCCACTTTATTTGATTATTATCTGACCCATTCTTTCAACTGGTTAATAAGTCCATGTCTTCCTGACTAAACACTCCATTAGTGTCATCACCAGCATGCTTGTGTGTGTGTACTGCGTATGTGTGTGAACCACTGAAGCAGATACACATTGGGGCCAAGTGACAGAGTAAACACAGGAGCAGAACACGGAGGAGAAAAACAACCAGTCGGAGAGACAGGAGGTTCGAAGTGATACATTTAATCATTACTTTTGGTGTAAAAATTCTCAAGGGTGTGCGGTTTATTATATGATTTAAGATTGCCCTATAAAGAACCAGTATAAGTTGCAATGCGGTGATGTTGAAGCCATGGATGCAGCATGTTAAGAAGTGTGTTACTGTCTAAGAGGGAAAAACAACCCAAATCTGACCATTTTAAGTGCCAATAAGTCAACACTAGTACCTGATCAAAAATGTACAACAAGGAGTTGTGAAGTATGAGAAGCTGCCCCTGATTCTAAGAAGGTGAACGTTTCATTCAATTGTATTCACAAAAGCAAAGTAATGTGCCTTATTGTTGGATGTAATCAATCATACAAAGAACGAGTTTGTTAGAAAATACTGAGCTGTTTAAAAACAAGTTAAATTGAATACATTTGTATGTAAAAACGGCAATGAAGATGAGTTTAGGTGGGGTGTCTATGGTATAGAACCAGTGTAAAGGACTTATATCACTATTTGTAGATTTAAACTACAAACAACTGAGTATCCTTCCTCCTTATCCTTCCATTCCAGAGGTGAATAAGAACATATAGTGGCCATGAAAGCCGAAACACTTAAAACATCCTTTCAAAACCAGCGTTTGGTTTGTCCAATCTGAATAACTGTAGATGCTTGGCAGTGGCAATATGAGGGACTCATATTACCTGCTCTTCTTCTAGCTATGAATAGTACGGTTTATTTGAGAAAAATTTAACTAACTTTTCTTTGCAATTCACGTGACACAGAGAATAATCTACAGTCATTGAGAGCATATATCAGTAAATTATATTTTCTGACATGTTTAGCTCAATTCCCCTCTGCTAGGTAATATGTCCAGTACTTCAGACTGAACTTCCTCACTGACAACATGCTCAGAGTGAACTGCATATCAGCTATTGATGCTCTGGACACACCTCTGCAATTAAACTGTGTGATTACACAATCTAATGCACATAGATTATTAATTTAGGTAATTACACAGTTCCGCATATGAATGGAAAGTTCATGTCAGTTTAGGCCCCCTAAATTATACACACTGGTGTTTCAAATCATTGGTTAATAACAAATGCAAAAACTATAAGAATTGAAAAACCGTAGCAGCTGCTCCGACCCTGCAACTCTATCATGTTGAAATATGTAGCAGCATTCATAGCCATGCTCTTTTTTTTATCTCACACACACACACACACACACACACACACACACACACACACACACACACACACACACACACACACACACACACACACACACACACACACACACACACACACACACACACACACACACACACACACACACACACACACACACACACACACACACACACACACACACACACACACACACACACACACACACACACACAGAGTCTATGCTATGCCTGTGAGAGTCTGAGTCTGTTGGAGTGTCATGATTAGCAGTGACCTCAAGCTAGACAGGGCTGGGGTAGTGGGAGTGGGGTCAAAGGTGACAGGATTACAATGAAGCAACCCGTGTCAACTGCTCAGCTTTAATCCAGACCTCTGGGCTGACCTGGGGCTCTTGAAAAATGATTCACATGAATGACTTCAACATATTGTGGGTACACATCAATGTTGCTGGTGGACGTGTAAGCTTGAAAAAAAAATGCCTGAAATGTAGCGTCTGAAGTGGTCTGGATTCTAACGTTGAGATCCTCGGGATGAGGATTGTTCTAATGGCCAGACAGAAGCAAAGGCAGGGCAGACCTCCTTATGTCACATAGCTAATGACTAGGATGAATAATAGAGCCTTTAAAGCCCTTACTCCCACCTCATTCTGGCCTGCACATAAGCTTGAGCTCTTGGTGGGCAGTTAGCCATCAAGCCCGTCGCTGAGATGAGATGGGCTCCCAAGAAGATTGGGGTGGAGGTTGGGGGGTTGGAGAGAATCGGATTAACTAAAATGTCTCAATTGGAAGAAATGCTCTGAGCTGGCCCTCAGAGTAATACTATTGATAAATGCTGTAAACCAAATCTTTAGCATCTGATTAGGTAATGGAGTAAATCACAACCGTTGGCAGTGCTGAAATCCGCATGTTCGGGTTGTATCTGAATGTTTTTAAAGCATGTGTTTGTGATCAGAAGCAGAGACTTTTATAAATACCCGCGTTGCAACTGGAATAACAAACACATGGGGAAATGATAAATTGCCAGAAGCTGTGGACAGGTGGCATTTCAGTCTGCACCGTTTAGCTGTGCAGTCTGCTTTTCTGACAGCTTGATTTAGTCTTCTGGCACCTGAGCCAGAAAACAGAGAGGAAATTAACGGCAGGAAAACGGCCTAACTAGATTCCAATTTGCCTGCTTTGAAACAATTGATGACGCACGTCGAAATGTTTTTACTGCACATTTGTGGTTGCTGTACCAAGTTCACTATGAAAGTGCAACGGTGGTGTACAATAATTCAGGGTCAAATACAGAGAGCAATCAGAATAGCACTTATTTAATTTACCAATTCTTTCACCACCTGAGCCCAGGCTTGTTTTGGGGGAGGGGGCATTAGGGCTTGTCTTCAGGGAGCAAAACGAAGATTACAGTGACTCAAAGGGAGATGCTCAGACACATGCTGTTCTCCCCGCTGTGAGCAGGGTGTAATCCTTCAGTTTTAAAGAAGTGAAAAGTTTGTAGAGTCCGGAAAGTTATGAATGCATCCCTTCTGGGCCCCCTACAGAGCAGAGAGTGTGAGACAGCAGGGGATAACCATATGCTATCAAAGTGTGCTTCGAAGCGCTCCTCTTTAGTCCACCAAATTATACAGTATCATCACATACACCTGACAAAAATAGATGAAACATAATTATGGAGCCCAGTGTACAAACAACAAAGACAAAAAAACAACACATTTCTTGGGGAAAAATAAATGTGTTTTCTGTTTGCTTTGAACGACAAAAGGATATTGTTTTCTCCCTTCAATTACTTTACTTGAACTCAGTTTAAACTGTGGCTGTGGCCTGATAGTGTGGGTCAGCTCATAATATTGTTTTTACATGCTTTTAAAATATTGCTGCTGGTGAACAATTACAAATTTATGATTCCTATCACAATGAACCCCTTCACTGTTACCAGAGGTTAATTTGTGCTCGCCCCTCATTTCAATTGTACCATAGTAAATGTCCACATTATTTCCCACATGGGCCTGGATGAGGGGTTTGATTATCCAAAGGTAGACCTTGGTTGGCTCTGTTATTGTCAAAGGGGTCGTAAGCTGCAGTAACAGCTTCTAGGGTCTTATTGCTATGGCGATCAGTCCCTCGCCACTTGGCCTCCATGACCCCAGTCAGAGATAAGCTTTATGGGAAAGCACATTAACATGCTCTGGCAGTCACCTCCCTCCTTTATCAAAGGCAGTTCTGTGAAATCAAGTGTTTATGGACCCCCGGTGAGGGTATAGTGCGGCTGATTGCCTATATTAAAGGTTGACTGTAAATGAGCCGGAGGTGGACAAAGGACCTGCAGTGGTGAGGAGAACTGAGAACGTGATACTGATGTTATTCCCACTAAATGAGCAATATCTTTAATGACGGCAACACCCCATGAGCAGGTTACTACCCCCTGGCTAACTAACACTGTCTGCAGTCTAAATATATCCATGTCTTCCATTGTTTTTTACAAAAAAAAAATAGACTTCCAGAACATGAGAGGGATTAAATGTACTTATGAATATCATGTAAAATAATGTTTGAAACTATTAAGCACTATTGCAGATGTAGTGACAAGATCTTCTTTTGCTACTACTACTAACTTTTGTTACACTGATTTTCTTTCCAAAATAGTCCTCCAAGTGTGTCTTGATTTTTATCTTATTTTATTTTTCAATTCATGCACATGTCTTATTTTGACTCAGGCTTTTCCCTGAAGCTATGAGAGGCACAATACTGTAAAAAAAAAAAAAAAAAAAAAAAAAAAAGTGTGTCAGTCATGAGTGCTTACTTAAATCTGATCTCTGATCACTGGTGTAAGATCCTCTCAGTATGTCTGCAATGATGGATGGTGATAGCCCTGTGTCTTTGTGCACATTGGGGGGGCCCTACTGTTGTCACTGGACAGATAAAGAGAGCAAGAAAGAGAAAGATGTAGCCGCAGCCTAATGTCCTTCTCTGGTGCATGCTCTCTCCTATTTGCTTTTCCCTTCACGGCACGGTTAACATCGTAAATTAACCTTTCCAGAGCCCCCTGTGCTCAGAGACTGGTGCGCAATACAGACAAAGGAGAAAAAATAGATCAGTGTTATGCAATGCGGTAGCCCTGGTCAGAGCCGGTTACAGAATTGAGCTATTCCCTTTTCGGTGATGGGAAATAAAGCAACACTCTTTTATTCACTCAAGCAAACTCTATTTTATGTGCATGTCCTGTGTACTCTGCATATCAGTATGCGGCTGCTTTTTTGTTCTCCATCCTAGAAATGTAAATGAAATACATGAAAGAAAATGTATTGTAGATCTGTCTCTCCTTAGTTCGAGTCTGTAAATAGGATGTAAATACCAAACAGCTATGCATGCTAATATACAAGCAATTTGTTCAGGTACTTTTGTAATCCAGACTTCTCATATGGCATGTAACGACGACAAATCTCAAACATGGAAAAAAAAAAACTAAATGAATTGTGAACAAGGATATGGTTTGTAAACAACTTAAAAACTGAAAAAATATGTCTTTGCTGTTAATGTTTTCTTACTGATAACTAATGCATTGGCCTGCCATTTACTACAGTGCTCTGCTCATGTTAATTGTTTTTTTTATGTTTCTTAAGGTAGGGCCGAGGCAAAAAAAATACCACCACAGATCACTGGTTTGTGGCGTAGCCGAAGTTGGAAAACAAAGATGAGGGGAAAAGATCTCAGTCTGTTTTTTCTTTTCATTGCCACTGCACGCTCATATGCATACGCAGAATAATTGATTACATGACTATAGTGTACAACTAACAAAATGTTGTGGTAAAGCCATGTAGTGTACCTGTGGTTAAACTTTTCAGTCCCCCCCCCCCCCAAAAAAAAAAGAAAGTTACATCACCAGCGCTAAAGTGTGCCATTTCAAAATGCTACACATTTGTTTATGCTAAATGAAAAAAAAATCTGGTCCTCAGCTGGTATGAAAAATACAATTGTGACTCATTCCAAATTATCAAAATCTTTACTTGCAAATGAAAGATATTTTCAAAACTTTGTTTTTGTTTGTTTGTTTTGTTCTGATACTATGTCCAGTAAATACTGTTATTATCTACATGCCAAATTTGCCTCTGCCCTAGCAACTCCAATGTGACATTTTATGGGAACGGCGATGGAAAACACAATACCTTTTTTTTGTTTTTGTTTGTTTGTTTGGTTTCGAAGAGTGTTTATTTTCAACCACGCTTAGGAACATGTTAAATCCCAAGGCGCTCATGGTAGATGGAAGTGTCTAATTTTTAACCTGTGCTAAAGATATTTTAAATTTAATAAATAATTATTGTAACAAGAAACTATGTGAAGCTGTGTCAAGTTTTGATCCATCTCCATAAATTGTGCAGATTTGTCGGTGAAGGTAGTGTTTAGAGCTGTAAGATTAAATTACAGGGACACGGGGAAAAAAAAATGGAAAAAAAAAAAGTATAGTATGTAATAGAGGTCAGTTATCATTGATTTGTTTGCAAGTTTTTGTGTCAACGAGGGAAAGAACATTTTGTAAATGTTTCACATATAGTTCCATTTCAATTGATTCCATTGTTCCTTTCTATGTACTTGAAAGGTTAAGCGCAGAAAAAGACTCACCTGTCACTGTTCATCCGTCATCATTATGTCATTTCATCAGTTTGCTTTAGAAGTAATCAGGGTCAAGGTGATACCTTTCCCAAGCATGTTTTTTTTTCTCTTCTTAATTTCTGAGGAAAGATCATTATACCAATAAATAAGTAGAGGGTTGGGCTTTTTTTCTTTTAGGAGGAGGGGCATTTTGTAACTGAATTCATTGTAAGTGTTGTAGATAGAGATTGATAGCAGACTTTTTTGAACACTAATCTGATATGTTAAATCAAAAGCTTTTAACAAGCACAAGTTATGCTTAATTTATATTTCCCGTGGATCCAAACAGCTGTTCGCAATTTTATTTTATAACTTGAAAAGCCCTTGAAAGTGCAGCATCCAACCAAACATTACTACTTGGCAAGAGACAGAGTATGAGGGATGGTGTGTGGGGGTGGTGTAAACAAGGTAGGCGGCTACCTGAAGTTGACAACTTGTGCTTTAGATTCAACCGGATTTAGTTTGGCTAAACATTACATAAGGTGTGAAGAAGGAATAGTTAGAGGACGTGCCCAACTTCTAGAAAGCAGTTCAATCAAAATAATCACTACAGGGACTTTAGAAGCAGGATTTCTTCACCCATTATATCCATATTGAAATACAAGAAGCCGCAGCTTAAGAAATGTTGACCTTTGACCCCTCAGTCCCTGCTGTGTGAGATGAAGGTGAGAGATTAAGTTTCAGTTCACCTTGAATTTGGTAAAACCAGTCATTGACTATGATATCCTTTTTTTTTTTTGCGGCTCACTCAACAAATACACAACCACAGACCTCCTAGACAACAATATTTGTGGTATTGTCTTTGATTTGAAATTACACGTTGGATCAAACGAAAGGCGATGTTAATAGATTTGTGTTGGTTATAAGAGTCTGTCTTTAATTAATTAAAAGCCGCTCACGCAGAGCAAGGCAAGTTTGTGTACGTTTCAACAAATTGTTTACAAGAGGACACATTCAATTAGTTATTTCATTATCGCCCTAGGTGTGATCAATTGACAATGCCGATAACAAAGCCACATCAATTTGTGAGCAGATTCAAGCACATTTCTCCAAATGACTGAGGAGCACATCAATTTCAGCCCTCGTTTCCTCTGGCATTTTAGCACAAATCCACATAATCAACCTCACTGTGAAGTACATCAGTGAGGATATTTTTTTAGATTGTTCCAAAAAAAAAGAAAAAAAAAAAAGTTATTTGAGTCAGTGGTCGTGCCCGGGAATACCACATGCAGACACCGTCTTCTGCGGGGAGCAAGGCTCTTGGCTTTTCCTTGACTCCCCCTTCCCCCTTGAGTGATATATGGCAAAGAAAGAAAGAAGTGCTTGCTTTCTCGCTGTCATTGCTCTCTCCCCCCTCGCTCGTAGCATAGATAAACAATGCGAGTGACAGTCTCTCATCACTCAAGAGGCTGAATCTCTGGCCCTGACCCGATAACATCAAGTGTGTGTGTCACCTGTCAAGTGGCTTCTGTCACACTTCAGTGGGAACTCAAAAACAAGACCCTGTGTGTGTGTGTGTGTGTGTGTGTGTGTGTGTGTGTGTGTGTGTGTGTGTGTGTGTGTGTGTGTGTGGGGTTGATTGGGGGATGGTGTTGTGGGTTTAAGAGTGCCTGTTGGCATGCAAGCGCAGGCCTCTTTAGGCATGAGTGGAGTTGAGAGTGGCGAAGGGGGGGCTGGTGCTTGTGAAGGTATGCCAGGAAACTGAGAAAGAGGAAGGGGGAGGCGTAACGACCCAAATGAGAAGGACTTGTGCAGACACTGTGAAACTATCTCATTTTGTAGGCTCCAATAGTCTCATTCTCATGTTCCGAACGGGCAGGGTGATCTGGGAACGCAATTATTTTCACCTATAAAAGGCAACATATGCCAAGATCATAAAAGTTCTTATTGGACAGTAATTTATTAAAGCAAGTCATAGAAATGGAGAGAGGTAGGGCACAAGCTATAATATGAAGGTGTCGTTCTGCTTCTCATTAAGGGCCTGAGTGTCAGTGAAATTCAATACTCCAGGTGCCTGACAGCAGAGGGAGAGACGAGCTAAACAGAAAGATGCCCTCTCTTTATAAGATCCTGAGGAAATGGGAATATTTACTGGGGCCACATCATCTTGAGATTTCCATCCCGGTTCATCTTGCGGTGACACATTGCAAACTTATAGAATATGTACGGTATATGTACAATTGGACATGCCAAGCGTTGCATTGCATGGGTGCATCTACTGCACGTTAACCACTGTTGGCAGAATTCCTTTTTACAGGGTCTTGGTTGAACATTCAGCTTTGCAGAAAGTAGGTATCAACTGTGGAGCTTTGAGGCTAACAATGATCAACACCCTCAATGCAACAAACAGCTGCTGCTAAGCAGAACTGGCATCCTCTTAAATGGATGAGTGATCTGAGACAGTGTGTTTGTTTGTATACGGGAAGCGTTTAAATCATTGTTGAGCTCTGAATGAGCAATAATAAATCATTATTGTGATCCTCACAATGCTGAATGATGTGGATTAGCCAGTGGGGAGCAGATTGTATTGAGGAACTTATCAGCATCTTCTCATTATCTAATACACGAAGTGGAAGAGGATACGATTATGCTACGGCACATTTTGAGCAGAACAATGGAGGCGTGTGTACCTCAGTTCATTTGTTGCACAAAATGAACGAGGCGGATGTGTGCCATTGTCTGCGGTTATTGTAATGGTAAAATACAGTTTTTGTTAATGTAAATGATTGTAAATGACTCTTCTTTCAGAACAGGAGCGAGGATTTCGTATCCTTTACTGTGATAAATACCATCACAAATGAGGCTGGACAAAACAAAAGCAGAACAGCTCGAAACAGGCAATTGTGACAGAGGGAGGGAGCGTTTTGTGTAGGCCCATTGTGTAGCTTCTGGCAGCATGCTCGCATGTTTGTTGTCGTCTCGCACACTGACAACTGCGTCCTGACAACAGTCACGCTCAATGCAACCAGCGGCAAACACACACACAGTGAAACACAGAATTATGTTTCACGTCTGACTATAAGACGAACAAATTTACACAATAATTGCATAAACATGCATTGTGCAAAAGTGCAACCAAATGAGATCCCAGAACGTTTATCGATATCATGCCTGATTATTGTCCATCTTCACACAGGTCGATCAATGACATTTGTCCTTTGTCGTTTCTTTCCCCTCCCGTTGCCGTTTGCAAAAACACTTGAGGTAATTATTAGGATCATTGGAAGCAGAATGATTCACAGTGAGCGTATTGTATGCAGTAGATGTTGGATAAGGGCCACACAAGTCAGTATCTGCAGCGGAACGTATTTCAGCAACTCAAACAATCAACATCAAAAAGAGAACATTTCACAACCAAAGCATGCTGTCAGACATGCTGTCAAACCTCCAACATTTCCACCGAGCTAAGATTTTAATGAAGCTACAAGACTAAACTGCTGCAAACAGCAATTCTGCTAAGCACAACAAGGCAATCCCCACTGTTATGTTTGTTCATATCATTGTGTGATTTACATGCAGGGTTCCATTTGCTTCCAATACTTAGAATGATGTAATCTAAAAGAAAAAAAAAATTAATAAATCAGGTTGTAGCGTCCAATCTATTGCGAAAATGCAAGTCAAAAAACCAGTGGTGATGTTATTCTTCAAAATTTTTTTGAGCATAAAAAGAAATGTTGCTGGATTTAATCCAAAAGAACAACATAACTTAATACACAAGGAAACAATATAGTAAATTTAAAGGTACTTGTTGTAAACATTAAAGCAATGCTTCTGCAAAATGATCACACTGCATGCCGCCATGTTCACAACAAAAACTTTTCTCAATGGTTTCCTAAACTGACCTTTGGAAAACGACTTAATGTGTCTTCCATCAGTTCTGCTCTAAAACACAGAAAACTGCTTGGATTCCAAGAGGCGGAGATAAATGCATCAGAGCATTTGTCTTTTGGCAAAGTAGCACCAATGTTATGCAGAATACAAAAACTACCCGAGCAGCCGTCAAAAACCCCCATGTTCTTAACAGCCATCTGAAAATGACCAAGATAAATGTTTTAAAGTGCCGTAAAGAACTTGCGAGTGAAAATCAAATGATTTTACTGAAGTCTGAAAGTGTATTGACACAATGTTAAAAGACATTTGCTGTGGGCGACTTCTCACTCCACATTTTCCCATAACCTTTGTGTTCTGTTCAATCACATATTGATGTAAACTTGGTCAAGGTTGCGCAGGCCAGTTGGTCAGCCTGTCGAACACGTCCAGATCATGTCGGCTGAACTGTCCAGAGAACACAGAACACTCTAATCCCTTGTTTGCAATGGAATCAATCGTCATATTGATCTCAGTCTAATTATATGATCAAACTTGTATTAATAACAGATTGAATTGATTTGTAGATAGCCTTCTGTTACGTAAAAGCACACAGCGCAAGGTAAACACACAAAGTCTCCTTGTCTTTCTGGATAAGACATCGATAATGTATGCAGAATTTGAAAGACCAAATGAAGGAGGCTATTTGAAGTCCGACAATGAACTTCATTAGTCACAGGCATGTACACTTGAACACAGATACATATGCAGTGCACACACACCTTCACTCACATTCATATATGGACACACGCATGCACATACTCACACGTGCATATAGCCCCTTGGACATGTCTCATTAAATTCAGGTGAGCAGATTAATTAAAATGATATTTAAATCCCTCAGGACTGTAATCTGCATTACTGGGGTACATGTCACACACACACACACACACACACACACACACACACACACACACACACACACACACACACACACACACACACACACACACACACACACACACACACACACACACACACACACACACACACACACACACACACACACACACACACACACACACACACACACACACACACACACACACACACGTGATAGCAAATAATGAATTTAATGTAATGTCCCAGAAAGCGGAAACATTTGTGTGACCAGTAAGTGAATCACAACGAATAACACTGGACCAAAAAAAAGACAAATACATCCACCTTGCATTGTTTTGAGGCTGAAATTACAAATCTTTATCGTAAAACCCTTTATAAATGTCATCTTTGTTCCACCTTGTCTTTCCCACCCCAGACCTGCATTTGGACCAACTGCTCGTCATCCTCAAGTGAATGCTTACACTTTACATATGTACGGTGAAACCACAATAAAGTAGCGGTGACATGAGGTGTTTCTGAAAGATGAATCAGTCATCTATATGTAAGTAACAGAAACTCTGACGCATCTGTATTCGGGTTCTCATGGGATATTTATACGCGCTATCAAGCGAATGCTCCTGCGTACTGAAAGAGCGCTCATGACTATTGTGTAGGAGGTGTGTTTCACGAATACACACTCCAACTTCCCACCAATGAATTCAAGATGAAAAGTAAAACTTAAGAACTTGGTTTTAGCAGGTTTCTATCATTGAAAGGAAAATAATGACGAGAAGTGTCAGTTCCGCATTTTCTCCCTACTTTCTCAATTTTGACATGTTTATTTCTGCTTTTAAATCTGTGACAGTATAGATGCATGGTTGTGTGTTTTAAAATTATGACAACGCTTTATGGATGAAAAAATTATGAAATTAGATTTTTTTTTATATACATACTGCGCTTTGGGCTCTCTTGTGACCTTCACCTGCTCGAGAGGCGGAGAGGCAAATTGCATTAGAGGGTGGCATGTCATTCATCTGGGCTGTACTTGGAGGATCATTTAGCTAATTTAATGATTAATAAGTTTAACACCTCTTAATAATTTCATTTGGCCCTGTGATTGAAATCCTGGGCTGAGCGCAGTGGGAGGCAGATGAGGATGTCTGGGACTGAGACGGTCTGTCTGGGACTGAGCAGAAAGGCAGAGCGAGAGAGGTGTGGAGAGAAAGAAAAGAGAGAGAAACCTCCCTCAGGACTACAGATCAGTCTATTACAACCATGACCTTTTCCCTTCACTGGATATGCCATTAGAGAGGGAATCTGAAAGTAAAGCCTTGATTAACACAGTTATCCAACATGTTGAAAGAAAAATGGAAAAGAAAAAATATGTTCCTTCATTAGGAAAATGTTCTGCATTATTAATGTTAGAGAAGCCCAGCTAAGTGGACCTCAGAGCATTACAGATTCTTAGTTTAACCAGAGGTGATCACTGCAGAGACTCACAAAGTCTATTCACTACAACATGATTGTACAACAGTGTGACAAGGATTTACTGGAAACCTTCAGACTAATGAATTTGCAATGATTCAACCTTAATTCTCTGTGACATTTAGTGCACTACCATGATGTCTGTGACCTTTTTAACCATTTCCTGATCATGTCAAACTGACATTAAAATATATAGAGAGGAAAAAGGTAACAATTCTTTTACTCATGGAATGAATAATGTAATGAGAACTTTCCACGTTTTGGGTAAATATGCACATCCATTTTTCGAGCACGTTCGTTTTCGTTTGCACAAATGCACTGTGGAAATTCAGCGTTAGCATGTCAGTTCTCACGATCTGGCAGCGCTTGTGAATACAAGTTAGGCAATACTGCACGCCACTGAAACCTACAACAACGTTTCAGGGGTGAAGAGTAGCCTAGGTTGTGGTGAGATCAGTCAGACCTGATCATAGCATATGGATGGTACTTCGTGGGAGGCATAGTTCAGCTTTGAGCCAACCCCACACACCTACATCAATTTGATACACAAGGCAAGAAATCTACCTCAAGCGACACATGCCATTTGCTCCTGAAGCAGTTTCACCTCAAAAGTCATATCTTCACTCTTCTCACAGATTAGGCTGACAGCAGAATGGTGGCCACAGGCGGAACGGTTTTGCTCCAAGTCGAGTGCCTGAGGGTTGCAACCACTCAATATGCCCGTTAGATCTTAGAAAAACAGCATCCTGATAGAGCAACTACCAAAAGGCACCTTGCTCATACCATAAGAAAGCATTCAGAGAAAAGCCTTTGATTTAACAACATAGCAAAGAATCATGTCCACCATGTCATTAAATTCAGATTGGATTTAAATGAGACTTTGCCCCTTCTCACCTTGTTGTCCACATCTCCTGATAAGTCCATTTACTGTGGTCCATGTCAACTAGCTGAACAACGTCCTCAAGCCCACAGAGGAACAGTGTGACCTTGTCTTTTTTTCAGCATGGAAAGAAATGCTTCACCTTACCCCCATCTTATTACTTGTGCCCTAGGTCACACAAGGTCACAACAGATCCTCCCACGTTCCTCTGCACCTTCTTTGAGAAGTGGGCTCTGTGGTGTTTGTGCGAGTGAGCGGCTGGACATAGAAAGACCTCCAGACAACCTTGGAGGGCCTTTTCCAATCTATACAGCCAGCAGGTGATGGTTATCTGTACTATAGCTGGTAGGAGACGCTCTAATTGTGTGAAGCCCCATTATTGTCATGGTGGACAAAGAGAGTCTATTAAGTTCAAGCTATAAGATCCAAGTGAAGCAAACCAAAGACTGACATGTCCAAATCACGCCAGCTGGCATCAGCTCCACACATATGTGTAAACTGTGCTGTTGTGTTTAATAAACTACCACATTCTTGCACATACACTTTAACTCACATATCAATGAAACAAGCACTGAGCGTGCTTTCTCCTGAAGAAATGTCAGATTTTGAAGTGTTCATACAAAAGACGAGCAAACATGCCAATTTATTTGGCCATGGTTTAAACAGGTGTCTAACATCGAAAAAGTGAGAACGGTTCAGAGACAACTGTTGCTACCAAAGACAGTCGGAGATAATCTTGTGTCAGAAATTGAAAGATGGCGGTGACACCACATTCCACAGACGACTGTTGCTATGACCAATTGTTACCTTCCACCCAATCGAAATGCGATACAAAAGGATGACCACTACAAAAGAATGGCAGCAAAAACAAACACATTAACAGATTTCCATGCAGGTAGAACACAAAGTATGCGAGATTTCTAAGTAGGGGAAAATTGTGCAGTAGTAGACGCATCTGTAAGATGCACTTTCAATTGTTTGATTTGGAATCACCAATAAAGTATGCACATGGATGATCGACGTATAGTACATATGAATACAAAGATATCTTGTAGCTTTCATCAGAGATTCAGAAAAGGTTCATACCTAACACTGTGTATCTTGTAATGTAATGGATTGATATATTCCCACAGTCGGTAGCAGTCGACATAATATTCTTACATCGATCTTTCCCAAACAAAGCACCAACCTTGTGATACATTTTTGTAAAATCAAACTACTGAACCATCTTTCCCCCCATTTTTAACATATTTTTCTACACCCCGCAGAATTCCCGGTCTGTAAAGGTAGCCTCTTCTTCAAAACAAACCGGTGTGCCTGAAACATGCAGTGGTCTGTTAGGAGACATGCTGAGAGGAAATGGCTACGATCTCGGTGGTGATTTTGGTTGAATGCCGACACACTTCGTGTGTGTGCTTAAAAGCATCAGTGACACTCAATCCTGCTCAGAAACTACTTAGAAAAATAAACACAGCTCCCATTCCAAATAAATGTCTGTTTGGAATGAACTGCTGGACCAGTGCTTTGGATTTGGTTATTACTGAGAGAAAGAACGGAATATATTTTGTAAATGAACTTTTTTGTAAAAGTGGGAATTCACTTTGAGGGTGGTGCAGATCAAAGGTGGTGCACTGCTTGTTTGGTAGGGCAGACTACCAACAGCTACATTACTCTGGCGCGGCGGCACCTGGAGAACACTGAGGCTTGTGTTTTAATGATAGAAGCCTGCAGCTGTCCTTTCAACAACTTATGTCTCCTTTTCCCCGAGACCTGGGCAAAGGCTTAAAGGTACTGTGGGGACAAATATATAAATACAAGAGCAAACACTACATACATGTTTACATAAACATACAGGTATACTTCTGGATTTGGTTTAATTGAAATTTAGTGGGGGTAATAATGCTCATTTTCAGCCGAGTTCTTTTTAAGTAAGTCCAAGAAGGTTAATAGGTATTGTACTTGGCAATTCCTATTCTATCAGCAGCTTTTCGTCATCTGATTGGTGTTTATTGGCGATGTACTTAACTTGGTGTGGCTGCCCTGGGTGTTTTCTACTTCTTCATTTCTGTTTTAATTGCCTGCTTCCACCTGTGGAGAGAGGAGTTGAGAGGTTTTCCCCTCTCGCTGACAAACACAGCAAGCTTTGAGATGTCAGCCGCTCTCTTTAACGGGCCAATGACAGTTTCCTCCTGTCACAACTCTGACTTCCTGTATGAACATAACCTCATTAAAACTGCCACCCTGGTCTGTGGGCGGGCCTCTTGGCCCTCCCCTCCAATTAAGAGCAGTGAGGGCTGCTGCATTGACAACTCCCACTTTGAGTTAAAATCCTGGCGCTCTAGGGGCTAACGCCATGTGTCAAAACATAATTATGATCTCAGCCGTACCTCTGTCCAAAAGAGAGAGAGTGAGAGGGAAGAAGGAAAAGAGAGAGAGAGAATCAGTAGACTAGAGGTCAGTGAACGCAAGCAGTGGTGGGAATAATGAACCAAAAGGGATAATGAGTATGTTTGACCATAATGTGTTCTCACCCCCTCCCCCACAGATACAATAAATATATGCCTTCAAAATAAAGTGCAGTATGCATTCCATACATATCAGTTGGACAAGGGCATGCTCATGACATGTCCACTGATGCGGTTTCTTCACAGCAGCGAGGGTTAAGTTCAGCGGTCGGAGTCACAGCCTGCACGTGTTAGGGATGTCTAGAAATGATGGAGGGTGATACCACTTTTTCACCCCATTATCTTTTTGCATTCACAGTTCAACACACACAAGCTCACACATTCACAGGCCCCCGCCCAGGTGCCGTCTCTGAAAAGACCCACTCCCTCTGAACTCTTATCCCAGCATGTGAGACATGTTTAGCATGCCAGCTGATGCGAGTTAGTGGTATTTTGTCCCCGAGGATGGTGCACAAAGATGAAGAGGGCAAAGAGAGGGGAGGGGGATTGCAAGAGGGAGGTCGCAGAAGACTGACACCAAAGGCCACCCCCTGTCTGTAGCACACAGCGATGCAGCGAGGCCTCAGTGACCCAGTAACAGGACACTGCAGGGGCCAACACACTCCAAGCTGTGCCGACTGTCACAGCTGCCAGTCAGCTACGTTTGATCACCAACAAATTATGATACCTATGTACCCCGCAATGCCAACCACACACTGATAAAGACTCTTTAATTAAATGCACATTTCAGCAAATTAACAACACAATTATTGCAAGTGGTAATTTGCTGTGCGCCGACATCCTTCCAGCTTCAGGTACACGGGAGAATTTCTCCTCATCCGTTACCATTCAGCAATCCCTCCCCCAGCTTTTGTCCTTTCTCCTGCTTGTCCTGGATGATGGAAATGAGGTGGGGCTGAAGACAGGAACAGACAGGTGTTCAGGTGTGTGATGTTTGACATGCTCACACAGCATGCGTTCATCACAGGAAGGAGACGTGTTTGACAGCCACGACTCCCTGACCATGATTACATTATCTCTCAGTGTGCTGCTGAAGGTCAGGGGAGAGCCCCAGCTACAGAGCAGAAAACCAAACACTTGTGAGACACTCATAATGAAAGAGAGTGAAAAACTTCACACACATTTTTTTTGGTTTTACACTATATTACCAAACATGTATCACTGTGGTATTTTTATGAATGATAATCTGCTGATATATGAAGGAGGACGCCGTAGAACACAAACTGAATAGCATATTTAAATTAAAAGAAAACTCACACAGTGCTGACTTTGTTTCATGAAACCGTCTCAGAAATCTGTGGACACAGTTAAGTCTTTTAGGATCTTCCAATTTACCTAAATAGGTTAGCCATCTCTGACATGTGTTCCTAACTATAACAGCTGGAGTGAGTATGTTCTGTATATGCGATGGTTGAAGGTTAACCCTCTCGCCTCACAGTGAAGATGGTTAGATGGATGTTTGAAGAGCAACTCCCACAACCCAATTGCGTCTGTCATTAGAGTGATCTGTGCCTTGACATGCTCCAGCAGTGCATTATTTGATATGTGACTCAACAATGCATTGTTGAAAGTATCTTTGAAAATATTACAAGTAAAATCTCAACCATAACTTACAACACATGATTGAGTGAGGAAAAACGGACACACAACCCTGTTAAAAAAAAGAAAAAAAAGAAGACAAAGTCAAAGTCACCTTGTGAGAAGCACACTAGAGAAGGTAGAAGCTCACAGCATGGCCTCAGCAAAGGCGGCTGAGATTAGGAAAACCATCCTTAAATATTACCAAATTGGCAGTTCAGCTTTGGCATGGGGTGAAAAATGTTCAGGATGAACAGAGAATTGAAAAGAGGAAAAAACAGATCATTTAAGGTCAACTGCAGAAAAGGGGGGAAAAAAGACAATCCAAGAGTTCAACGACACTGTAAAATGCCACTCAAGAGAAATTTCAGTTGCATAATACAGCAGCCTCTTCATCTCCAGGGTATTAACACAGCCTAACTTGGCTGGGAACATAGACTACTCAGATTAAATATGAAATATTTGTCTGGGACCTATGAATTATACAAAGCTTGGCACAATGATACAATTATTTACTCATTTGGGTTGTTTTTTTCATCCATTACACACTGTTCTTTTTTTTTTATTGAATATCAACAAACCAAGCAGAGCAAAACAATAAACATTAGCTGAATAGAGATGTCAGTTACAGTGGCTACGGAGCCATTATGTGGCATTTCCCCCTGGGGTGGCAGTGTGACTGGAGAGGGGGGACAAAGGGATAAATGGGCTCAGTGTTTGTAATGGAGAGGAGTGTGGCTGCTGGCCAGGGATTTGAGTTAGCAGGCCTTGTCCTGGAGAGGAACACTTCACACTCTGCCAACTGGGGCTGCCCGTGCAGGGAATGGCATGGAGAGACCTCTCCTTTCTGGAACTCCACATCGTGTGCGTGTGTGTGTGTGTGTGTGTGTGTGTGTGTGTGTGTGTGTGTGTGTGTGTGTGTGTGTGTGTGTGTGTGTGTGTGTGTGTGTGTGTGTGTGTGTGTGTGTGCGGGAGAAAGTGATTAAGGAGAGTCCTCTGGAGCACGCTACTGAGTCCCCCTCTCTTATGTAGGCTGACAAAGAAAGCGCTGCTCTAGCCTGTCCACAGCATTACCTGCTTGAGCTGCGGGGTAGCCATGGCAAACTTGTGTTGAAATGCCACATAGTGGGAGTCGCTACATCTCTGCTGAGAAGGTCTTCATTGGGCTTTAAACAATCAATTTTAACCATTTGTTTTCCCAAACAGACAGGCCGGTCGGATTCTTTACGTTTACACACACAGAAACACACAGGGGCACAAACACACACACACTTTAATTGCTGTAAGTGAGTGAGTGTTTGGAGCGGGTGGACAGGTCTGGCTGAGTGGACGGTTTCACGCGTTCATGCACTGCTGCTCCAGCAGCATAATGAGGTGTGACGCATCAGACTAAGTGGCTAATGGGGTGTGAAGTCATTAGAACACTGCCTGTATCCCTCCAGCCCTCCCTGTCTCTAACGCCATCTCTCTATGCAACTCTATCTCGTCTAGTTGTGCTTTTACCACCCGCCCCTTCTATCTACTCAGTCCTGGTCATGAAATTTATTCTTTTTTTTTTTTTTCTTCATCTCCCAAAGCCCTATTTTTTTCTTCTATCTTTAATACATCATCGAATCCAAGAATGCTCTTGTAGAAAATCGTCACTCGCTTCCAACCTGCTGATCTATGATACACAGTATTAGAAAAACCAACAACTTTTAAGAAACTTGAATGAAGAAGCTACAACATATCAACTGTCTCTAATTCAGTTCATCCGACGGAGGATTAAACACACAGCTCGCATGAGAACGCCACGGCGTATACTGTATGCGCAAATGGTGGAACACGTTAAAAAAAGTCGAGCAGGAGTCTACCATCTGTTCAGTGGGATCAGACGAGGTTGTAAACAGCTGTAAGAATAGAGAACAGACTGAAGACAGTAAAAATAAATATCTCTGTCCTGCTGTCAGTTTTGCATAGTTTGGCTCCTTCACTAATCCTCGAGTCACTCGTGTCCACGTGGAGGGCACAGACGGAGTCGTCACTATGTGACCTTTGACCAACCCACATCAAATAAAGACCTTTGGAAACTTGCTGAAACATAAATCTACTTGTCAACACAACTATTAGCTGGTATTTTGAATTAATGTCTGAACAGCAACAACAATAAAATCAATAATAATACAACCTGAATTTCAAAACATTGTTGTTCTTAGAATTCTACTTAATAAATATCAAATAGATTTGCCACTACACTTAGACAAGTTAGAGAACATTAAATATATTTGATTGCTCTTTCAAAATGAAACCCCAGAAATATGTCCTAACTAATACAAAAAACATTCACAGCACATCTAAATAGGATAAAAACCAAAGAGCCAATATAACAATATGATATCTCATAAATGTGTTCTCCGGGGTTTAAGGTAAAATGAAGAGATATTGGCATTATGAGCAGATAGACTTTCAACCTAAATAAATAGGGCAATGGGTATTGAAAGAACGGCATGGTTTTTGTTTTCAATCCAGAAAAACTAAACAAAACAACAAAGCTGGCCAAAAAAGAAAGGGACCAAACATAACGATGGAGCACAAGTATGCAACTCAAAACAATAAAACAACTAAACATAATCACGTTAACATGATCCATTAAATAATTTAAATATGTGTACTTTTCTTCCTTTGAATAGATTTACAGTACTTTTTTTTTTTTTTTGTATGATAGTGTCTCTCAATCGGTGCTGTGAAGATAATCAGGAGGTGTTTGCAGTCTGCTATGCAAGCGTGCGCCGTCAATTTGTAACCAAATAAGTCAGCCTGTTCTGCTTCCTGTGTCTCCGTGGAGCGTGCCTGTGTGTGAGAGAGCACACACCTGCAGCTGTGGCACCAACCCGCCGTGTAACTTCATTAACCTTTTTTACAAAGCCGTGCATGTCGAGATCCTCCCAACAGATTATCAGCAGCGAGTCCTCCCACGCGTCTACTGAAAGATACAGCAGCGCTGTGTAAGTTGGAGGAGATAACACAAGGTATTTGCTTTTCCTTTGATTTCAATGCACCCTCTGGTGATAACCTTCACTACTTCAGTGTTTTGTTTTTTTCTTTCTTAGCGTGGTCAACAAAAAGAAGTAGTCAGATATACAGACAGTAAACAAGAGTAAAAGAGAAAATTGATAAAAAGGCCGAACCATCTATAGCTGTGCTTTTTGTGGAGAGGATCTGTTCCTCATAAAGATATGACACCCTGGCTGTAAATGACGAGGGCACTAACTATGAACTTGCTTAAAGCTGAATCATGAATATGAGGAAAACACTACCAATAAAAATAAGTGGTCGTACTCGACATAACTCACGTTATCTTTGGTCGTTAAACTTTGCAACAGTTTTTTTTTTTTTTTTTTTTTCCTTCCCCAAGTGCAAACACTTTCTTGAAAAATGTACATCCTTTCTTCAATGAAAAAGTACATGAAAGATCTAAGAAAGCTGCTCTGCTCTGCTCGCTGACTTTCGGGAGTAGTCATTTAGTGTCTGCAGCGAGAGGACAGAGAAATCTTGAAACGCAGTGAAACATCATATTCCCTCGACAAAGGCAGACACCATCCCCAGGCACTGATCCAGGTTAACTTTCACATTCTATCATATAACAGTGAGGTCAGGAGCTGTGATAGGAGAATCTGATTCCACACTTGCCCGTAGTGATAGCCCTTCCCAGGGAGCGTGTCTCCTCCCACCAGGGATAAGGAGATAACGCTGACATTGCCAGGAGAGCTCATAGACTGGAGGAATCAACAGTTTGAAGCTGCAGACTTCTACAAACTCCCATCAGGCCTCATCAGCGTCCCGGGTCCTTCGGAAGCAGATAACAGTAGTTTGCGCAGGCGAGATCAGGCTATGCATTTTCACAGTACAGCGGGTCTATATTTCAACTGCCTGAGTCACTGTAACTTTTCCAGCATTGATTAATTTTCAGTGCAGGAAATAGAAATCAATTAACATTACTTTTAAAGTAGGAATTCACGCTGACATAAAGATTCCCCAAACGAATCTGCGCTAACAATGCTCTTGACAAGGATAATGATCACATCTTCTCCAGCATGTGCAGGCAAACCCTGTTTTACTCTAAAAAGTGTGGTGAACAGATACAGTTGTACGAGTTCAGTCTCATTGGTACAGTTGGAAAAATGTAAGTTACTGTTTGGATTAAAAACCTTGACTAAACAAAATTTGCGAATTAGTTTTAAAAAATATCTTATCAATCACAGCAGTTCACAATTTCCTCATGTGAAGATGTGAATTTCATTTCTAACATATTTAAAAAAAAAATAAAAGTCTTATAGTTGACTGTCTGTCCAATCGCTAACCAGCACCAGAAATAACCATCTGTTAGTTTCATTCATGTCCAAGGCTGCTTAACTGCAGCCACCTGCCATCAGCTGCAGCTATAGCACTGTCATGTAGATGGCAGTTTCAATATGTAGTGGGAAATTGAAGCAATGTTCTCTCACCAAACTTACACGGTAAAGTGTTTGTAGATTCATCAAGGTAAAAAAAAATACGGAAGAAGGAAAGTTATATCAGAACAGAATGGCATATAATCACTGCTCAGGAGTAATGCATCATCTAATTTAGATCATTTATTTGTACATTAACCGGCACAGAATGAAGGCTTCAGCTGCGAGCAGTCTTAACAATGACCAGCCCAATTTGATAGTTTACAGGGAAGATTCTGTGATCCTGCAACGTCTGTCATGACGACACAGCTCGTCCCAACAATGGTCTTGGAAGATATGCTTTAACTTAACTTTGTTAAAGATGAAGGGTTCGGGAAGTTAATATAATATGTTAAAGCACAGTGTCTGTCAAGGAAAAGAGTCAGGAACAGTCTGGAACCATTTCTGGTTAAATCTATACTAATCAGTATGCACTTCCTTAAGGTTAGAGCCCTTGTAGTCATATGGTGAATAAACATGACTATTGCAGGACATACATGCATCCATTGTGTCACAGTACAAAAAAGGTCTTGAATTTACCCAAACGAAGTTGAGCAAGTGTCTTGACACATATGTGAAGTCCAGGTGAAATTTGACTCAAATCTTAGTTTGTGTGACATTATTTGGAACTTTTTATCGAAGAATCAACATTTTGATGTGATTCACAGTGAAAATAGTCGCTAGTTGCAAGTTGTTGCAGCCCAGTTAGATACTAGATTTAGTAACATATTTATACATGGTCACATGCCCTCCCACTATATCAGATCGACATTGAAAATCAGATGCTCTTTTAATGCACTGCGTTCACTGTGTTTACTAAATGCATGGATGCGTCAGGCAGTCTCGTTCAGAAGAAAATACAGTTATTCCAACATATTTTATTGTCGCTACACATTACTCCTGCTCAGCGATTATATCAACCATGTCTTTTCCAGTACGCAGCTGTGGTATTCCTATGAGCCAACCAAGTTGGGGTACATATTTGTCTAAAAAGGATTCACTTACATAAGCATAAAACTGCATTTCCCCACAAAATAAACAAAGCCAATTGCATTTCCAGTCCAGTGCACGACCTACTACCAAGGGTACTAAACATGTGTCCTTTAGCGTTCCGCTACACCACAAAAAAACGTTGACCATAATTGCATGTCCTTACACACATAAATCAGTTTTTGCGTACTGGTACGGGAACTACATTCATAAAAATATAAAAGCATTATGCCCTTCACTTTGTAAATGGTTTAATACGATGATTTGTCTCAAACATCGGACTCATGCATGACTACGGGCCACTAAAGTCAGTATTACTATAGTGTGACGGCAGCTGTTGTGTCACCCAGATGGATCAAAAAAATACAAAAGTAAAAAAAGTAAAATACAGATTCTACCTTCTGAAATCAGGTTTTGTTTGTTTTTGTTTTTAATGCACGGCAGTGACACAATCAGCTTCACACACTATGAAACAATGCAAATAAATGATTTTGAGTGGTGGGAGGGAGAAATACTTTTGTGGCTAAACAAGATCAAAGAGGTTAGAGAAATGTTTGATCATTTCTTGGTAAAATGTGCTTTTCTGCAAAATTTTATTGATACCAGTTGAACAGATCAATTACAGTAGATACACAATGAAACAAGTCAAAAATGGCACAGGGATAGAAAAATTAATCGTGCATTCAGAATTATCGTTAAGCGGTCTTATTCACACTTATTTGAAAAAAAAAAAACGATGACCAGAGAAACAAGGTGAGCATCATGTGTGTCAATTCTGAAGGTACACACAAGGTTGCTTCAACCACATATTTTATATTTCACATAGCAAATAGAGTTCTGCTTTTGTTTTAATGACAGTTAAGCTTTTGCTAAAAAAAAAAAATAAAAATGGCTAAAGGTGCATGTCACCTAAGCTTTAATGTGTGATGGAAATCATAACTGACATGGCACATAACAAGTGCATGTTGGACTGTATGGAGTAAAAAGTATTTCAGAAAACATGTGATTTAAGCGCGTGGCATAATTGTAAATGATTTCAAAAATAGCATTTTGGTTCAGCCTTTTTATTTATGAAGTACAATATGTGCGGTCTCTATATAAGTTCAAGTGGACATGATGTGGAGTGAGTGTTGGTTTTCGATTTTGAGTAAATTTCCACTACAGTGTGTACAACTTCGAACAACACATTCCCTCCTTTTTTTTTCTGTGCTCATGACAATGTCAGAAGCTTTTATGAATAACGTTAACATGTGGTAATTTATAGTGTGAAGAAAACAAATGGTTAGTTCTTTTTTCAAGTACTTTCACACAATTATAAATTGATGCGGTATAAGAGTTCTGGCTTAGTATTACAAAATCCTTCCCAACAGTTATACATCAACCAAGCCTGGGCACCGCAAATGGAGCACATTTAATTTCCAGGGCTCTCCGGAGAAATCCATGTGTAATGAGATCGATACTCACATTTGATTATTTAGCTTTTAATATGAAAAGATTAGAGCTGCCCCCAAAAGGATTAAATGTTCATTTGAGGGCCACTGGTGTGTGGCCATTACTCTTGTAGGGATTAAGTAAACTAATTAAGCAGAATTTGCATCTGGAGCTAATTGGGTGTATACATTTAGAGAATTGGGGGACGGCTGTGTGCACGGTTTTGTCACTTGCCATTCAGACAAAGTCAAATTAGTATCAGGTGATAAACCAGGTGAGCCGGGGATTATGGCTAGAGGAAGTAAATATGAGAGGAGATCATTATAGAGTGGCTCTAGAGGCTGCTCGCTCGGTATAAACAAGAATATAGCGCTGCTGGCTCTGTTGGCTGGTGGAGCCTCCCCTGTCTGAAGTGGCGGGTCATCTGTAAACAGCAACTGCTGTGCAGCAGGTGTGTATCCATATGCACATGGCTGCAGTCGTGTGGCCTGGGACGGAGACAGGAAACCGGGGCCTCATTAAGCTGGTGTTACACCAGGTCAGCAGCAGTGCTCAACAGGCAGCACCACCAGGGGACAATTTGGTAATGCGCCTGTCGCACTGCTACCAAAATATTACATCAGCAATATAATACCAACACGTCTTAAGTTTTCAGACAAAGCTTAACATTTGTTGGACCAGACATTCACCCTTCATTCAACTCCCCATTCTGTTTCTTTAGCCACACATTGCTTCAGCTCTAACTACCAACAGACAGCCATAATGGCAAATGACTCGCACTTGGAGTTCCATTAACCCGATGGTTCCTCCTTCTATTACATGTCCTTCTGTGATGTTCATGGTCATAACAGGTAGAGTGAAATACACTTCCGATGGCAGTCCTACTGTAGTCCATATGTCAGAGGAAGGCTCTATAGCCTCGCCATTGGAAAGGGGTCAATCTCTCAACCCTAATGGGTCTCTGGATCACGTGACACGCAAGTACTCTGAAACACTCGTTACAGCAGATAGGAGCAAGAAATGATTATCAAGAGGTCAATTTATGCAAAGGAGAGGCAGAATGACAGAGTGAGGGGTCACAGCTCGTCCATATCTCTTGGCATTAAAGATTGACATGCAGAATCTGAGATGGCCTCCACGCCGCCACGCTCCTCACCACACGCACGCACTTCCCCATTTAAATATCTGACAGACGATGAAAGTGCAGCTATTAAAATGTCCGCCAAGCGCTTCAGGAATGAAATGGGGGAGATAAAAGAATCCCCCTGGGTAATCAACGGGGCTATGAATTAGCCGTGAGTTTTAGATGGGGGGGGGGGTTAAAGGAATGGGTGCATGTTTCCTCATTTGTCATTCGCTCTTTTTGAAAGCATCAATCCAGAGAGAATGCTAAAAAAAATATATGCTCTCCTACTAAAGATGAAAAAATTGCCACTTTATGGCTATGGAGAAACACTGAAAGGTAAATGTAACTAAACCCCCATTTCTTCTAAAATTGCTGACAGCCTTCCCTGGGGTCATTTGGGAGTTTACCCATATCATTACAAACTCTCATTCTTTCTGTCTATAAACACCTGAACCAGGTGTGAATATACTTGTCTATTTTGTAGCAACTTAAAGTCAGTGTAAAGTAAGTTAAGAGGTTTCCCTGTCGATGGCTGGATATTGTCATTTTGAATTGCCAGCATACATGAAACATTGGCTCATTAAACTTACTAATCATGTGTGATCAATTCAAGCGAGTGTCTTCCTTCATAATCCGATCAAAGGATGTATTTATTCAGAGCAACGCCACTGGTTTGGTTTTTTTAGCGATGCCATGTTGATGAAGAGCTGAGGACAACCAGCTACACACCGGCTCCTACACTGGTCATTACACCATTTTAGTGATTTTAATCAAAGAAGACAGGCCTTCCAAAATTGCTATTATCCATTATCAGAAACACTTACCCACCAATTACTGTAAGTTAAACTGAAGCTTAAAAGAGCTACATTATTGATCCCATAGGGGAAACTATTTCCGTTGGGCATTAGGAACAGCGAGCGGCACTCAAGGCTTTTGGCACCTTGCTCAAATGCCCACATTGGTGAAAATAAGGCTGAGGCAAGTGGTGGATTTCACTTTTTTGCCCTACATCTATTGTTGGTCCAGAAATTCAAGCTTGGGCTCTTGCAGTCACAAGCTCACTCACACATGCAGACCAGGTAAGAGATCTTCAACATGTAACATGCTAGTATGCTTCATTTATAGCCGCTGACAGAGCATAATATTTAATTTTCAGCTGCTTGTTAATAGCTGTGATATAACATTTCTACATTGAGTTTCAGATTCAGTCTTTAACAGTAATTTATTCATCCTCTAGGTGCATAGAACAGAGTATAAAATATCATGGCGTGAAGACCAAATCTTGTTTAAATTTAGCCGTTGGTTTCTGGAATCATTCAAATTTGACTGAGTTGGTACTAACAGCATTTTCCATGTCTGTGTACATTTGCACAAGAGTGTGAATGTGAACAGCGTTTTGACGTCTTTTTTGCTGGAGAGGCAACACAAGTTTGGTAAATTACTAACTACTCTTTTCCATCCGGGTCACAAAACTGTATTTAACTGTGGTACTCTGATGTTATTTTTGGTCCATGTGAGTTTTAGTTCAACAAGGATTTTGTGATGAGCAATTTGAACACCCTTACGTGATATTTAAGTTTATCACACTTGATTATGACCAATCATGTTATGCGAGCAGAAGAGGATGGAAAGTGTGTTGTGAAGGGACCAGGGGTCTGAAAATATCTAAATACGAAGTGTATCTTCATTGCTCTGGATGTACTGGTGAGGTCACAAGTGTTTGCTCAGGCAGTCTAACAGTGGCTTTGTTTGAAGATCAATTGTGTCCTTCGAGGCTTGATATTTAAGCCAACTGAGCACCAAAGGACTTGGGTATCACAAAATATGTGCTTTGTCAGGGATTACGGCAAAACCCAAAAGCAGACTCATGCACAGGAACAAAAGTTCAGAGAATTTACTATAAAATTCAGGTTTAACAAATCAGGCGAAGGTATCTAGAGGATAAATCAAGAGGTACGTCCAAAAACTTGAGGAAAGACCAAAAAACAAGAGAAGGTGGTGAGGAAACAAGTCTACTGAGATGATCTGGCAACAGACACATGAGGACATAGGAATTATAAACACTGAGGAGGGGAAGACACAGGCGAAACACATGAGGGAGAATCACACACAGAGGGAGGGCAGGGAGGAAATATGCAGCGACAGAGACAAGACAGGTGAGTAACAAAATAAAACAGGAAGCGATGAAACAAGTAAGACTTGACTAAAACAAAGGAGACCTGACATGTTGTTTTTGTGTATTGGTGATGTATTCTTGCTTACCGTACCCGACATTTCAGTTCTAAACTGTACTTGCTAATGCCATGTTGTAAAGAAAACTGATGAAATGCAGTGGAACCATAATCAGGGATGAAACTCGAACTCTCAGAGAGGTGGCGTTTTAATGTTGGCTATGAGCATTTGCTTTGCATCGTGACCACATGAAGAAGACTGCTGACCCAAGTAGGCAAAATGCTCACCTGGCATAACTCAAAGAGGCTCAAGGATGTCAGTCAGGTGATTAAAAGACATGACAAGGGTGACTTAAAATTATCTCCCTATGGAGGAATTCTGGAAGCAGCCTACTGGGAATCAATCCAAGGACATACCCAAAAGGGATTATTCCAGCTCATCCTGCGATCTCTCAGGAGGTGAAGGATGTGTTAGAAGACTACTTTTGATTGTTTGCTTCCTTTTAGCATGGACCTGCATAAGCAGCAGAAAATCAATGGAACTTGTTTGCTGCATGTGTCTCTGGGCCTGATTAGGTCATTTTATTCTTAAGCATTTCACTGTATGAGCAGTCATTTTTTAAAAGCTTTAGTCTTCTTTTCCTATTATCTTTAGCTGTTTATTGAATAGACGGTTTAATAAAAAACAGACTTTGACAAGGTCAAAAGTGTTCTAAATTCAGGGATAACCTTAGTCTGTATTCTGTAGAGTAGTATTTTTATGTCGTAAAAAAAAAAAACAACCGCTTTATATATTTTGCGGAAGCTTACAAGGTTATAGCAGAGGAAATTATAATATTGGAAAATGATCTGGCCATTTCAAGCTGCAGTTCATACTGAGTAGAATAGGCGCTTCCCTTTTTTGTAGGATTGTTGTGTGTGGAAGGAGACTTCGGAATACATACAGCAAATGGTCATTATGATTTTATTTTTTTTTTAAGTGTGGGCTTATCATGTTTTAACACCAACTCTGTTGTAATGCATATAGAAAGCCACACTACCATCAGATAAAATTGGCTGCAAGGCAATTTAAACCAGACGGGGATATCATTCAGTTGGTTAAGAAAGCACACATTGTGGGCCCGAGTCGCAGTCCCTTCATGAACCGTTTAAATCGGACACTCGTATGGCTGCAAGAGGTACAAGAGAAGGCAAAATGTATTCCTGCTGTTTACCATAAAATGAGATTAAAATTGACTGGCACAAACAGAAAACATCATTTAAATGCATCAGCTCTTGCAATTTGCTAGAATGTGAGTGCGGTCCATGCACTGGCTGTGTGAAAAAAAGGACACTATGGTTGGTGGTGCCGTCGACTCAAATTTTCTTTAACACATACCTCATTTAAAGGGTACGAACCGTTAACAGTTACAAATAGAAATATAATTTAATTGAGCAAAGTGAAAAGGAATGTTGCTCCATGTAGTAATTGCCTCAGAGGCAGGATAACCACCCTAGGGAAAAGTGTGGGTCAATTAAAAGTCCCGGGTGTGATAGAGCAAATATTTGACCTAATCTTTGTTCGTTGTTCCTTGTACCACGAATAGTAGCATCTACATCAATTCATTGAAGTTACTGTTTCAACAGGCTGCAACCTGCACCAAACAAAGACCAATGCATGCACATTTTGAATACGCAAACAGCACAGCGAAGGGCCCTAAATCCCAAACTCAAGCCAAAGGTACTCTCAGTGAGGTGAGTGTGCTAACCACTACACCACTGTGCAGCCACGGGGCATCGAAAGGTGACTTTGATTGTGATTTATACTATGAATGTCGCTGTTGCCATCATTGAGTCATTTATAATTGGTTAATCATTTCCGAATTAAATTTCTTCGCACTGTCAAAATGTGTTGCGATTGTGTGTTTTGAGCTTTATTATTTTTAGCAGCATTCAGGTCCTGTTTACACGAGAATGATCTTCTGAAAATCTTTTTTTTCAGTTTTCCGTTACTGAATTACTGATGCAGGCAGATTTTGATAACAATTGTCGTACACGTAGGAGAAAAGATTGAAACACTGCAGTTTGCATGCAAAGCTCTTGCTTGGTATGTTTTTGTATTGCAATCACAACATTTGACCATTTTCCTGTTGAACAGGACTTTAATCTACGTCCAATGAGGCAACAAAGCTCCGTCAGAGGCAGCAGCTCAGGTGTTAAAGCTTGAACTTGTCTCGGGGGTGGGCCAGAGTGATGCTGGCTGAGGACAACTGAGGTGAAGGGGTTTGGAGAGGAGCGAGGACCACTACAACGGCCTCTGTCCCAGGCCAGGCTGTGAGCTGCAGCCCTGTGCTGATAAGACTGTAATAGTCCTCCTTAGAGGACCCAGGGCTCCGCTCCCCTTATTAGTCATTTATCACACCTGGCAGCCTCACTGAACCATAATTACTCTTCCCTTATCCCCCCGCACTGTCATGTCCATGAGAGCGAGTGGGGCAGAGGGGGGCAGGGAGAGAAACAGCGGTGAGAAACAGTGTTCGAAGAGAGTGGACTGAGAGAAGGACAGAGGAGTTCAGAGAAAGAAAGTGCTGCTGAAGAACAGTCATGAACGGACAAAATATACACTGGACATATGTAGCACACACAACAGTATACCAGACGCACAGACAGAAAACGGTTTCGGGTTTTTCTTAACGCAACACGGAGGGAAAAGTAGCACTGTGGTAAACCTTTTTTAAACCTGGCTTTCAATACACCATATGCATGCAATGATGGAAAGGAATGTAATCTCACAGATACACCCCTCGCAAACAGACCAGCCTTTGTGGTACAAATGAGAAACAGTTGTTCTGCCCAAAATCACTCCTACCAATAGTTTGACAAGACAGGACTTTAAAGAAAAAGAAGGAAAATCTCCTGGGCTAAAAGGGGCTAACAAGAAATTGTGTAAGCATGAAATTAGATACATTAACACTTATTAAGGTATGTACTGAGGAGGGAAAATACAGATTGAAATTTAAGAGATAGAATATATGAGTAACCCTGGCACAAGCATTCCACATAATTTAAAGATTTTTATTTTTTTTTTTTAAATTACAACTACTGTGAAATTAAAAAAGACAGATGTAAATGTTGTTCTAATGTGTGATGGGAAGAGGCTGCTATGGAATTCCAAAAACCTCTTCTGCATCAGTATTAGCAGAAGAAATCTTTCTCCTTCACGACAAAAGTTGCTCAACTTTGCACAACCTCTGCTTCTCCGTCTGTTAGGAACACAATGCTAAGCTTGTCAAAATAGCTTTCCACACTCACATTTCTTCCGCGAGTGAGTCGCAGAGACATTTCCTCCACCAAGGTTTTACTTTGTTGACACGTGTCTGGCTGTCACGAAAACACCCTCCTCGACACTGTAAGCAGATCCAGATGTGAGACACATGCTTCCAATCCCACACTGAGGTTTGCCTACTAGACCCCAAATCGCCCAACCCCGAACAATTGAAATCAGGTCTCACACTCCGATTTGTTTGATTAGAAAAATGGTTTCAAGTTTCAGAAACAACTGAGGATTAGTTAGTTGTTTTTTTTTTTCTTACCTTTTTTACTATATAAATAATTGCAGTGAAAGTACAGATAATAGTGCACAGCGCACATTACAATTCAGATTTGAAAGTGTTATGACTACTAAAGTACTCCGTAATGTTTTCAGAAACACTTTTTGCCGAACTGTTTTAGTAATAAAAAAAGAGAAAGTTTGTGACCAAGCTGCAGCGTTTGAAGTCCAGGAGCAGACAGTCCTGAGTGACACGTTTGTCCAATCAGGTGAAGCACTGCCCCCCATGCTACATGCTACATGCTAAAGAGTTCTGGGGCTCACACGCGAGCCTAACAATAACCCGTATGCTACACGTATTCATGCTCATGACGTGTTCACGCTGGTTGTGCTGAAGAAAATAAATAAATAAAAATCAACATACCGCGTATGTTTAGTTTTTTTGTATTCATCAGCAGATACTGATGTGCCAATATCATTGTGCATCCCTACTTTGTACTTTTCAAGATTACCTTATGTCACTTGTTTCATCACTGTCATTTTGCAAAGTGTGACTAAATATCAGTCTGTGGACCTAATTCATGTAATTCATGTATTGAACTTGAGAAAATGATAACAACACTGGGACCCAAATGATAAAGATAATGTATATATTGTATACGCACAATTGGAGCGATGGCAGTATGTCAATTTTCAAACATACACAGACAGCATCTAAAAAGTCATGTTTCCAGTTTACTTTTGAAAGTAACATCCATTGTCGGACAGTAATACTCTGAGGTACTTAAGCAAGAGCAACAGTATTGTATAACGTCGTATAAAATCACAGTTCAAAATGTATCACATTTAGAGTAACTTCAAAGCTATAAATTTTCACTCATTTCGTGCAGGTTTTATTATACATAAATGAATTACACTGATCTCATCTTGTGCCTTTAAATCAGGAATCGCCAACTTAAATTTCTGTAAGGGCTACAAAAATGTCATCATACTACCACAGAGGTAAAATGTGACTGAGCATCTCTAACACCAGGATGTATGAGATGTATGTTATGGTTTTGTTTGTTTTTACCAATATGCATTCTTATTAGTGTAACTGCTGAGTATTTACAATTATATCATGTTAAAATGTAACTAAAAAGACTTTCCTCCTCACATCACCTCAAAAATCAATCATTTATAATGTATAAAAAGTGTCTCACAAGCTGCCAATTGTCCGTGTCAGCTTTAATATTTCAAAATATCGACATACCCCCCAACATAGTTTTATTTTTTTTTCTTCTCAAGTATTAAAATAAGGTGTTATAGACTGAAAAAAAAAACTCTACTCATAAAAGATAAACAAAAAGTGTGTTTTACGGCTTGGTTACAACAATTATGGGAATACTCTGTGCACAAAGGACGTACACTCAAATTACTGCCGGTACACAATGAAATTGTCAAGGAGGAACAGTTTGAATATGCAGACTCCCTGGATGCCCTCTCATTGCCCGGTCCAACTGGAAAGAACTGTGCCAACAGTTGTGTCGTCCTTCACAGATGGGGACCACATCAGGACTCACACAGCTAAGTCCAGATGTGTGAGAAGAGGGAGAACAGAGGGACTGCAGCAGGGAGGGAGGGGAGGGAGAAAGTGGAAGAGAAATGGGATTGCATGAATTTTTGCTGTCATTAAAAAAAAAACCAACAGATGTGTGAGTCCCAGAGGAAAGACATCTGGCTTCTCTCTTTCACTCTCGCCCCCTCTCTCTCTCCTAATGTTTCTTACCCTCACTCATTCGCAGACACACACATACACACACTCGCTTCGTCTACCGTGTAAGGTGAGAAAATGGAGAATGCTCTTGGCTTTTTAAGATCCGTATTTCTGCCTTCCTCCATTTTAACAGGCGTTTTATGGAGCAGCTTCCTTAATAGCCACTCACTTATAAAACAAAGCTGTAATGACATGCAAATGACTCGCAGGGAAACACTGTAAAGAGGATGTGATGTATGGGCCGTCTGTGCTCCACACACACACACACACACACACACACACACACACACAAACAACAAAGACAAAGTGCCTGACAGAGCAACCTACAGAATTACTTTTCCCCACAATGTTAGACCACAGCCATTACAGTTAGAACAAAAAATAAAAAAAGATGGGCAAACTTGTAATATTTAAGCAAAAACTTTCCAATTTTATCGGAAAAACAGTTTCGTAATTTTTCAAAGTCATCAGGAAAATTATAATCTGTTTTTAGTGTTCTTGTCGAAGGTTCCAAGGACTTGTCATTTTTATTAATTCTCACACAATCTCAGAGAGGGACATAACAAACATATAGTTTGGTACAATCTTTGAGTTATTATTCAGTTCACACACCAATGGTGACAGTGGCCATGTAAGGTGTTCGATCTCCATTCGGACCAATTCTGGGTTCAGTGTCTTGCTCAAGGACACAAAGGTGTTTGAGCCAGAGCTGCCCACAGTCTCTGCAACCAGTGCATCCATAGCATGCATTATGGTTTTACATTTCATTTTGTCTGGTTAACATTATTCATTATATTCACTACAATAGGAACAGGTAAAACATTACGTTTACATGAAAGGGAGAAACATTTATTTATTGCTTTTTGAATTTCACTTCCTGTCATTTTCATACAAACACCCTGCCTATCCATCCATTAAAAACATATTGTTCTTTTCATCACACTATGAACACTTAAGTTCGCGATGAAAACAGAAAAAACTATGTCCTGATGTCCTGTAAGAATTCACTAAAATCATAATAAAAAAGAAAATTAAGGATTAAGAACATTTAAACAAATTCTTATTATATTAAGACATATTTTTAGAACGGAATGCTTTGTAAATCTAGTCAAGAGTACACAAAATGACGACATAAAGAGAACAGAAAAGTCATGAGTATTAAAGGTACGAACAACATATCTACTTCACGTACACTGAAATGAAAATTGGAATGGCCACATAAGGCTGTGCGATCGTGCTTAAAAGACTGCAATCTACAATTCAAATGATCACATGTGCCTGTGAAGGTGTCCATCTCTCTTCTGTGGGGTTTGTTGATATTATGCCCACAAGCTACTAATGGTCACGTCATGGTAAGTAGAGATCAACATGGATAGAAAGACGATAATGAAGAAGACCAATAACAGGCTGAGTTGGTGACAAAAAAACCACAATGTCCTATACATATATGGTGATTCTTGGATTCAGGCAGGTCAACGTTGAATAGAAAGATACACTATGTAAAACTTGCAAAGGAAGGGAAATGGGAAATCACAGACTCCATGACAAACTATGTGGTTCAAGGCATGGTGCTGATATACAGTTAAGCCGTGGGAGTTTGAGAAAATGGTCTGCACACTGGACAGAAATTATTTTTTAAAATCTGAATAATCCTGCTTGAGAGGGTTCACCAAAATGCTTATAGAAAGGCTGTTAACAATAAAGCTGCTGCATTTGTACATTATTATTTTTCCTAGTGCTATTTTTAATAGTTGAAGTACTACTCAATAGGAAGAAAAAAAACAAAACAAAACACCTTTACTTTTGCAGTATTGTTTGTATTATTTTGTATTATTTCTTTGTGTCATTATTAATACAAGAATAAAGTAGTGCATGTTATTTGATACTGTAAGGCAGACAAAATTTGCAGCTTGGGGCCTCATTATGTGTGGCCAATTCCTAGAATATGAATACATTATTCAGATAAAGACCTGCTAAGAAATTATACCAACTGTAATTACTCTGTTCACCAAAGGAGGGTGCTCTCAGAAAAGTATGAGACCTGACGAGATACTCTTTAGCGCCTTTTTCTTGTGTTGAGATGAGCCAAAAAACAAAAGGTTACCAAGAAAATTGTGGCTTTGTGGATGGTTTTCTGCATTCAAAATCATGTTGACCAGAAGCAAAAACAATTGATTTATGACTGCAGGTACTTTTAGGTACTCTTTAGCCCTGGATAGGAGCACAGTTGTGACAGATGTTAGCCAGCTCATTTTCAGCAGAGCTATTGACAGTTCCTTTGAAGTGTAGAGAATTACTGAAGTTCAGAATTCCTTTCACTGGAACAGAGGGGCCGAAACAATCCCACACCATAATCCCCCCTTCACCAAACCTTACACTTGGTACAATGCACTCAAACAAGTCCCGTTCTCCTGGAAACCGCCAAATCCAGACTCATCCATCAAATCCGCCAAACGGAGAAGTGTGATTCGTCACAGCCCAGAGAGCACTTCTCCACTGTTCCAGAGTCCAGTGGCGGTTTGCGTCACACCACTGCATTCGGCGCTTTGCATTCTGTTTGGTGATGTAAGGATTGGATGCAGCTCCTCGGCCGTGGAAACCCTCCATGAAGCTTTTCTCGGAGCTCATCTGAACATTACATGAAGTTTGGAGGTCTGCCGCTACTGACTCTGCAGAAAATTGGCAACCTATGTGCACCATGCCACTCACCATCCGCTGACCTGCTCTGTGATTTTCCGTGGCTACTTGGTTTGTGAGTCTCTCCGTGTGACTGTCTACTATGCTTCTGTGACACTGCAATTTCTCACCCTATCAATGTGACCAATTATTTCACAAATGTTTGTAGATATGGTCTGCATGCCTGGATGCTTGACTTTTTACACCGGTGGCCATGGAAGTGATTGGAACATCTGAATGCAATGATTTGGAGAGCTGAGCAAATATTTACAGAGTATATCTGTGAAAGTACCTTTTCAACAATGAACCACATCAAATGAAAAGAGAGAAACAGGTTGTCAGATGAAAGGCTGTTTCACCTCATACAGATTGGATGAGGAGACATTGACGCTTGTGTTTGGTCGAATGTGCAGCACCAAGTATCTCATCAAGGCATTGCAGACATAAATATTGGTTAATCCATTTAATGTTTTTTGCTTTTGTGCAGTTATTGAATGAGTCATTTTAAGAGCCCATTGCATTAAAAAATAAATGTTAGAGACAAACAAACGTTGTCTATGTTTTGTTTTGTGTTGAGTCCATAAACAAGAAGTATTATCAAATGCACTCGAACATCAAAAGCATATGTGCTAATAAATTGCATACATGTTCGGCACTGGATGTACAAATTAACAAAAAATAAGTAGAAGAAAAAAAAATCCAAAGTTAAATGAAGTTAATTTTAATGTTTATCAGTGGCACTACCTCTAAATTTGACCAATTGCACAATGACTACAGTTTCATTGCCCTCAGATTCTAAAGGAGTTCTATGGACAACACATTTCTGATTTGGAAGTTCAGCAACAGACCCTGATGTCATATGATTACATTTTTATTCAGCTCAGCCTTTGACCTGGAGCTGCTCAATTTAACTTTTTTTTTGTATACCCATGTAATTTTAATAATGTAATTTTACTGATCGTATCACTCGTGGTGCTATATAGATAAAGTTCTATTCTATTCCACAAAAACATTAACATAATGCAAATAATCTATACATGCATTTAGCACACTGAATCATTAAATACAGGATGTGTGAATGTTTTTCACACAGTTTCATTAGAGAAACTCAGAGTGCCTCTTTGCACTAGATCAAACTGTCATCAAACACCTGCAGCTGAACCAAATACATTAATGAAGAGCAGATTCAAATTCTGGAGGATAAAGGTATTTATTATAAACATCTAATCAAGAGGTTTTTTTAATGAAAGCCCAGTGTGTGATTGATGAATGTATCTTTTTTTTTTTTTCGGTGTAACATTGTAATATCTTCACAAACGCTTTTAGAACATGGAAAATATTACGAGTGACGACAATATCACATTTTATATTATTCCAGTAAAGTATTGGTCATGAGGATAACCATCATAAACCTTGTTTAATATTGAAATCAAATATTGTGCTTAATATTGATAGAAACAATTTTTTAAAATAGTATGAGTAGGTAACTGTGAAATGTGAAGTAGGTAATTTATAAAAACCTCCTAACCCTCCTTTTTTAAGCCGAGATGTACATAAGTGAATCATTTTCTTAAAGGAAATCCCCATCAGGAAATGTGAGAGTGAGAACAGCATTAGATGATCTGTTTGACTGTGTGCACATTATTACTGGCTATTCTTTTAAACACCACCCTGGATTAGAGCCTGAGTGGGACCGATGATGGGTAGGCTAGTTATGGCTTTATTGGACACCCAGGAGCAGTAGCCTCCTCATCATTATGATAAAGAGGTGATCTGATGGTGAGATCGTTTTGACAATGCGGTGTGAAGGAGCCAACCGTCTCTATTAGATGTAAGCCCAGAGACACGAGGATCATTACTGGGCTTGGACCATTTTACATGGCTTTTCGAGGTAAACTGGTTTTCTTTTCGACACGCACAGTCGATCTGATTGATGTGGGAATTCCTTGTGCCAGTGTACATCTTTTCACAAAAGGAGATCTTTAGCACAATTTCTAGGAAAACCAAGCTCTTAGTTCATCCTTCCTTCTCTGCGTCAGCTCAGTCTCAAAAAGAAAGTGTGTGTATTGTGTGGTGCGCTGAAGCTGCCAAAGCATCTGCATCCTGACTCCAATTAGGAGAACAAACCACAGGGAGGCATACCCACCATCAGAAGTTCAAAGGTCAGCTGACAGGAAGGAAAGGAATAAGGCCGACAGACAGACAGATGGGCAGACAGGCAGCGAGTACAGTAGACAGAGCAGCACAGAAAACCCATCTACGGTTAAAAAAATGACTTGAATAATAAGGCAAAGTCTGCCTTGCTGTCGCTCTTACGCTCTCGTTTTCACTCTGCGTGTCCCTGTCACCTCTTCAGTCTGTTTCCTCTTCCCTTCCTTGGTTTTGTTCTATTTATGACTTCCTCTGAAATCTCAGCGTCTCTTGCACACTTATGTGGGCCATAAATCAGCCATTGAAAAGGACAGTGGACAGGAGGAGCGAGAGATGGAAAATCGGAGGGAGGCCTTCACTGTTGTCTGAGCGACCGTTTAAAGGCCCACCTGAGAGCTTTAAAACTGAAACCTGCTGGAAATATTAGCCAACACAGGCAGACAGGAGGACCGGCAGCGTGTGGCATTAGCAAAAGCTACTGAAACATGCCATCAGTGTCAACTCTGCTTTGTGACATTACACGATTGTGTTATTCATTCATCTCAAGGGTGGTTTAATTGAAATCTATTTTATATAGCTGGAGCCATATCCACGCTTTGTTCTTGTGACTTAATGAAACGCTTCTGGAGCTATGCAGCAGCTCACTCGCTGGTGGCTGCTTCGAGTGTGAAGGAGCTCGGCCAGAATGGTTCAGCAGATGCAAGCTAGAGACGCGCATAGGACTCTGGGGTGATTAATTTTTGAAGTGTGTTGTAAAGAGCTATGAGATCCATAAACAGGACAGTACACAACAGGCATCCCTGGGTAGGGATGGTCACAGCGCAGCTCTCAAAGCACTATGGGCACATATAACAGAAGGCAAACACAACAGCTGAAGATCACTGTTAAAAATAGGGCATCTTAACCATACTGGAAGTGTTCTGATAGCCTTCCTTTTCATCCCATTCAAAAAAGGATTTGGTTCCTGTGGTATTCACTTGTCAGGGTTTGAATCTTTAAGACTGACTTTCAAGATGCAATTATCTGATCTTGGGTTCTGATAGAAATTCAGCCTTAGTTATCTTAAATACATCTCCTTAAACTCTACCCTGGCACATCTCACCGGGGTCTTCTTTAAAACAACACAGCGCTCCCCTTCAAACAATACCCTGCTAATCTCAGGAAGAAAAAGAACACCCTTGAAAGAAAGACAAGAGCGGGGGGCACTGTTGTTTTGTTAATATGCCCCTGAGAGTACGGTGGCAGTAGTAGAAGAATGAGAGAGGGGGTTATCAGCCCTCATCTGTGAGGAAAGCTCTCCCCTCCACCACCCACCCTTTTCCCTCGTCTCTCACTAGACTCTGCGTCCATCAGGCCTCATTACTCTAATGGTAGTGGCAGTGATTAAGGCTTCCTGGCTGCAGACCCCTTTGTTTGTTCGCTTGTGTTTCCCCTCCATAAAGACAGTCTTCAGGATGGCCTTGCTAACCCCTCCTCCTGCAGGGATGGAGTCCTGGCAGAACAACCCCAGACCTTGGAGTTATCATGGAGGATGAGCCGGCACAGGTTATCACATCTGAAGAAGAGAAAGCCAGGAACCGCTCAGTTCCTGCACACGTACTGATAATATGACAAGAGAGGACATTTAGCACCAAGGCCTTTGGATTCTTTGTCTTCTCCAGCCACTTAATATGTAGCAACACACACACACACACACACACACAAAGCCTATAATTAAAAGAGCAAGATGAAAAACCAACAACAACAAAAAAACCTAATCAAATCAGACAAATTATTCTGAATAAGAAAAACATAAGCAATACCTTGAATAAACCAATATCATTGCAGGTCTGTTCTTGTTCTTCAGGTGAACCCACCTTCTACATCGCCCCTCCCATTCAAACCACCCTTTCCCACGGTAAGCCAGCCAATAAAACAAACACATACTTTTGGGTTAATGCTCAAATTATAATATGTAAAAAAAAAAAAAAAAGAGTAAAAAAATATCCCATGAGGCAGCAATGCAACAGGAACCAGGTGTCATCTGGCCTCATGCACTACATGAGTGGAAAGTATTCATTGTTCTGTGTACAACATCACTAAAGCAATCCTGTTCCTGGACTCAGTCAAGTGCTCGGTGATGTCAGGCACTCTGCCTAGCCTTCTTCAGTTTCACTCTATTCAGTCCTCTTTCTGGCTGCTTCATTCATAATGGATAGCTCTTTGGGTTGCTGTCACCAAGAGTCTGTCAATGAGCGAAAGCCCAGCTATGGATGTCAGAGACAGCAGAAGTTACTTACAGACATAAAATCCACTTGTTGTCGCATTCACAGGGAGAACGCAGTGAAAAGACGGACCAAATCAAACTAAGATTCTAGGCGTCAGGTGACCTTCAGAAAGTAAACCAGAATGAACAGGATGAAGGCATATAGAGTGTACGACAATTAATAAAAGTACATTCCATGTATTAAACCTACAGTATGGAGCAAGACATCAGGTGCAGAATAGCTCAGAGAGAGGCCTAAAATGTAACATTCTGTAAAAATGCTCATTGTGGCGTGTGCCCATGACATCCCCGGGAGGAACGTCAGCTGCCAGACACTAAAAACTTTAAAACGATGACCATGCAGAACAATGTCTGTCAGGGGAGACCATGAAAAAACACATGGCACACAAAAAGCTAGTAAACAAGCACATATACGTACGCAAACGACCCAGTGTAAACAAAGAGCGGTATCTGTTTGTCCCACATCTGAGCTGTGCGCGGCAGAGCTGAGGACCTGTGCACATCTGTTCTCCCTGTGCTGTCAGTAGTCTTCACCAGGCTGGGCCCGTCCCAAAGGCCTGCACTGGGAGGCCTGCACACAGTCTGACATCTGGACTACACAGGAGGGAGGGATCCTTTTCACTCTCTGATTTTATTTTATTATTATTTTTTTTTTATATCTCTCTGCCTCTTTCTGTCTCACTCTATCCATCTTTGTCTCAGTTTGTAACTCCCACTCTCTCTGGTCCTTCTCTCCTCTCTTTTTTTCCATCCTTCTCGTGAAGGGTCCACAGGTCGCAGTCACAGGGGAAACGATGATGAACAGCTCTACAACTGAGCCAGCTGACTCTTTAGCAGTGGATATGTCCCCTATTCCTCTTCCGTCTCTCCCCCCAAACCTCCTCTACTTTCTTCAGGTATTATTTTTTCTGCTAATCAGATCACTTCAATTCACCTCTCTCTCATTCTAGGCTGGCAGAGCAACTGAGGAAGGTAACCAAGGGATGCTCGCCATGTGCAGCCTCAGAGGACAGTCGACAGTGACACCTCACAACAACTTCCAGGTCATTAATCAGTACTGGGTGTCACACAGTGTTAATTTCATTAAAGAAAATTACCATCCCCTCTAACCAGAAACACGGTATTTCTGCAATTTATTAAGCAAGGCATATCTTCTGGTACATTAAGGAAAAAAGGTTACTTATACTGGAAGAGCTACAATATGGTATGGATGGTCTTTGTAGAGGCAAACTAATGATTTATGATATTCAGATCTTTGTCCTTTAGTGACCTCTTCATAAAGGTGTGCCGTGCTTTTGCCTACATCTTGGCTTCACCTAATGAGCTCAGCATCCCCGGCTGCACTGACTTTGTTTTCACTCTTATAAGAGACAGAACTTATGCTTAAGCCTCCATAATGCTTTAAAGAGCTGCCATAACCTTCTGTTATTCTTGGGGTTCTTTGTTCTTGTCTCTTGCTTGATAAGGCATGCCAGCCGCCAAGGTCATGGAGACAGGAGAAGGGAAAAAGAAGGGGGGTTTGGGGGGGGTTTTCTCTGGTGTAAATGAATAGTTCTATCTCTCTCTAGATGAAGAGGAAGAACCTCATCAAAATGTTGTCTCTTCTCTTCACAAAATGAGACCACATTCAAGTCAGATGAATGAGAATTGTCACGCACAAAATCATAATTACAAGCTCACATATTCCCTGCAGCACTGGGGAATGACTTTATCAAGCACCCATTGGTCTGTTCTTGTGTGTTAGCTAGGGGAGGATCCTCTAAGCCCTTCTCTTGTCTGCAATCTGCGATTGTTGTATTCCAAGGGGGGTATCAGGGCTGAAAGGACCGAATTTAACAAACCTAATTATCATGCTTTAATTAGTATCAGGGGTAAACCGCGGTGGGACACCTGCAGACTTAATTTATATCCTGACAACCCAGGAACAAGTGTTAATGTGCCGTATTTATGATAATGCCCCAAAGTGTGCAGGAAGAGCAGGAGGCTCACCTAAACTCTTCCAGAACAATGTGAGAGGCAGGTAATTACAGGGAAAGGGTCTGAGGAGCTTAGGGATCATATCAGTCCCAATGTTGATACACAGCAATAAAATAACCGCGTGAACACTGAGACAACTTCTGAACTGGGCCTTCATTTCTTTGTATTGTGGACATTCAGGAAGATGAGTCAGTAAAGAGTCAATATGTAACAGTATTGCAATAAATACACAAGAGTGACATCTCAGAAAACAAGATGGAAAACGTTAAAAGGTTCAACTAAAAAAAAGAAGTCACGTAGTTGTATGGCGCTACACAGTCATTATGGTCCCACGCTGTTGATCTCAGAAATGCAAGCCTTGACAGAAAATTCTGCTACCACAAATATACAGTATGGGACGATTGTTGTCCTATTAGTTAAAAATAGACGTACCGTTTGTCCGCTTGTCTGCTTTGCTACCACAAGCAAACCTTTGCAATTGAAGAAATAGGTTAGCAGGGCGGAGAAGAAACTGGGAAAATTGTGCACGTTCTCAGCCAGGGCTGTACATCGTTGTAAACCACTACAGACTTCCGCTGGGCCTCAATGCTGTCTGCAACGAAAACAAAAGAGCGGACCTGGCTGATTGATTATCGAGGTCATACAGTGTTTTGCAATTTGCTGTAGAAGGCATAAAATATAAATTTGTCTATTTGGAAAACATTATGTTCTGCAAAAAGTACAGCAGCATTTTCACAAATGTATTTGTGCTGCTATCCGACACGTAGGATGTGCAATTCTATAAATTCAATAGATTTAAAGGAAAGGGGTGGTTGAAATTGAGATAAGCATCGCGAACTTCATTGATATTGTTATTTTTTTATCATTTGGATTACACATTTCTGTCGTTCATGTACACAAAAACACACAGAAACATTTTGGCTAAATCTAATGCAATATGGTCATTGTACACAGGTCTCCATTTCTTTTGTTGTTGATAGAAATATTTTCCATTTTAATACTAATTCCGTCTCACTACAAGAAGGACATATCACATTCAGATTCGGAGGGAAATGAATTCGGAAAGATTGTGCTTCACCTTAAAGATGTGACTAAAACACGATCAAAAGGAGCAAGACCTTCGATTCACAGGGCAGTTGTTGGTTCTGATTGAGGACACGTAGGCCCATGAATGTCACGTAGAACTACAATTCAAGATGTTAATTTTCAGTATTTAGATCAATTTATTGGAAGGGAAAATGTTAGCTTTCAAAATGTTTAACGTTGTTTTGTTAGAGCGTACTCCCCTCTTTGTTTTTCTTTTGATGTATAGCCGTCAAGTTATTTCTCCCCACCATATTTTCAGTTCTGTGGGCGGTCTGACGTGTCACCCTGCTTCTGGATCACATTAAAGGACGGTTTGCTTCATTTTACCGTGGGTTGACCTACTTCTTTGATCTAGTGAAGAAGAAATGATAAATCAAGAGAGAAAAAAACCCCTCCAAAACAGCTAAATTAAATTCGATGAATCCTTTTTCAGTGTGGAGCTGTACGATGGTGTAGTGGTCAACAATCGAGTAAAAATGACTCCGGTGCGAGTCTCGTGAGGGGCTTTTCTTCCGTATGCATCTTCTTCCTGTCCACAGGTATTCTGTGGTTTCATCCCAGTCTAAAAACAATCTACTGAGATCACCTCCAATGCCCCACAATCCCGAATGGTATACGCTGGTAAAAAAGACTTCATCCTATACTATGAAAACATTTCCAGTGTTTAAAAATTAATTGAATGATGAATACAGTTTTTTTAATACATATTTTTGATGTGATATCTTGAATAAATTTTGTGACACTCAAACTTTGTAACCATCACTGCTGTAATCACATAAACTAGAATTTAGAAACTAGACAGACAGACAGACAGACAGACAGACAGACAGACAGACAGATAGACAGATAGACAGATAGACAGATAGACAGATAGATAGATAGATAGATAGATAGATAGATAGATAGATAGATAGATAGATAGACAGATAGACAGATAGACAGATAGACAGATAGATAGATAGATGTGCTTTGACAGCTATGTTTTTTCTAAGAGCATGTTCGGAAATATAGGAATCTGACAAAAAACACGGGCAACAAAAGCATTATGTTTCTTTATACATTATTTAGTGTGTTATCCAGGAAGATTTGCAGTTCCAACAAAGTCCTACATCTGGCCCCAACTCTCCTACATCAAAGTTGGTGTCTTTTTCCTTGGCAGGAAAATAGATGCCCCGGAACTCGGGATGATCCATCATGCACTGGAAGTAGAGGTCATCAGAGAGATGATCGCAAGTGTGTGTAGAGGTTTGGTTTGGTATGTGTGTGGGATTTATTAGTGTGAAGGGCTGACTGTGTGGAAGGGATATTTGTGGAGGTATTTTACATCTCACAAAATGCATCGAGGTTTCCAAAGCAACTTAACAACCTAAATAGTAACTAGGGCAGACTAGTTTTTTGGTTGTTTGCATGCGAGAGTATTTGTTGGCAACACCAAGCTGAGATTTCCAAAAAAGCAACTGTTTAAAGTACTCCAATGAGCACTGTACTGTGCAGGAAATGATAACGCAATGAAAATAGTTTTCCCCCAGAGATTTGTTTGTCTGCTCCGTAGGGCATAGTGATTAGTGGTTAGGACTATCAAGGTAATCCCCTGTTGGTGCCCTGGGCCTTTCTGTACAGAGTTTGCATGTTTTCCCTGTGTGTGGGTTTATTCTAGTTACTCTTTTTTACTCCAAGAGTACTTAAAAAAAAAAACGCATTTAAGGCTAAATGGTGACTTAAATTTACTTGTAAGTCGGTAGAATTGTGTGTTTGCCTTGTGATAGATTTACTTATAGACAGCTAGGCTTGATAATGCAGTACATAAGATGGATGGATCTTCTTATCGAACACAAGAACAAGCCGTTTAAGATAACAGTTCAATGTTTTACTTCCTTCAGGTCATTTTCAAACATTATTTTAACAACAAAAAGTACATAAAGATGAAGATAATCTGAAGTTATAAAGAAAAAAAAGAAAAAGATCACAAGACATCAATCATCGTTAGGTCATAGAAATCCAGCGTGAGCCTAAAAGAACAACCGGTCAAAAGCGGAGTCCACCAAGTCCAGATTGTAGGGGCTGAAGGGAGCCTCAATTTATTAAAGTCCAGAGTGTCTCACACGACCAATAAGGTTTATCGTCCCTCTTTATGGATTTTACAGGATGCAATGAGAACATTGTCCAATGTGGTTGATCACAGCTTCTCATTATTATCTTTAGAAACATCTGATTGGAATTGGATATGGCGTATCATATTTCAAATGTTCATTCAACCGTTGGGTTTTTTTGTTTTGTTTCTTTCTGAGGATGAGATAATGATTTTAACTCTCAGTCTGACAACTTCAATACGAGCTACTGTTGAGAATTTATTTTCCTTTATTTAGTTATCTTCTTTACAGACCCCATATTTTAAAATTGAAAGCCTATTAGTGAATAAAATAAAAAATCATTGGTTGCAAAAACATGCATTAAGGTAAAAGAGACAGTTCATATATGTATTAACAGACAGAAGTAATCGAATTCATAAAATAACTGAAAAGGTTCAGTCTGTTAAGTCATTCTTAAAATTTATTGAAGTCCTGTCTCAGCTGTCAGCAACAAATTATAAAGATAAAAGTTTCCAAAAATCTCAAAATATTTGCGAAGTTTCTTGTGCGAGTCCCAGGGCCTCCGAAATGGGTCATTTGAATTATGTGCATGCTCCAAAAATCTTCACGATTTCTTTCAACTTTTTTTTTTGTTGTGCAAAACAGTGTTTTATCGACGCAGACGTTTCAAATCCAGGAGTTTCAACAAAACAGAAAGTACAAGAACTGAGCATTCAGCAAGTCAGTTTGGTTCTTCCCCTAGAAGCTTCTGCACTATTTTGATGAGCTCAGTTTTCATGACATCTGGTGACAATGATGGCTGGACAGAGGAGAGAACATTTACTGTATTTCTGTGGTCAACAAATTTGATATTGTGTGTCCACTGACAGTTGCAAATATTCCTTAATTTCATCTGGTGAATATTATGTAAATATCAGAGTATTATACACACGTTGAGCAAGTGTCAAACTTCAAGAGATTTAAGATCTCATTTTTACCAGGATTTCAAACACAAAGTACCAATTCAGTGTAATCTGCGAATCTTGTCATTAAATGACTAACAAATGTAGGTATTTGTATACCTTCCAATCGGTTGTGAGTTGTGGCAGCTCATTGGAATAGAGGCTTCACTTATGTGATGCTGAAACAAATTTGATGTTGCACACAGTATAATTAGTAAAGCCATATCTGTGTTATTGTTTTGAGAAAGTCTCCAAATTGTATCTATCATTATTTCCAAAAAGATCGTGTGTGTGTGTGTGTGTGTGTGTGTGTGTGTGTGTGTGTGTGTGTGTGTGTGTGTGTGTGTGTGTGTGTGTGTGTGGGTGTGTGTCTGGCCAACTAACTGTTGCTTGGTACTCGTACAACCTGAAGCTGAGAATGTGAATGTTGCAAGTTTACTGGTTTGACTGAAGACAGCAGTCGACCTTGTAGCCTTCTTTAATTCAGCTGCTGGGTTGGAGGTTGTTTAGAGCTGAATGTGCTGCTGCATGAGATTACACTTCCTGTAACCTTCCGTGTACAGTCTTTGTAGAGCAGCAGTATTTATGCCAGTATCAGGTATTGACAGGTAGCCGTGAGGCCCAGCCACGGGAACTCTTTGGGCAGATTGTGAGGAAGAGAAAAGCTGGATTGAGCAATCAGGCTCTTGGCAGGCAGACAGAAGCCCTCCAGTTGAGCTGAACTGCTTTAAAAGCCCTATCTGCTGTTGTTCCCCTCTGCGCTGGCAGCTTATCACCCAGACAGATTTCAGGGGCCTTGAACCATGCAGAGAGTCCATCCACGTGTGAGAAAGCCCAGGCTCTCGCTCAGACAATATGAGAGATGGAGGAAACTCTTCAACCCACGTCACCGTGAGAAAAACAAAACCTCACCATCTCCCTGGCTTCTGTTAGTGTCATTCGCCTGTCTGGAACAGGGAGGAAGGATCGTCTCTCCAAACACAAGTGGAGAAGTTTACGGTCTCTGCCCGGGGCATTTAGAGACCCCTCAGGGAACGGGGCCAAGATCATGATCACTCCTCCACATGACTGGTTCCATGTCAATCGTGTACACACACACACACACACACACACACACACACACACACACACACACACACACACACACACACACACACACACACACACACACACACACACACACACACACACACACACACACACACACACACACACACACACACACACACACACACACACACACACACACACACAGGATTTCTCTCTCCGTCCATGTGCTCTCAACACCTGCCCTCTGAATGCGCTCTCAGTTAATCTCAACATTAATTATTGACTCTGAGTTTAATTTGAAAGGCAGACGCACTGTAAGCCAGGGGACACTGCTTTAAATAATGTATACGGCCCATTCAGAGGTAATCATATTGTCATTGATTAATATACATTGGTGCCGTGGAGCATACCTGATGTGTGTGGGAGCCAGGCATTCAGAATGATAAAACTTGGCGCTGAGAGGCGGTGTCAGGCTGGGAGCATCTCTAGGGCCCCGTCCTCTTGTCTGATGTTTCAATCACAGCTTAGGAGCTGTGATGCATGGAGGCATACACTATCAACCGACTGGAAAACATGAGGAGCCCCAGAGAATCGCCACAGCCGGAGAAAGATATAGAAGGAAAAGGTTACAGCAAAGGAATAAAAAAAGAATGTAATCGGGCAGAGATAAGTACATGAGATATAAATAATCCTAATTGTGTAAAAAGGTTAAGATGAAGATTGGGGTATTTTATAATCATAAATGAAAAACATAAATAAATCTTTGTCTCCTAAATGTCTTTGTTCTTCAGTCATCATTGCTAAAATATTTTGCTCATAAAGGACAGCGTGACATAGTTTATAAATACATTTTTGCTTGCTACAGTACGAACAAATATTAGCGACAATCGGTCCCACAAGCTGACACGCCGAGGCTGAGGGATTGGGGTGCTAATGAATTCCCTCACCCTCACACTCATGTTGACACTCAGGTGCAGATGCCATGTCAGCCTAACTTTAGTTTAAACAAACACAGATCTGCCCAGAGAGGAGTGAGGAGCCGTGGCTGCTCTGCCTGATGAAAAATTCATATGCCGTTGTTACCTCGACTCCATTCAGAGAGCACAGGGTTCAAAAACATGAACCAATTACAGTCTAAAACTCAACTGCCCGGACATAACCAATGCATTTTGATAGAAGTAAACTTAGACACATTCAAACCAATAAAAAGCCCCGCTCCACTATTCCTCTTGCGCACACACACACACACACACACACACACACACACACACACACACACACACACACACACACACACACACACACACACACACACACACACACACACACACACACACACACACACACACACACACACACACACACACACACACACACACACACACACACACACACACACACACTCTTACTTCAGTATCTCTCTCTTCCTCTATCAGATAGATAAACAAATCTTGTCCAAGACTCTCCTCCTTCAGGAGATTGTGAGAGCTTTGGCAAGCTTGAGTGAATATGTTGTTTTTGTTAATACATAAAGATTAGGGAAAGAGTCTCGAGGCTCTGCTCTCTCTCCCTCATTCTCAATTGGCTTCTCTCTCCTTCTCTTTTCATCCTCCCCCACCTTCTCTCTCTCTCTCTCTCTCAGTCTGGCACGAGAGGTGGTCTTCTCAGACAGATTCTCCCCCACATGTACCATGGAGCTCTGAGAGGTGTGGAGCAAACGGGCTGAATGCTGGGAGGCTTCTGTCTCTCTTTGTTAAAACCTTTTGGCTGCTGGAAAATACTCTCTGACAGCAGGCCTATGTGTTCTGCTGTATGTTTGACAGGAAAGGAAGAACAGCCTGCACCAGATACAAAAAAGCACCACAGGCAGATGCTAAAACCAATCTAAGAAAGCCTCATGGGTTGAGTAAGAAACAATATTCTACAACTGAACAGGGACAGTCAGTTATATGTGGTTTATTTGAGACTGTTTACGGTGCTTTTTCTGTTTCCCAACCGCAGTGATATGATACCGAGTAAGTAATGGGGAAATGGTGACCTAACTGAAGGAGGTGGTTAAAAGAATGCTTTCTTATCTCTATCTTGTGGTATTGCTGGAGTGGAGGTGTGTGTAAGAAGGGGTCATGTTAAGTAGAGCATCAGAGGGGGAGGCCTTATTTTTCATCACCTGGAGAACACACAGTGACACGGTGGATAAAGACCTTAACTTGAAGTCCCAGTGTTCACGGTTCATGAAGACCCTACGTCAATGGTCTCCTCCATCTCGCGACCCGCAAATAAGTTTCCAAAAACCTCCACCAACATTTCCAGGGGTTTGCAGACGTGACACTGTCAGCATCAGTATGTCAAGATCTTCATCATCCAGCGGCTTCTGCACTTTGATGAGACGTCCGATGGCAATATGATCGGTGGACTGCAAAGAGCATCTATATGGTTTCAAATTGTTAATTGTCTGGTAACAATGACTGCTGGGTGAAATACGTGTGTCTGTCGCAAGACATTTGAAAACACCCCAAATTCTGTTTTACTGAGCAAATATTTGATATTCCTGCAACATTTGTGCAAAATGCAGTGTGAATCCAAGTTTGTAAAAATGACAAAGTTGTGTATTTCGTGGTTTTTCTAACTTGTGGCATGTTGTGGCAGCCCAGTGAAAGAGGGGTTTCAGATTGAAACACTCTTATTCATCAAGCGTTACCCAAAAATAACACACAATACAAATAAAATGTTTTGATTTGATGAATTATGAGGCCACCACAGATCGGACATCTGTCAGAATTCATCTAATTAAATAAGGGTTGTTGTTTTTTTGTTGTTGCAATTAATCACATTTTAATTGCATCTTCGTATTTGAAACAAGAAGCAATATTTTTTCAGTTAAAACAGATTTGCATATGTTTACGCAATAAAATCCATTTTTTTCATACTTATTCAGAGTTCTTTGATTATATTTTGAGTTGAGTTCAGATCTAAAATAGTTGCAGTGAGGCAAGTTCTTTGTGACATATTATGCACATACCTTTACCCTCTTCAATACAGCAGTGTGTCAAACTTAAACTTTCCCTCCACTGACCGAGCAGCACACTCTCGTTCATGAAATGCATCACATCCGATAGACGCTACAGTTCATAGATGCTTTCACACAGACGTTGGTTGTCTGACGTATCGACATGATAGAACCCGCCAGGACACACCAGCAAAAAAAACCCCAAAAAACAGATGAGGAATTGGATTACAAACACCCACTTTTTTTTTTTTGTCATAACCACACAGGCACATCAAGGCTGGCAAGCCATGAACTCTTAGCACGTACTGCAGCTCTCACTCCGCTCACCTCTCCCCACATTCCAGTAACATAAAAGACCACCTCTGTAGAGCCACCTGTCACCCCCTCTGCCAAAATCCTCTTGGCCCAACACAGGCAATGTAAACGAGATGCAATACTCCGTTTCAGTATATAACAGGATATAAGATTTAAGACATTAGAGAATATGAGGTTGCTACAGTATGATTGGTGTGCCGTGAACTGAAGGGAACTTTGTCGGGTGCACTGAGAAATGATCTGTTTTGAAGTGTACAAGTGAAGTATAAATAAACTTGCCTTTTTTTTTCTTCTTTTTTTTTTATAAGTTAATCACAATGACTAGGTTAAAGCCTGAGCTTTCATAAACATGAGGAACACAAAGTAGAGTGGGGATTTATAAAAACTGCAGAATAACTGCAGGATAGCAGTGACATCTCTACTTTCAACTTGAGACTGTAAAACAAAACCAGCATATACGACATGATCACATCCTTTGACTGCTTTTGGAAATGAAAAATAGACAACTTTAGCCTCGATGGTATCCTACCACATACAGTTTACAACAAAAACTTAAAGTCATTTTTCAATGGCTATCCATCCCTCCAAGTCCAAACAACACACTCTTTCCTTTAACGTCCATCCAACAGCCGTGTGAGCCACTTCAGTCAACCCCTAAAGGAAAGCTTTTTATCATCCAAAGTGAGGATGTGAGAGGGGCCAAATCACATCAGAGGCAACACCAGCTGCACATAAAGAAGTTCTCCATCTAACAATGGAGCTGCCATGAGCATCACCTCTGTCTCCCAGCTGAGCCACGCAGTCAGGGCTTAACCAATCATTGGGGTCAGCGCAGCCGCATGGATGACCAAAGTGCAGCCACCATAATGTAATTGTCATTGTATTGCCTCCCGATGTAAAAACCATCTCTTTTCAGTATCATGAAGGGAGTGGAGTGTAGATGAATAGGTCTGAGGCTTGTGTAAGCGACTTTAAACTGATTTAAAGCAGTCTGGTATAGTATTAAGATGCACTCAGCAGTAGTGGTGTTATTCAGGCTTCACAATAGACCTTTGGTGGAATGCTGCACTGGAGAAATCACAGCCCAACAATTCAGAAGTGTCTTCACACACACACACTTACACAACGCTAAGCAAATGTCAAGGGGAGACAAATGATTGGAAGAGCTACCGGGAAGATAACGCAATTAAAAGGAGTACATTTTTATCAACTTGTATTAGAAATGAAAACACATAAAGCCGCAAAATAAAGGCAAAGAAAAACATGAAAGAATACCAAAAATTGAATACAAAGGGATTTAATTAGCTCTTATGTTATACTTCATAATTTGAGAAAAGCTGTGTCTCACCTGACCCAATTTTAGCTCCTTCTTATGGCAACTTATAGCGAAGACTCAGGTTCTCATGCACATGATTGGTAGTGTTTTCATTTTTGCCAAATGTCAATTATGAAGATAGGTTTTACATGGATACCTGTGTTCCAACTCTTTACTGGGCAAGTGCGTGTCATGGGGCTTCTGGATTTAATACAAACTGTTGGTTTTAAATCATCACCATGACTTTAGGTATTCTTCATCTCAATCATTAATGAATTATGTTAACCTCCCAAACTAATTTAGATCTAACTCATTCCCATTAATCTTCTCTTTTGGACTACAAGGTAAATACAATCATCAGTCCTGGAATTCAGCTGGGAAATACAGTTTTTAGGTTTTAATCTTTAAAGCTCTTGAATGTTTCTATTAATTGTTACTTTTATGATCAGTGTAGTGTGGTGTTGTGTCCGTCTCAGCATTACCTCTCTTGAAAGGAAGATCTTTGATCACAATTTGGTTATTATTTATTTGGTTAAATAAAAGACCTTATAAAAACTTCATTTTAAATTTGATTCAGACTAAACCAGCAGAAATTAACATTTGTGAAACCCATTCAACATGATGATGGCTTAATTCAATTAAATATGTCATGGTACTTTAATTTAACTTACAATGCTGCTTAAAAGTGTAATTCAAAGTTCAAAGCACTTATCGGGGTGATCAGAATAAGTATTGTCTAACTTTAATTTATGATCAAAATTTTCATCCTATGGAAAACCTGTCATTGCAATTACTCTTTCCTTCGCTCAGTAGTTCGCTTGCCAACCCTCTCATTTATGCAGATGGATATTATTTTATTTACAAGTAAGTCTGGTGCAGTCACATCTTGGCCAAAGTAACAGCATCAGTCTTCTCCCATAATTCTGAGGAATATGCAGGCACATCTATAACACAGCCCACAAACAGTGGTGCCAGCATACATCTACACTTAGCCCCCGACTACCTCCTTCATTAGCCAATGGCACCTTTAGCTTATGGTCAAAACTGCAGCAGTGTCTATAGTGTAATGAAATTTACGAAGAAGAGCCACTTGGTATGCCAGGGATGCGGCAGCAGGTCCCCGTGCTCAGTGAAAACCACACGTTCGCTTTTATAGATTGCATAATGGCCTGCATGAAAATGGTTTCACACTAACATAAATCAAATGTCAAAATACAACCGGAGCAAGACAATTCCCGTGGTGCACACATGGACTCACACACACACACACACACACACACACACACACACACACACACACACACACACACGCACACGCTCACAAAGGCGCGCACACACACATACACACACCCAAACAGCAGATACACATGCTTGGAAGAGTCAGCCATCTAAAGAGCTCGGAGTCCTTCTTATGCAGATACATGTAGTGCTTAATAGCATACATAATAATTTATTAAGAAATGTTAAATATTCATCAATATTAAATTAATCATTTATAGCAGATCTTTAAATTAAAGGGTGTCCTTGAAGTTTCAGATGAGAAGAGTGTCTTTTGCAAAAGAGGCAGTCCCCTGTGGACATTTTAAACCTCTGATGTACAACACTTAAGACTACTATTGTATAATGACTGGGCCACTTTGATACTGTCTTCCAGTGAAGACAAAATACACAAGCGAGGCACAAGTGCTCCTGTGAAAGATATTCATTTGTTTGGTATACCACAATGTTGTGACCATGTCCAGGAAACAGATATAGGACTGATGTGTGCAAGTATATACACTCACAAATTTCTCAATACATATTTTAACCAGAACGGGCACTCGTTACAGCGCATACCTTCACCAACGCCACCTTGCAATGTTAATGTTAAATCGTGATGTTCTGTCGGTTCCTAATCTTTTGTGTTACTTGAACGAGTTGGAATGTGATTGGCTGAGAGTGGCCAAGCTAGCAGCTAGCAGTGTACAAGCAGATGGCTAACGGCAGCTGCAGTTCTCCAGTGCATCTCCATGGCAACAGACGCTGATTTCCTTGGATCTCCTTAGATCTCCTCCATTAGGTGCGTCTCACGGGACATTGTATGGGACAATTTTTGGCAGTTTTGGAGGATTTATTCGTAAACGGTTAGCCGTTAACATCCCAAAATCGAACTAATTGGTCCTTGGATTGCGATCCGGGTTAATAGCTTTTGAGTGCAGTTGGTAAAATACATGCACGCATACATACGTACGTGCATGTCACATACATACATACAATCAAAAATCTAGCTACGGGTATCAATAAAGTTACCTTTATTCACACATCAAAAGGTTATGGACCAATGTGATAATTAATATAAAGATATATGTTTCAAACTGTCTTTCTGTTCCAAGTTTACTTTCTGCACTGTTAATGTTGGCACTTTATGCTGATTTACTTTTAGATTCCTGAAAAAAAACAAAAACATATTAGTTTGGGTACATTTTTTTCCTGCAAAAACTAAAACATTCTTTGTCAAATTATCTTAAAAGTCCAGCTGTTGCTCTTTACTGTGTGTGCCCCATCCTCACAGCCAAACTGAAAATTTTGATTCCACCAGGCCAACCAACTGCTTTGTTCATGCAGCTCGATGCCTATTCTTTGCCTCCTCCTACCAGTTTTATGTCTGATGTGTTTGGTAAATTGATGTTGTAGCACCCGCCAGGACATGCAAGAAAGAAGGATGAGGAAGAGGCGTGCAAGTTGCCACTTTATTTCAGTAAACATTCACTTTGGCTGTCAACAGGTAACAAAACAACGCCACTTATCCACTAAGTCCCAGCACATGTTCCAGCTCTCGCTCTCTTCCTTCCCTCACCTCTCGTCACACTCCAGCTCACAGATCCTTTAGGCCCACCTTCTTTCCTCTCCACCAGATCAATGGCCAAATAAAAAAGGGATACAACGCTGAACGCATTAAACATTACAGAGGTGCTTCGGTATAATCTGGAAGATAAAAGAAATAATGGGGGAACTTGCCCAGATAAATTGAGAAATGTTTAACGTTAGGAGTCTAAAGAAATGAAAAGCTGCATGATTAAATGCATGAATTTATTAAATAAAACATATTGCTTAATGTAATTAATTGAGATTAAGAAATTAAAGTCCCAATCTTGATTTAGAGACATTGAGTTTGTTGTTTTGCACAGATCAATGGGGGTAATTTTCTGCTCAGAAATGGTAAATTTCTTGCAAATGCAAGAAAACTACAACAGCGCACACACACACACAATTCAGTTTGAGCTATACAAGTAATCACTATCAAAGCATATTTAATTACACACAGCTTGTGAGAATTAAGTCATCACACCCTATACATCTGTGGCCGTGAAGGCAGAGGGAAGGACACGGCTCCTTGCCAGGGCATGCCGGCTGGTGAGACTGCATGGGACATGGTATGAGTCGAACCACAGCACCTCACTGCCAACCACACCTGTGCCCACAGAGGCAGGCACGCTCTCCAGGGCACACCGAGGTCACATGGGTACTCTGCCAACCACAGCTGTTCTTCTCCTCAACCCTCTCATACATCCTTGTGGAAGCCCCCCAGGTGGAGCGACGTACAGCCTGCAAAGCATCGGTCACTTCGCGAAGGACAGCTAATGTAGAGAATATTTTATTTCTTTTAAAAATCGGTGTAGAAGAAGACGGATTTTCTACTCTTTTGTAATTCCCCTTCATACATAGTAGTGGTAGTATTTCCTCCCATTCTTTCCATATTTTTCCTTTTATCAGTTCAGCCAAGGCCCCTGGGCAGGAGAGCAGTGAGGTAGGTTATTCCATCAGCATGGGTAAAAGCAATGTTCAGCGCAGGGTTAGGGAAAAGAGGCAGCTTATAAGAGATTATACTGCCATGATAGCCAATAATCAGTCGCTAATTCATTGTGTGGCCCTCTCTTATCAGTCACTAAGCCCCTTATTACAGGGCTTACATCTACATTTGCAGCTGAGGAGGGTACCTCTCCTCTCTTAAATTTAAACAGCACAAGGCAGATGGAGCCAGCACACTAATATCAGATTTGGCTCTGACTTCTCCACAGCGTGTGATAGCTGTGGCTGATACAGAGTATAAATATATGTACTAAATCCAGTGCCCTGAGGATCCAAAGGTTTTTCTTTTTTTCTTAGAAATTCCCAGATCTGAGTGTTTTATCTACATCTGATTATTTTATTGATAACAGCAAGTGGGTGGCAGGTCCTCGATGAAAGACTTAGCCCCAATTCATTTAAGTTCTACAAATCCTTCCCCATAGCACAGGTCATATTTACTCTAAGCTTTTAATTTATCCAAAGCAAAAACTGAACTGTTCAAGTGCCATTTCTTCTTCAAATGCCTCATGTATTAAAAATTGAAGGAGATTAATGAATGGAGAAGCATTTTTACAAATCACAATACTCCATATGTGTCCATAGCACTAATTAGTTCTTTTATCATTTCAATGACAAATTCTGAAATGTGCGCAGGAGGATTTCATTATAGCCCGACATGAATAACACATACCAGCAGGAAAACCTTCATCTATGTGGTGCAGGCTTCACCATAAATCAGACTAAATTCCCTAGAAAGACGAATGCAGGAGGACGCTGCACCCAGCACTAAAATAGTATCACCCTGGGCTACTTCTGATTGAATGTTTTATCACAGACGATCCTGAGTGGCGGAAAAAAGAAACTAATTCATTCATCCTGCTCAAGTAAAGAACTGTAACAACCATGTAATTCCTCTGAGATTTTGCCATTTCGGAGCACTTTGATTTGTCATGTTATTCATGTCTTTGCATCCCTCTTTTCTTTCTGCATTCAGCTTTACAGTGTGGTGGGTATCGCGTGCTGTAATTCAGCTTTTTATAACCCCCCTCGCTCATTCACCTATTGAGTATCTGCCACTGTAGTACCAGGGCCACATGAGTTCATCACTCCGCCTCAGTAAAAGGATACAATAAGTATGTGTCCGGGGCAGCTTAGGAAGGGCATGGATATCCATCAGCAGTGCATATGATGGATCGCCATAGTGTCTGGGATGAATAGACATGCAAGACAAAATACAGTGAAGCCAAAATGGCCAGGAATATACATTACATCCATTTAATCATCCGTGTGTGTTAGGGAGGCCTCGCTCTCTCACGTCCAGCCACCTTCAAAAGCTTTGCACAGATTGATTATGTACATAGAAGCATTGAGAACAGCTGCAAAACACCTGCCAGGAAGAGGAAGCTTTCTCACGGATACACGAAAAGCGGGCAAGAGGATGGTGACAGAGGAAAGAATACATCACGGCGTAGCTACCTGGAAGCATGTGTGGTGCTGATCGAAATTTTAATCTCTTGAACAAAAACCGAAATCTGCTCTTGTATTTGTTTCCCACTTGTGGAATGTGGAGCCGGAACTTTGACACGGACAGCTCTCTGATCCTCAGAAGGAAAACTAGAGGTGAAAGATCATCAGTAATTTCAGGTTATCAGGGTTTTTACAGCTGTGACAGAGAGGATACTGAATTACTATCCTGTAAAAGGAAACGGGTCATTAAGAAGACATACAAAAACATGGAAAATTGATAAGGTGTTCGCTCGGAAGAAAATCCCATCATGATCTCCAGGCACGTATCCGTCTTGATGCCCTAGGCCTTATTTAACCTCGGAGTTAAAATACTTGCAGCCTTTTTACACCCACATGAAACTGGGCCATTAAGGTCATCCCAGATAAATGTATTCATGAAGTGTGATCTGCATGGGGGGTGGGGGCAGTGAGACAGCGCTGCCAGACACATCTTTGCAGTGATGATGTGATTGATGGTGATTAGAGATCTTGTCTTAAATCGATTTTACAGGACATGTCATCTGCATTTCATTTACAGAACGGCTCGCTGCTCTCGGTACTAAAATGTAAACATGTCTCCTGAACTTAATTTAAAGACCACGGTGCCACATATAAAGCTGTTAAAATCACAAAATATGTCTTGACTCCTCATAAATCTTTCCACTGAACTGCTCCCTGTCTAAAGTTGGAATATCGACAGACTCGGACCAAACTATAGATGAAGGGGAAAATGACAGAAAGAGAGCAAAACAAAGTGGCAAGAACAGGAATAACCAGAGTGAACTTTTGCAATGACTGATTGAGGGCAGCACAGCTCCTGTTGAGATTCTTTTCTGAGAGTCTGAAGACAACATGAAGGTACTATCTCCAGTACAGACGGACTGGTTGAGCTGCTCAACGATCCACCATGGAAATTCAAATTCAAATGCAAGCATTTACTGCTTTACTTGAATCTCTGACATGAAGCTCTACAAATGTCCAATATTTAGCTTATTAAATACACACTGCAACTGATATTATGCTGTGCATGCGGCGGTTGTATGTGTTAAACTGTAGCAGTAAAAATGTTGAGTATAATTTACTTTGAGTGGCAGGGCAGGGGGCTCTCTCTTTCAGCTGGACTGGATAGCCCCTCTCACCTCTGTCTCATCTGGAAAACCCTGGGGTTGGGCTGAGGGAAGAAAGAAGGCTGAAGGCAGGGCCTGATGAAAAACGAGGGTGTCACAGCATTGTTGCAAGGTTAGCACACCCACTAATGGAGCTGTACTGGGGCAGGGCGCCCCAAGGATCGACCCCGCCAAGGGGGGGCATGTACAAGCCCAAGATAAACTACTGTAGGGGGCATGGCACTGCCCCAAGCCCCTCTACTGCCCGCTAAGCATTCACACACACACACACACACACACACACACACACACACACACACACACACACACACACACACACACACACACACACACACACACACACACACACACACACACACACACACACACACACACACACACACACACACACAGAGGCTGTAGACATCCTCTACATTTATAGCTGACCATCACTTGCAGTACTGTGAGAACTTTGCAGCTCCTCATAAAGCTCTGTGTTTGACACAGCATTATTCAATGTGTACAAAAAGCTTAGTGATGTGACATTGTAACTTCACTCTGATAAGCCACAGTTAGTAGACCGGAGCACCAAAGGCCCCAGGACTTTGAGCCCCACTGATTGACATTGATTGAATTATTTCAAGTTAGTGAAAAGAAAACTGAATATGGAGATATTAACCTGGTGTGTGAAAGAACCAGACAATAGTTCATCTTTTGGCAAACTGTGGTTCTGCCTAAACCAGATCTGCGAGTGGGAATGGCATGTTAGTCACATTTGGTATTTTGACCGTCCAATTCACAACTGGCTCTCAGAAAAATGAAAGAAAATACACGATTCAGTGATATTTTTCACATGAAATCACACTGAATTATGTCTTCACTTATTTCACAAGAAGGTTTCAGGTATGTTGCAGAAGATCAGGTGAATGCTGTGCAACAATTGAAGACATTAAGCAAATGGAGCTTCTAAAAGAATAATAGAAACTGCTGGATGTGGACCATAATCGAAACAAAGCCAAGCCCATTTTCTCACACATTCTAATTTGGGGTAATAAAACTGATATGGAAATACAACAAAGTTTTCATATGGATGTGCTGAAAAAGAAAAGGAGAAGACGACGACAAGGAGAACATTTGAATGGTTACAAATTCTGTTTGCAATGTGTCCGTTGCTAATTAAAATAAAATAAAAACAATGTAACATAGGGTTATTATAGATGGTAAAGGGAATTCACTTATAATATGCTTTGCCATTGCTGTAGCCACAGCCCCCCTTAATAGGGGTGTTATATTAACATGAGGCACAACTGAGAATTTTTATTCTGCTCCAATTCTTTCACAAAGTCTTGAAAGATGCACAAAATTGACCACAGGTACGAACGAGTGGTTGTCTGTTCTGTGTTGCCCTTGTATACGACTGGTGACCTGTCTAAGTTGTGCTCGACTGATGTACGCTGGGATTGGCCTCTGCACCCATGACCCCAAGTCAGATTCAGGGAGATAGACGATGGATGGATGGATTTACAATTGGCTTCAACTTATGGCTCACCACCCCCCACAGGAGTTGTTGTTTTTCAGGTGGTTCTGTCAGAACAAGATCTCATGGAAACATGCTCTTCTGTCTTTTCGGCAGCACAGTTGATTTTAACACAGTTAGCTAAACCCTGATTTTCACAATGAATATGGAACAAAATAAAAAAGAGGACATACGGCTGACATGCTCTTGTTGTGTAGGGTTGCACCACAGAGTGGTCAAAGGTGGCGAGTTCAAGGCAGAGGGGACATGAGGAATGACATGCCCTGTAAGATCTCCCTTTCACATGGGACGCAGAAATGACAAAGAAGGGTCTGTTTGGCAGACTGGCAGCCATATTAATGACCGGTTTATCACTCCTTGTCAGTGTGGAGGAGGAGAGAAAAAAAAAAAAGGAGGAGGAGACAGACTTCCTGGCAGGACAGGAGAGGAATGCTGACATCTTCCTGCTGGCTGTTCAAAAGCACTTTTGATTGTTGAAAAGGGAAAAGATGTGGGTCAGTAAACTGTGCCTTGATTGGACAGAGGGAATGCGATGAGGTTAGAACGGCGTCCATTGTCATGGCTGGAATGAAATTCTAAATGACAGGTCAGGTGATGCCAATATATATTTTGTTTTGCCTTTTTTTCCTGAGCTTATTTTTCGAGCTGTCTCTAAAGAAAGAGAAACTGTGCACTTAATATTTTTTTTCCTTTGCAATATTTGCAATAAAATTAAAAGTTTATTTAAGAGTGCGTAAAAAAAAAAAAAATCAAGCAATCACCCAATGTGATAGTTTGGAATAGTTAATGGACAAAGTACACAAGACGAGATAGAAAGAGAACAAAATGCTGGGGGGGAAAACCTTAATTGCCAACGTTATTTTCTTCATTGATGTCAATTATAGTTTGCTTATCTAATATCGGTGGAGTGGAGACTACTTTTGTATGACAGCAAGAGGACTTGTCCGACTCCAAAGGATTATCTGTGTGGAGTTTGCATGTGTTTGTTTGTTTGTTTTTTTTAAATAATAGTTTTATTCAAAAATCAAAAGACATACGGGATGGATGGATTGGTGGGTGGATATAGAAAATACAATTGCTGATATTAAAAATTGTATTCAAATGAATTATTCAATTCAGTGAAATGTGTATGCTATTGCAAGACTGGGTCATTTTTGAAAGCTTGATGGATGGATGGATGGATGGATGGATGGATGGATGGATGGATGGATGGATGGATGGATGGATGGATGGATGGATGGATGGATGGATGGATGGATGGATGGATGGATGGATGGATGGGCAAAATTATTGAATTAAATTAAGGTGACCATTTGATAACGATCTGAACAAGTGGGGTAATAAAGTGTTTAGCACAGTTCTCGAAGCTGTGACATCACTGCTACCGATCAAGGCAATGTTGTTTGTGCCATATATCAGATATCTCAAATACTGTGGGTGCCGATGTGTGCCTGTGTGTGATCTCTCAGTCTTGTGAGTAACGTGGGATGAGAGAGTGAAATGCACTAGTTATATGCAGGATTGAGCCTGCCTTAAATCCAGCTGAGGAAGGCCTGTCCAACAAGCTTCTCCAAAGCTTCTGTCGCTGATCTAACAAAGCCCCTCTTATTCGGGGCAGCAGACAGGGGCCCACAGGGAGAAAACCTCAAAGACTTTAACAACACCTCAAACTCCAGCCTCCATGACGGCTTGTTTCTTTCATTACCGAACTCAAACGGGGGCTCTGTGGGTGCCAGCGTGGGCATGCCCGTATTAAAGAGAAAATAAGCCTCTGCCCACACATTATCGCTCACATGGCACCGACACCCACAGGCATTATTGCATGGAATTTTCCAGCTCCAGCATCTCATCAGCCAGCGTAATATGTTTCCATGTGTGGCGGCAATTTAAGTACCCAAACACAGAAGTGGTAACAGAAGCCACACTGACTTCTGTGTTTCCCCAGTCCAGTGAAAATAACAGTGAAGGGTAAATGGGGTAGATTGAGGTGCTACGACACCTAATAACTCAAACTACATAAAGTGGTGCAGTTATAAAAAGTTATGAATTCCATTGATGCATAAAAACCATGATTATTAAAAGAAATTAAATAAATCTTACTGTTGTCACTAAAGTCCCAACCAACCAACTCCCAACCATTATTATAGTTATTCCACACAATTTCAGTGTGGATGATTAGTGCTCTATGAGTGTGTGTGTGTGTGTGTATGGGTTAGTGTATAGTTATTTACATACAATAACCCACACACTTCCAACTCCAATACCAGGACTTCTAAGAAATCAGACATTGTATCCTGGAAAGTGTTCACTTTGGTTGGACATTTAAATACAATCCAGTTAGATCAGTTTTTAAAATAATTTAATTATCCTTATAAGACCCGTCATGGAATATGTTCGGTGAAATAGATTGGCTGGCTTTTTATCTTATGACATCGCATTTAATTAGAAAAAAGAAAAAAGAAAAACTTACAGACCCACACATATATCGCATGCAAAAAGGTGTTACAGCAACATCCATCAGAGATTTCATAAGAAAGACACCCACAACCTTGCGAGAGGACATGTTCAACTTCCGCTTCTTCAAAGTGTTGCTATTCCGGTAATCTTTCCACCCACCTGATGTCTCATGAGCAATGAACCTTACCAATACTGAAAATGGACAGCAATCTATCATCAGCAAACAGTGACGCACTGCTTGTGCTCTATGAAAGTGCACAGTTTCAGTCACTCTGCACTCGACACCCGTCAAAATCTGACCCTTTCTCACACTGATGACATTGACCCGCTGAAAGGGAGCCAAGGGTATGAAATAAACTGAGCTTGCTTAGACCAATGTAATACAATAATGGTGTGGAGGCTTGGGAGCAGTGCAAAGAGTGGGTTTAGGAAAAAAGTATAACGAGGTAAAGCACAACAAGGTGCAGATGGAACTAGGTAGTGTTACGGTTTTAAGGGACAGTGGAAAAATGCTGTGGGGACAGTGGGGTTAATAGTCCAGGGAAGACAGACCTGGCACCAACATGTTATAATAATACACTTGGCAGCTAGAACGGTGTCAACCCCTTAATTCCCCCCGGGAGAGAAGGACACAGCCTAATCTGTATTCAGTCCTGACATTGTCCACATCTGATATGGAACATTAGCCCCTAACTCTCTCTATAGACTAGTGTCCTTCGGTTTATATTACTTTATGTTAATAGAGAGAGAAAACTCCATGTGCTGTCGTTTGTCATTGTTAGCAGGGGTGCTCCCTGAGCCTGTTTGAAATGCATTTGTTTAGAAGAGCAAAAGGGGAGGGGGTAAACCTGTCCACTCAGAAGTTGGTCGTCTCTCCGTCTCTATTGATCCTTGATCCAACCAAGAGCCCTCCACCAGCCTTTTCCTCTTCGTGTCACCCTGCGGTCACCACTCTCAGGTGTCCTCGTATTTTCTATTCGTTGGATGTACACAGTAAGCCAAAATCTAAGCTAAACTGGGGTGGTCAAGCTTGTGATGGAGGAGAGATGAGGGCTGCCAAAACACTGACTTTTAATAGCTATAATAATACTATCTGATGCTTTTCACCCCTAAATTCTAAACACTAAACAGCCATAAGTCAAAGTACTTCCACCTAACTTAAAATGTGAAAACAGTAAAAAAGAAAATAAAAAAAAAATCATGTGATTGGAGAAATTAATATGAAATATTTTTCTGGAAGTTGAAAACATAAAGAAATTCACAAATTTGTGGGATGTATCTCCTCTGAGGAGTCGGCAGGAATTCATTCTTTCAATCCAAAACAGTTTGCACAAATGATTATTTTACTACAGTAATGAAAAGCACAATAACGAGAATAAATATGTTCTAAGCAGTTGCTGTACAAGGGATGAGCCACAGTTGCAGTGCTCACATCATCTTGTTTGAATAAAATGAAATGAGAGATCGTCTGCCGGGGCTTGCGGAGGGAATATTGTTCAAATCTGAAGATATTCTCCGACTTCTGTTGGAATTAATTCAGCTAATTGTCTTCAGCCCAATTAGAGTCTATTCCCATATGCAGTCTGGTGAAAAAAAGGGCTGAGCTAATTGGATTAAATCTTTATCATTTTCTGGGGAACACAAGAGAAGAGGAAATATGAAGCAACACTGCGGCCCTTTTTAATTAAATCTAACCTAATGACTGTTCTTTTATTAACATCCAACGTTTTCATGCTTCCATGGTGTAAATAGGGCTGAAAATATGAAGGACAGACTTTCACAAAACCCATTTATTAACTATAAAACCTTCTCTACAAACACCAAAGATCACCTACAGGTTATAAACAGTAATTTCCTGTCCCCTTCAAGGCCTTGGAGCGATGAGAAGCATTTCACTGTAAACTTGTGAGTGTGCAGGACAGTAAAAAGCAGATCTATGTATGCCTACTATCCCCCCCAAATGCCAATGGTAATGAATAGTATTAAAGCAGGATACTTCTGAACCTCTTAAGCTCTACTTCACAAGTGGTCTTTACATGTCAGGTGGGCCTGGATAGATCACAACCACAGAAGTGAACTCTGCCTTTTTACTGTCTCCTGCTAATGACAATGGTCACAGTCAGCCACTTGCAACAAACTCAAATTGTAAATGGCACAGTAAAGGGGACACTCACATATATATTAATGATATGCTTTCTCAAAGTGGCTAATATGCTCTTGAGGAAAAATCACTGGTAAAGTAGACAAGATATTTTTTCGGAATCTAAAACAAAACGGGCAAACTTCATGGCTCCCGCTCTCATGTGTTTTGCTGTGTCTACCTGCATTCACTATGTTGAGAGAGGGGGACTGCAGTCTTTCTTTGAGGTATTCTGAAAAAAAACAAAAAACAAATAGGCCTTCCTTAGGCCTGGCTGTAACTGAGCAAACTTGTATTTTTAAATTTACATGGAGTAATATCCTAGAAGAGGCCATTTTTCAGCCTTTCAACAAGGTTTACTGTAGGATTTAGGTGACTCTGCTATACAAGAGTTATATGCACTCCGTACTGTCAATATGTGCAGTGCATGCATCCACTTAACCTCAGTACATAACAACCATATGTGCAACAGTCTCCTGGCCACTCAGCTCCCCGGCTTCAGATTGAAGAGCCAGTGTATTGATTCAGAGAAGCCCAGCCACCTCTCCCCCCTCCTTTAAAGAAGGCAAGTCGTGTGTCCACTGCTGCTTCGCTCTAAGAATCGTTTCCTTATAGTCTCAGTGGGAGAGACAAGAAAGAGCATCTGGAAAAACAAACAGGAAACCTAGTGAGAGGAAGACTGGGATGATATACAGCCAGCAGGGAGTACTGCAGCTCACTGCCATGAGAGTGGATTGGACTGGAGGGCAACAGGGGAGTGGGGTGGGGGCAGTCCGCTTTATACTGCATGCCTCATGAAAATATAATGAACAGGAGCCAACGACCCAACAGCCAAAGCGCACACACGCACGCACGCACGCACGCACGCACACACACACACACGGTTGACTTCCAAAAGTCTTCACATTTCTTCCAAACTAACAATAGTAACTTCACAACAATCAGAAGAGTAGAAAAGGGTTTTAGAGGCACGTTTGTGTTCAACCCAACACAATAGCATCCACACGTGTTTTACTTATTTTCATTGACAACGTTCTCTAACTCAGTTTAAAACACAAAAATGTGTTAAAAAAAAAAAAAAAAGAAAAGTGCTTGCATACATTTCACATCTTAAAGATCTTAGTGGAGATTGTTTTTTTTCTTTTGTAACTAACGCATTTAATCATTCAACTGTACTATTCAAGAATGTATAGTGTTCACAAAAATTCAACAAGAAAAGCTGGTTGGTTAAACACACATTGTGGAGGTTTTGTGGCAAAACAATTTGAATGTGATGCGTCATGGCTCAAGAGGTTGACATTATAGAAAAGTTCTCTCATCTGCTAAGAAAAACAACCATTCATCTCTATGCAGAACTATTACCTTTTGGGTATTATAAAACTAAATGATTTCATGAGATATTTTTTAGGATTTAGCAGTTTGAATAAATAAATATAATTAACCTGGTGTGACGTCTTTTTTGATTTCTGCAAGAAATCACACAGAAACACTGAGAATTAGATTGTAAATCTCTGGGAAAATTGGCTGCAACAGTATTTTTTTTTTTTTATGTCAATCACAAATATAGCTCCAAAATGTTTTACTGACATTGTTTTATTACTGTTATTTTCGAAATTCATATCATCCAAGTCATTATTGGTGTAGATGATTCTTAAAATATGTAAATTATTCTTATAACAGAAGGAAAGAATCTATACTCGTGAAAATGTCCGTCTTGATGATAAGAATCTAAAAATCAAATGCCTAAAAAACCATATTCTTTTTGTGTAAAAAATCTACAGAAGCTTGAAAAAAAAACAACAACAATAAAACACAAACTCGTAACCCTTTTATCGTTACATTTTATCACAAAAAAAAAAAACAACCTTGTGGGCCCCACAATCTGTTAAAATCCTTTTGAACCATTTCTCTAGCACATCTTCTCACTGGTGGAATTTCCCTAACTGGAGGTACCTGGACTGCCTTTTTTTTCTTTTCAAGTGTTTATGAGAACAGATGGTGACGCCTAGCAGACATACATGAAAGGAAAAGTAGTGCTTTTTGTTGCGTAGCTCGGGAGCAAAGGACAGTCATGTCTGATGATATCATTTTAGTGGGAAATGAAATATCTAAACTATGTTATTTCATGCCTGTCTACACACACGCTTCGCTACAGAAAAGTCCCATGTTGACACTCTGGAAAGGATTTCAAGGATCTGCTTTGCGGCTGGGGGGAAATGCTCCATATATATTGAAAAAGACTGCTCAGGAAAATGGATGTCTGACTCTGAGTGGGCGAATGACATTGCACAGTGCACAGAGCAGAAGGAAAGCGATCAATGCAGATCATAAACAGAATACAATATAGTAATCTATTGCCATTACCAGCAAATGGGCATTGTATTGGAGGCCTTTGCAGACTGAGACACGCATTCCTTCAGTTTGCCAAACAACCTGGATGAATGCAGGATGACGGCCACATAATGTCTCACCAATGTGGTGAGAGAGAAGACCTTTACTTGGCAGCTTAACACTAAGAGGTACTTAGAAATACTTTAATGAGGCAAAAGAGTGGTAGTCATAATTTATACTAAATACAAAAACACACATCAATACAAGCTGCAACTATATAAAATACAAACACACACGCACACACACACACATCTCATCAGGTAGCACTAGCACGCGGTTAGTGGATGTGTCTGTGAAACTGAAGTCTGTCACACTCCAACATCTGGATCTGTTAAGGAAATTAACAGGCTGGCTATTCTGCTGTCATTTAACCTGCAGGCAACTGAGCCATGTGTTGAAATGTTTTCTCGGATTCTCGTAGGCCTGCCTGGAAAGTGTCTCCATGCCATAAATCAGCCAACTCCCTCTGTCGAGGAGTAGTGTCCCGTCAAGTTTTCTTCACTGTAGTTTACACAGGTTACCACAAAAATATTTGCAGAGGATTGTGTGTCATGTAGAAGGAAAAGCTTGACTTAAGACCCAATATTATGTAACTTAAATAATTACATCAACCCTCACAGGGGCCTACAATTTATATGATTAGGGACAAAAGATTAACCACATATTTAATGATAAAGATGGAAAATTGAGATTTTCTGCAATAAACATCACAGCCCTTATCTTGAGTAAATACTTAAGCAGTGTACTTCAAGTCTGTCATGCATTAATGATGTTTAGCCTTGTGATAAGATCACTGTGAAAAGGGCAGCTCTGATGAGTGTGTACAATTCATGCCCAGCTTACCATCGGTGAGGGAAGCCTACACCCTGGACAGGTCGCCAGTCCATCTCTCACACACTCACACACACACACACCTCAGGCCGATTTAATTGGCCAAAGAGATTGACATGTTTTTGAACTGTGGGAAGAAACCACAGAAGTCAGAGAACACCCACAGGCAGAACATGCAAAATCCACCGTGATAGAATCCCAAGCCAGGATTTAACCCAGGGGATTTTTCCACAGTGAGATGAGACTGATACCCACTACACCATTGTGAGGTCACATAACGAGGTCATCAAAAATAGCATTTAGATGAATCAAACACATTTGCAGTTAAAAGAAAAAGCTAGATATTAAAAAAATAAATAAAAAATGTACCTAACCCAAATAAATTGTATATTATTGCTTGCTTTTTTGTTTTTTTTTGTTTAAGTATGTGGTTTAAGAAACTGCTGTCCAGTGATTTAAGTTCTTACATCTCTGTCCTTGGGATGCTGTGGACATCTATTAAATAATTCAACAAAACAAGAGAGGAGTGCGTAATAGAACTGAGGCCTAAAGTAACTCAATCAGAGCCGGCTCTCTGACGTTTCCACCCTTGCCCTCAGAACTCACACAATGGATACGCCAGCCACTCGCTGAGGTCAAAGGCTGTTTGTTGACCACAAACCACATAAAATTGGTTGCTCTGTAGCCATGGCCAGGGAAGACCACAGGGTGGTCAGCGCAAGACTCCGAACTGCTATGTAATCATGTTACACTCACACGCGACCACCCACATATATCAACAGAATAAATGTGCTTTAACACAAACCTACTTCTGTGTTAGAATGAGGTCATGTGAGACAAAAAAAAAAAAAGAAATTGTCTTTCAGTGGTAACACATCTCAAAGCAGAATGACATTGACAGTAATTTTCCTTTGACATAATAAAAAAACTTCAAAAGCAAAAAGTCATTTCCTTTTACAGCTTATATAAGTAGCCCAGAACATGTGACTCATATACACAAAGAAAACAACAATGGTTACAGGTGTTTAAGACACAGTTGCAAATCACGTCACGTACACCTTCATGCACAGCAAATGTCAAAATGGATTAATCATCAATAGTTCAGTCAACTAGTGTAGCCGGTAAGTGATGAGTGAAAAATGGGCTTCGAAGTGATAAATTATAGTTTTTGTGCACAATTTCCCATCCTAGCATTCGTTTGCAAAACAAAAATTTAAATAAAAAAATCCTCAAACCTACAAAAACAAATTCTTAAATAAGTTGTTTTTGAAACTGATCATAGGTGTGGAATCACTTCATAAAGCATGCACCGTATGAACATTTTTCATTCCACACAAACTGTCTCCCTGTTGCTGAAGTTAGTCCATTTTATAGACATGGTTCAGATCAAATGTGATCGATTCAGAATAATGTCGATATTAGAGAGAACAAACAAGTCAGTTGTGTCAAATTCAGTTCAGTTCAAGGTAAACATACAGAGTGCGAGACCAGCAAATGATGGCACATTAACCAGTAAATCTGATCAACTGTAGCTTCAATTTATATTGGGCTGAAAATGTACAAGTGGTACGTTATGAAAATACCTACTCTATTATCATCAAACAAAAACTAAAAAAGTTTACCTTTCAGAAAAAAAGCATTATCTAGAATCTACAAAAAACTTGGTTTGGAGAATACAGTAATTTGTCAAAAAGAAACACTATCCTCTGTTTAGAACTTCTAATTTCACAATTTTGTTGCATTCAAATCTTTTTTACTGCTCTGATATTTCAACCTGTATATATGTATATATGAAAAATGAGAGTAACTTTCTGCCTTTAATATTTCACAGTAGAATCTACATTAGAGCAATTATATTTATAGAGCTACTTAATGTTTTCAACATGTAGTATTGTATTTTCTCCACAATATGGCACAACAATAATAACAATCATAATCATCATCATCATCATCATCATCATCATCATCATCATCATCATCATCACTCAATGCAAGTTAGTTGAAAGAAGTAATTGAATAGATATTATTTACTTATTTAAATACATACATTACACAACAGATATCCATTGTCATTTTGAGAAGTAACTTGTGCATACTCTTGTCTCTCTATATCACGATGTTGCGACATTAACTGAACTGCATTGTGTGGGTCAGTCTCATGAATCACTCAAGTTAGGATTGAGTTATAGCAAATATACGAAAGTATTGCCACCTGAAAAGGTGTTAATCTGTCTTGATTAAAGTTTGTTCATTTCATCTGCGAGTGTTTCATTGTATGTGGTCGAAAAGTGCATCTTGACCCAACAGCTGTCTTTAAGAAACGGATTCATAAATGAATTGGCCATTCATGAGGAGAGTCTACAACAAAACAGCTGAAACAAACTACTGACTGTTTGTTTAGGTGCTCGGAATAAACCCCCAGCACTATGTGGCCCGGCTAGATAATGGCAAACTGAATTTCCTCAGGGGGAGGGACAGAGAGAGAAATCAGTTCTCCATTTATGAAAAGAGTAACATGGAACAACTTCACAGAAACGCAGTAGACTTTAATACCTTCAAATTAAGTGAATAATCCAATACTGCAAAAAGGCAGTGAGATTATAGGAACGTGTTACTCCATAATGCATTACTGCAGCACCTGCTGCTAACGGATGTGTAAAATGTACATTTCCTTGAAATTGGACAAAGGGAGCAAATGTAAAAGTAAAAATAACATTTTGTAGTTTATTTGTTTGTTTTTTTCCCCGACAGTGACGATGGAGAAAAAAAAGCAACATGCTTCACAACAAGCGAGAGTGATGCGCGGGGCATATTTATAGTTTCCCTGCAGCTGATTCACTCTACGGCACAGCACCAAAGGTAATGGATTAGATCGTCTGTGATTTTACGCTATCCCAAAGTGTCCTTAATAAATATATTAAGGCAGGAAAAAGATTATTAAAGCTGAAGGATGAAGAGAGTGAGAGAGAAAGACAGAGCGGCTGAGAGCTGGTCCCTGAAACGGACCACGATCAATTAGTCTAGCTCTACAATAGCCGGAAATCTCTTATTGGGGTCATGCATTCCTTATCAGCAAGTGAATTTTCACATGCCAGATAATGCTGTAATGATTAATGGACGCGAATGAATAATGGTGTGGTAGAAGAGTGTTATTTTTGCCCCATGGCTGCTGGTAAAATGCGCGCGCGCACACACACACACACACACACACACACACACTTAACCTCAAATATGAAGATCACATTTAAGGGCACTTTCTCAAGTCCTCCCACACATTTTGAAAGATAAAAAGTATCTTCTGGCACATAGAATTTCATTTTAACAAAGGTTCAAAAACAGATTTTAATCCAACCCCAGAGAATTTCAACAAAGTTCAAAAGAAGAAACTACAGTAAAGTACTGGTTGCAATATAATAAAGCCAAACTCTACATATTTAGCTTCATGTTACAACAGCCTCCGTCGAAACTCTAACCGTAATAAGAAATGACGTATAAAAGCAGCCATTGCCGATCATTCAGCTGAACATTTATTGGGGCAGGAAGTAGAGCAGTGCATTGTGGGACTGCATGCGATAGTGATGACAAATATTCTACCCCATCCTCCCCTCCAAGCAGGTGTTGTGTGGGTAAACTGGCAATGGTGGACATGCCACTCTAATTTCATTGACAGGTTTATGACCTTTTATGTGTCCCAGCTGCCATGTTTATGACGGGCTGACTGTGCGTTCATGTTCAACAACATTAAACATGCATAAGCTACACACGCTGGGCCAGCACACAGAAAAGGCTTTCTCTTAGAGCCCTGAACATCTACCTTGTCTTTGGGGGAACGTGGATTCAATGGAGGCAATAAAAACAAGGAAAACTCAAAATAGAGAATGACACACATGGATAGATGGGAGAACGTGGGATTAGATAACGGATGGAAACACTGCAAATCTAAGTCATCGTGAAGTCTAATTTTATAGGGTTGTTTGGAGTGCTGATGCTACCATATATCCAGTGAAACACAAGGTGAAAGAAGGCAAGGCCGTTGGACCCATTATGATAACTGACGTCAACCACAGCAATCCCTGATATACATTTAATTAAATAAATACACAAATCAGTTACAAATGTTCCATAAGTGCAGCAGATTAGCCCTCAAAAACTTTACAAACGGGACACAATCAATGATTAATATGATGATGTTGTCTGACCATATGGGGTACAAATGGTGCTTCTTATCATGCTCTCAATCCTTACCAGGGCTTTCTGACTTAAATCTTTTAAATAAAACATATCCCCAAACACCAACCAGCCAGCCGTCCTTTTGGACAGAAATAGTGAAGGAGATATGATGGCAAAGATGAAAAAAAAGGAAGACAACCTGGAAGATAACCTGAGAAAAGGTACAATTCTCCAGGCGATGTGTCAGTGATATGCCCTAAAGCTGGTGAAGGAGGCATCAGTATTGCCATAACAAAACATGGCAGGATCATTATGAGGCTAACAGATATGAGTAGAGCTGGATCGTGCCTCTCCTCTGTCAGGAATATACACTCCTCTGCTCACACTGATTTAACCTTCTTTTGAATGGTGATTTTAATCTGATTGCCTGAAGCAGGAACAAACTGTTTAGTGTCAGAGCCATGCCTGACCAAGCATGTCACAATCCAGCCTTAGCCCAGGCCCGACCTGCCTGCCTGCCTGCCTGCCTGGGGACAGGTGCCACCACAATGCTCAATTTAACACTGCAGCCATGCAGGCTCTGTGTACTTTACCTACACTGCCATGCAGCTGTCATCCAAGACATTTCTGTAAACTGGGCTGTTCACAACAGGGGGAGTTAAACGGACGGTCCCAGTGAAATAGAGCTTTTCGTGCTAATAGTATGCAGCATGAAACACACTTGTTTCACATATAGCAAGATAAAGAACAGGAATGTGGAGGGAAAACACACACTTGAAGCTCATATCTTCGAGGGACATTGACCTATCTTAAAGGGGTCATATCATACAGCTTTTCAACACTTTCATATGAGTTTCGTTGGTTCAAAAACATTTTTTTCAATGTTTATTGCTCCAAATCCAGCTTTTCTTTGATTCTCATCCATTTGAATATTGGATCATATGAGTTGCATTCAGAATATGCTGCGTCTGTGCGAGCTGGACTGGCTCCACCTACACATGCCCATCTTGGGGATACTTGGAGAGTACTCCCTCTTGTGGTGCCATGTGCCAGAGCAGAGCTGCCTAATTGTGGGATGGTCAAAGGGAGGGCCTACCTTGATTGGGATTGGCAAAACCCTTGATGACACTAAGTAGGATTTGATTTCTGATTCAGTCGTTGGAGGACTTTTTTTTTCTTCTTTTTAATGAAACAAGCCAGGGAGAGAGATGACAGACTTTCTTCACTCCTGGGACGTCATTCCCAGGTATGGGGATGCATATTACTGTTGGAAAACCATTAGAAAGTGAATTTTGCGTAATATGACCTAAGCTACTTTTCTGTCAGTGGTCAGGATGCAAAAAGTCTGCTTCGGCTTCTGATTTCCAGAAATACGCCGTTTCAACTTGGTTTGTGTGAGCTAACATTGTATGCATTTGCTCCCGTCACTGTTTAAAAGGGCAAAATGAGTGAGGCTGGTGTCAAATAACTGACACTCAATGTTGTACGTGGTTAAGCTCAGGCTAGTAAAGAATATATGGATGGATCTGGGCAGGGGTACTTAATATGGAGGATACTGATCTAAAAGCCAATCCATGCTCTCCGCAAGGCGCGTGTGACGTCAAAATCGTCACCACCCCCGTGTGCTAGGCTGTGCACCCACCCCTCTGCGGTTGAACGAGCGCAGCCCACATTTTGTGACCGTGCGACCTGTGCGCGCCTAATGCATGTGCGTCACAGCCTACTGCGCACAAAACAGGTTGGATATCGGTCACTTGTGAAATATGCAGACTATTTATGTGTTAAAGAAACAGTAACTACTTACTTATAATGTGTGGATTTGGGCTGAAATAATATATAAGGTTGAACTACGCATTAAGTGATACAACACAATGTTGCTGGTGTAACATCACCAGCATTGAGTTGCAGCGTGGTGCAGCTTCAGCCACTCGCTGCCTCAGTTGACAGACATTAGCATTTACAGGCCAGGCCACACAGTAGCAGATCAGCCATCCCATAAGCAGAGCATAATGAAAGGAAACCCTCATCAATCATCTAACATGTTGAGCAGTTTCCCTAAATCATGATCACTTCTCAAAAGAGAAATGAAGCCAAATTGCTAATTTATTGAAGGGCTTTGTTCCACAAATCACCAGAGAGTACAGAAAATCAATGTTTCCTTACAGAATACCACTTTTTCATCCAATTGAAAGAATGCGGCTGACATATTATAAGCTGTAATTTGTGTTTCAAAGCTTTTGTTTATCAATGGTTTATATAGCATCTGAACTTTCCAAATGAAGTGGAAAACAAAATCACAACAGCATAGTGTTATGACCAGGAAAATGAATCCAAATGTAGTGGAACATGTTGCATTTTAATAAGCACACAGTCATAAACAGTGGCAGTCTCAAGAAATTTTATGATTAAATTTTATCTGCTTAATCGCCGCAGCCGCAGTATTCATAACTCAAGTATATAAGGACAGCTGGGACGCTGTTCAACTCCGTTTAGTAAAGTGGATGGAGAACTACACACTATCTAGTGCAAAAGGAGTCGCTGTCCTATATCTCACCATAGAAATATATTTGGAATCTCATGTATCACTGTTATGGGAGGAACCAGGCGAGGAAACATCTAAGACGAGTCAAATGGAGATGGAGGGACGGAGAAATGAAAGAGTGGGTTTTCTTTCAGAAGAGAAGAAAAGAGGTGGAGCAGGAGGTGGAGAGATGCTTTAAGCTGATTTATATCAAATGGTAATAAACTGGGCATCCCCCCCTTCCTGTTTAATATGCGAATATGCAGAGCATCCCACTCCTGACAGCTCCCCATTAATAAAAGCATGGCTGGAAGCGCAGGTAGCCATAGCTCATCTATATGAAAATACATGATGATGGTTTTACACAGAGTCATCTTTTAGAATGGAGCCTGTAAGCCAGACCAAGGCTACAACTGAGAACTGCACACAGCCATAACTCTACACTCGTGTGGTGCTCATTTTTGGGATTCTGTCTAACCTGCAGGTTGAAGGGAATCGCATCACAATAGCACTCGGAACAATAGGGATTAAATTATAGGCTGTTAGTTAAATTAGGAACAGATAGAACAGATCGGTTTTAAACTCACAAACTCTTTATGAAAGTTGAAGGTCACTGATTACGGTAAAGCAATTAGAAACACATTCACAGTAACAGAATTGTCATGGCGGTCATTTCTTAGTAATCTGGCTATTCTCAAATACAAATGTGGAGCTGCTGAGTTCCTGTCATTCTCTTTCCTGTGGAATGAGCAAACTGTTGCGATTAGTAAAAGTGTTACCTGAAGTTGTTGTCTTTAAGGTGGCTTGTTTCCACAGGAACAATCTGCTGAAAACACATCATTTCTTGGTTTTCGTTTCAGAAAGGTTAAGCGTACAGATGCCAAATGTTTGGTTGCTACGGACACATGAACATGATACATATTACAAGATCAGAAACAATGCGATTTGGATGCCAGGCCACTAGTTGGTGATGTTTTGTGGAATGCGTGCAGAAAAACTGTAGAAACATCGGAGAGCCTTTTAGCTGCCCTTTGTCATATAGGCACAGTTATCTGGCATATGTGAGGAATGTGTCTCCAGTGATCCACATGACATTGTAGAGAATTGCCGTTCAATTCAAAAGTGCAGTGCTGCGGAAGCCACCATTGTTATTGTGGTCAATCTACTCATGCATGTTCAGAGAAAATATCAATTGAAACTATATAAAATGTGCATTGCTCTGAATTTCAAAAGTTTGGTTTCCCCCGTTGAGACAGATGGTGATGTTTCAAAAACAGTGCACTCTGGAAGCAGGTTTCAAAAAGGCAATTTACAGGGACTCGCAACGCCGTTGCGTCAACAGACAGCCAAAAACGGAACGGTTTGTTGTTTTCACCTGGAAATGGAAGAAATTCCTTGAAAGCATTATGTTGGACATACAACTGTGAAAAAAACTGTAATATTAGATTGTGTCCACACCACCTGCAAAATAAATTACAAAATATGTTACCTTAGATATTGAGTCAAAATCTGTAAATAGTTGAATTTGATGCAAAAAAGCAGTTTGTTTATTTTTTCCCAGGGAGCCAATAACTTCCCAATTATCTCACATTTACGACAATGAGTGAATCAGTCATTAGACTGTTCTTAACAGTGCTATAAGAAAAAGTGTCATACCTACTTGTGCCCATTAGTAACTCTGTAATTATTTCCTTAACTCGTTACTTTTAATTCACAATGACCAGTGCTATAACTATACTGTTTCTCAAAAATGTAACTGGTAACTGTAATTAAATACACAGTTTTAGTAGCAATAGTGGTTTGTTATCTCTACTAACTAATTATAACCATTATTATGCAATAAAGACGGACATCTTTGCACTACTAACTGCAATATAATTCTACCTAGTTTGGTGAATCATTTAAAATATGGAGTAACAAAATATATAAGCCAAGTACCCATAGCAACGATACCATCAACTCCTTTCAAACAGTCATAACCCTGTGCAAACAGTACTTTCTTATAGGTCACCTTGTCATTTTCAAAGTTAAAGTATTTGCGATGAAGAATGATTCATAAAAATGTATAGACTGTTCTGGTGAGCATTTCTCTCCTCCCTAGGTAGAGGGACCATGGATATCAGACAAAGATGCATTTCCACAAGCCTGATTTTCTGATAACTCACATGTATATTACTTAGTCCGCTTTCTCCCAGCAGGCACCCCCATAAGGAGGAACGAACAAGGGGGGGAAAAAAAGGAAACACAAGGAGGCTCTAGACCTGGTATGTCCAGCCCCTGGAGGCCTGGTAATACCCACTCTTAGTCCATGTATTTTACATGAACAATCCTCAGAGGGCACAAAGAATAGGAATCTTACAGGATTTAAATACAGGATTTGGGACATCAAAAGCCAGGCTGATATTGGAATAACAGAAATAATTAGGGATATGGAAGTTGCAGAAATAGCCACATTTCCATAAGATGATAATTAGTCCCAGGGCTAGCTAGGTCACCAGAAAGCCTGTTTGTTGAAGCCTTATGTTGGATGGAAGCCTACAGCTGGCATTTCAGGTAATTACAAGAGGCTGGAATATTACAGCCGAAATACTGATTGGAAATCAGGTTTCATTTCATTTCACTCCTATTCTCGCAGAATTGAAAACGTAAAAATTGTTTTAATTTGAATAATGCGCTCAAGCCGAACGAGCAGCTGGTACACATGAGAAACACAGATCTCAGTTAAGTAGGTTAACACACTTTCATTATAGGTGGGTTTCAGCTAGCCAAGTGGAAACTATGAACAGTATATTTCAAATGGCACTTACACTAACCGAGATCATAGACCATTCTTTAGAGGCTGCTGAGCAGCGACAGAGGCCTGTTAAACATGCACACTAAATGATTACGACGACTGTGTGAATCACTCGCAAGATGAAAAAAAAAAAAAAACTCAAACCTCAATTAGCCTAAATCTCAGATCAGATGAGATCGGGCTACAGTCTGCCGTTGCGCTTCTCTCCGTGTGTAGTCATTTGGTTTGTCTTGTTCCATTTCCACTTATGGGTAAACAGGGAGGGAGTAAAATCATTTTATTTTCTCCTGCTGAGAGCGATGTTAAGAGGGGCCAGAGAGTCTGTCTCCTTATCTAATAACCCTGCCACAAGCTTGCCAACGCTGGAGAATCCTGGCAATGAGCAGGGAGGGAGTCACAGAGCCATTTAAAATCCAAGCTTGGCTCAGTCAGTGAAATCCACACTGCTACTGGAAGACTGATGCGAGTCGCTACAAGTCTCCCTCCATTTCCTCAACAGAAGCAGATCTGACGCATTTGCCAGCATCCCTGTCTTTTCATGTCCAATTGGTGAGCAGAGTTTGAATCACTGTGCTGTGCTTTAATACACAGACTGTGCATGCCATGAAATCTGATTTATTTATGAACATTTCAATCTTTTCCAAGGGCCTCATTCTAGCCCCAAATGTAATATACCACAATGTTTAGCTTGAAAAAAGAAGATAAAGTTATTCAAGTTTGTCTACTGATGGAAAACTGGGTATGGATTAGGCCAATGAATTCCCTTTTTCCATCTGTGTTTTCTATAACCACTCATTTTACACAGTGTTTCACTGAAAAAGGTAGGTTCCATTTATTCATACCATTCATATCTGGCAATTTAGGGTCTGTTAAAAGGAATTTAAGCACAAAGTCCTGTATTAACGCTGTAACCCAAGCAGACCACAGCCTTCTGAGAAAGAACCTCATGGTGATGCAGTTTGAAAGGTCGAGGGACTGCAGCCACAGTAGGAGCTATACATTCCAACACAAGTTGCTGTAAAACATTCTTCCTAATGAACTTTTTCGAAGGCACATTTCTGTCAATATTTGTATATAATGAAACAATTCCTCCATGGTTTTGATGCCTTTATTCTTTGTATAAGGTGTGTGTGAAGCACTGGTGCTTCTGTTTGAAGGGTTTCCTGCCCACTGTCAACTTCAGCCCCCACAAGCTCAACTAGAGAAGACTAATGACGAAGGAGGGGATCAGGGGACGGAGTGATGGATGGGTGGATTGATAAGGTGTTGCTGACGTCTTGGCTTTAATATTACAACGGAATATTGGTACTTTTACCATTGTTTGCTGTGGACAAATTTGCAGGACAGCTCTGGTTCTAGTTTTAACATAATTTGGTTTCAAAGTGATCTGAACTCCAGTGGAAACTTTTCTTAATTTCTTAAATGCTCATATTCCAACCAGACAAACATTACAATGTCACACACACACACACACACACACACACACACACACACACACACACACACACACACACACACACACACACACACACACACACACACACACACACACACACACACACACACACACACACACACACACACACACACACACACACCTAAAATGCCGAAACATTTCACTTTTGTTTATACAAACCAAAACACAATTAAAAGCAAACTAAAAAGAATCGCTCTGAAGGAAGAAATGAAAGTGTAAAAATCAGTTTTCTTCTTTCAGGCACATTGTTCACTTTGTCAGTGGCAAATCTGTTTGATCTTCAAAGAATAAAAATCTGAGTTTTGAGTGGACAGCCTGTGTTTTGACAAATATCTTTTGTTTCTTTATCCCTCCTGTTCTTGTGAATTCGGGTTTGTCAAACAACATAAAAACTATCATTTGCACATCCTTTTCTTTCATCTAAAGAGAAGTGACAGCGTGGTTGACTGATGAATGGAGAATGACACAGACAGTGGTAGTCAGAGGATGGCTACAGCAGCCTGGGAGACAGTGTCCCCTGGTGTCTATACCATCTCACCGATAATGTGTCTCCTGCTTTAGCCCAACAGTCTGCTTCCTCAAACCACCCTCAGAGACACATTCAAAATTAATTTCATGGCAGTGGCTGCCAGTCATTCTCTAACTTAATGTCCTCCACTGGTGTTGAGTGGTTACTGTGTTTTCAATCCAAACATCATGAAGTAATTACATTTTCTAGTCGAAATTTAGACCTTCTGGTTGGCAAGAGAGCTTTTTTAGCAGCACAAACCATTATGGTGGTGAAACATAGTCATAAACATCCATCATAAATGTGGGCAAATGGATGGTTTACTCCCGTATCTCCCAAAATGAATTTATTACAACATTTTAAACAGTGAAGCGTGAAGTGATATGAATGTTTCCGCATGCAAATCAAAACAGAGTCCAAGCATAGATAAAGAAATTATCTTTATGGCCAGTGTGATACAAAAGAATGGTTGGATTTAAAGGAAGCTTGCAAATTATGTCTGAATAGAGTTTTTCTGTATTACATTTTTCCACATGCCGACATCCATGCCACACCATGTCCTTACAGCACACTTGTTGCGCTACACAAGTCTGAGCTGTGGATCCCCAGCAGCCCTCTGGGGCATCTGGGTCTTTTGTGGCTGGAGGAGCAGGCAAAGCCCTGGACACAACAAACTGCTGACTCAACACAATCTTTGTTGCAGGGTGGGTGCATGTGACATCACCTCATCCCCTGGGCCTGTGTGGGATCTGGGGCAGGCTCAAGCTCTTTGTGTGCACAGAGCCACAGCACCCTGTACACGCGTCCTGGATCATCCTGCCATGTCACCTCTATTGTCCACCAGTCTGGACACACTGCCCCGACATTCTCACTCTATGATGTCGTGTGGAGGAAATAGTAAAGCACTTGTCAAGGTTCAGGGATTTACCTAGAAGAGGAAGACGTCTGGCCGGGGGCCACATGAGATTGTGATGAAATCATCTTAATGATTGTTGACTGAAATGTGGTCACCTACTAATAAAACATACAATGCTGAGATGCAGCCACAACTATTTGACAACTTTGGGATGACTGTCGCCATTCTTCGCAAATACTTTCAGAAAACACAACCCTGCAAAACAGACCAAACCCCCTATTATGAGGTTTCTTAGGATTAGCTAATCTGAAACCTGAAGAGATGAAGCCATGCAATCTGATGTTGAGGTTATTTTTGATACGGCCAAAGTATCCTATGTCCTAGTTTTTAATGATCAATTTATGGACATAAAGCTTCCTCCAGCCACATTCTTCCACTCTGTCATCTGTCATCCACACTATGTCTGATCTCCGTAAAACTATGCTGTCCAAATCAAAAAATAGAAACAGACATTAACTCTCAATTTTGATCTTTGTGAATAATGTTGAGTTTGTTCAGTGACGCAGAACATGGAAACCACAGTCAGTGTACTCTATTAGTGGTGGGCAGGAATGTAATAAGTGGGACCGTAACATCTGGCAGAGGGTACTCCTGATGCAACCCGAAGCTCTCCAGACGTAACAGCACCTTGATAGATCTTCAGGGAGAAGAAAAACCGCCACATCCCTTGCAGTCAGACATACTTGCGACACTCTCCTGACACCAATCATTTCCACTTGGATGGCCTATCGGTGTGCTATTTTCCTGAATCTGTTATTTCCATAATCCGGCGGGTGCCATTGCCGAGGGTTAATAGATGAGCCTGAGTGTGCGAGATGGCAGGGCTTTGTAGCTCCTAACGAACAGTGTGCGGTCTGATGAATGACATTTGGGCTGCAACCACGTCACTTGTTCCATTAGCAAAGCCTGTCCCAACTCTGCCGTATTGAACCATGGCTTTCAGCTATTAGCCTGATGCATGATACAGTCAATTCCAGTTACGCTTTAATAAGTGAATATTTATCTTAGCTGCTCTCTTGCAAAAGAAAAAAAGATAGAAATACCTGAGACACCCTTATCCCTCATCGAGTGTGCATGCATATGCAGGTATATACTGTATATCCTTGTTTTGTTGGAATTCCCTTGTTATTTTTCATTTTTTTTGTATCAATGAATACCTTTAGGCTAAAGTTAGGTTTATTCATCAAAAAGAAAAAAAGCTGCTGAGCAAGCAGCAATGTGTTCAGGTTTATACATCCATTTAGGAGATAATGTATATTCATAATACAATTTTATACATGGAGTTCAATTTCAATCTATTAGGCAAATTCTACCTCTCTTTAACAAAAATGTGACGGCTTCTGTAGCTTTTTTTACATTTGAAAAATGACCCTGACATCAGAATAATTTTCTACTTGAGAGCACAAATTTTAACAAAATTCTGGTATTTGTTGAATAATGGGAAGTGCAGAGGTGTAGTGGTGAGCACTCTCACCTCGCAATGAGCAGTGGATCTTTGTGAGGCGTCGGCATGTTGGATTTGAATATGGCTTCCTTCAACAAACCGAAGACATAGTGAACCAAAGTGATCTGGTGACGGTGCATTTCCTGTGGGTATGAATTTGTGGGTTTGGTTGTGTTTTGTGTTTTGTGTTGGACCTGTGAGGAGCTTGTGCACCCTGCCTTTCACCTACGGTCGGTCTGGGAGTGGCTCCAGTTCTCTGCAACCTCAGGTTGGACAAAGCAGGTACAGAAGATGACAGTATTTGGGGAAATTATGTGTGAATAAAAAAAATATATATTTTGCTGAGGTTTGTTTTTTTTGGTTGGATGTCTACAATTAAGATTAAAATATATATATTAAAAAAATGGAATCTTTACCGTACTTCGTCTAATTTGTGCATTTATTTCATTGAGTAACATACTGTAACTTTCAATGCAGAGCACATTGGCTTGTTGTCAAAGGACCCTGAATGATGCTAACAGTTTTCGAGGATAACAAATATACAGCATCATATGTCTCATTTAAAGTAGAATATTGTTTCTTTTCTTGTTGTGTTGAGTACATAAATAAAAAAAAAAAATCAGATTTGTGTATAATTTATACATTAAAACAAACATTCTGTACATTTTGGATCTGTTTCACAAACTGAAATAATTAAAGGTTTTTGTATAATTTTTGATAATATTAGCTTACGAATTATGAGATTTCCTCAAATCAAATTTTAGATCCCATATTTCTAACCAAAGGCCATAATAAAACATACTCGCATCTTCTTATTTTAAAAGTTATGAGTGTAGAAATGATTGACAAAAAATAATTTTTTATAAAAATTTTGAAGATGTCCATGTGTATTTATATATATAAATATCTAACCACAATAGGAATTCTCAACAGCATCAGAATAAAATAAAAAAAAATCCAGCACGAGTTCAGCTACAAATCTGTTCCTGGAAATGGTTTTAAAGCAAAGTCATCCTGAACATTATTATGTTACTGTTTCATTTTTTTCTTGCTAAAATATTGGCATGTGCCCTCAGACGGTCAGTGTATTTGAGAAAAAGAGACAAGTGTTGTATGTGATCAAGCAGAGTTGAGTGCCACCCTGACAGGCTATTAGTCAAGAAGCTTTAGCCACTCAACCCCTATCACTATAGTAATCCATTCGTAAGACGAGTACCCCGCACATTTTTATACATCCACTATACCCAGACACATTAACACGTATGCACATCATACTCAGTGAAAAATATCATTCCCGATGACATGAAATGTGACTTACAACAAGGTCGATGAAGGCTGGCAGGTAAAAATATAAGTGAATGTTTAAATTGATCAGTGGAGGTATCAATCACTGTGAGACTCAGTGTCAGGGCAGACACAACCGGTGTCCCTGTAACCGTCACCTCTTCAGCTTCAGAATACACCCCCCCCCCACCTCACCTCAATCTCTCAGAGCCCAGGGAACATGTTTGACGGATTTGAGATAGGCTTGATTTTGTGGTATGTACATATATATATAAATATATATCAAGTAATGTTTCTTTTGACAAACATCCAAATATTCACAAGAAACAGAAGAGTGCTGTTTAAAGAGAGATTATCACAGGATGTTGTTGAGCTCTCAAGAGTTGCTTGGAAACTGAGAGCCAATCATTTTCTTTTTCATTGAGCCATGGGGGACTAGTTTGGAGTTAATTGCAGTGAATCCAATTTTTTAATTAAAATGAACATCATGACGATCTGACTGGATTGGGATTTGTTATTGCCATTTCTTTCTCTCTCCCTGACTCATTTTCTCTCCCCTGCAGGACAGCTTGAAAGAGTCCTGTTGTTTTATTTTAATTGGGACAGTGATGTAATTGGCCTACTCCATGCTGCTCTGTTCAATTTAGATCCTGGCATGTGTGTGAGTGTGTGTGTGTTTTGAGTGCGGGCGTAAAAACGAACAATGAATACCAGACAACAATAACAAATAAATGTAAAATATTACATTTAATAACATAAACGTCAAACCAGGCCATTGGACAAAAATCTCTACTGGCACAGCAGGAACCACAAGCAATCTTGAACAACAAACGCATTTAAATTTTCACCTATTTAACGGTGAACAAAAGAGCAGATCTATGAAGAGTCAATCCAGGGATTCTAATTGACGATGGTGATTGTAAAATATGATACTGAGCATTCGTCCTTACCATCTCCTGCTTATTCATCTGATTATTTTTTGTGGTCTCACAGTTTAGGATGTTAAATTAAACAAATAAACAAGACATTTTTGGGAAAAAAAAACAATTTCAGCAAATAGTAGTAGACATTTTTGATCAATTCCTTAACTGAACAACCAACCGAGTCGTCAAAAAATGTTAAATTCTTTCATGGTTAGGAATATCTACAGCTACAGCCTCAATTTATTACTTGCAAAGAAAACATTTATATTATCTTGATATGATCAAGAACCTCTGGTTCTTGCCATTTATCAATCAAAGCACAATTCTTAACTAGAATACGCTTTATGTCTTTGTTGGATCTGACAGAAAACAGGAAGATTTCAACTCAATAGGATCATTCCAACATTTACCTTGAAACTGAAACGGTGCCAAAGTGAGTTTCCACGGTCCACAACCCTCTTCAATTAAAATTCCCTTCTTTCAAGAGATCTGAATTTAAGTGTGCGACATTCAAGAGCTATATATGAAGTACATATATGTGTCGGAGTTACTGATATCGAACATCCACTGTGGCGTGTCACTCATGTGGTCCCGCTCCGGTAAATCTGGTGAACATTGCCTAACCCAGAAATTATTTCTATGCAAATTTGCTGATGGGAAACACACGGGAAAGGGATGGGGCCAGGCTTTTACTGGGGAGGGGATGAAGTGTACTTGGGGGTGGGGGTGGCGGAGGGGGCGCATGGGGGAAGCACGACGCAAATGAAATCTAAAATACACATTGAAAAATTGATTGCACGTTGGCTTGGGGTGCGTACCTTGCAGGGGTGGCACCTTGATAAATATTCATGTATTTTTGCCCCCGTAAACGACTGTGCTTTTAAAAAAAAAAAAAAAAAAGCACAGGTCAGGAAAAGGAAAGAGAAGTGGGCTTTTCGAACACGGACAGCAGACTAATCATTTCAGGGCTCCTCTTTTCGCTCTTCACCCCTGTGAAGTGTGAGTAAGACAAAATAGCAACAATGTGACATTTATCGGTCCACCTTCTCAGTGACAGGCCCTGATTTGTGAATTGTTCAGGCGGAGATAGCGTAGCTCCGAGCGCAGACTCCCGCCCGCCTAATAATATCTCTGTAATTAGCATATGCTTTGATTATAAAGGTCAGTAACTCGGCCTAACCGAACATCATGTGAAGTGTATCATGGGAGGCCTGTTTAACGGTCTATTTCCATCCTTTTTAATCTACACTCAACTATTTAATGCCCTATTTCCTCATGGTGAATAAGATGGTACTCTTAATCCAGGAAAGAAACCGTCCCACCAGTTTTCCTCACTTTTTCCTCCACCGCTGTGCAGAGCAGAAACCCACATACTCTGCAAGTCGGAGTAAAAAAGGCTCTCGCAGTACAATAAGCTATGCTTTGTGGCTTTCTGTCACATACGATCAAACGAGGTGAAGAAAAAAACAACAATCAACTTTCATTTGCCCGTTGATCTTTGAGCCATTAACTTCCTAAGCAACACTGCTTCCTCAGAATGGTACTGTGGACACTGTGTTTAGTGAAGTCTGTCTGAAGAGGAGTGCCCATGGAAGCTGTAAAACTTGATTCAAACATTAATGCATGTCATATAAGAATAGATGGTGCAAAAAATAGAAATATTCCCATCTTTGGAGGAGCTGCACAACATACCAGAGGAAACATCGGTGAACCTCCACCAGACAGCTAACTATAATGTAAACATTGGAAGTTTCCATCTGCAATAAAAGCGGCGAAAAGACTTTGGAAAATCAACACTTACGAAAAGACTAGTTATTTATGTAGTTATTTAACTGAATTAAGTTCATCCTTCACTTCATGCCACAGCTCAATATGTCAACTGACTCCATATCACTGGTTGACTTAGTGTTCGCGGCATGAAAAACATAATTAACTCTTTGATTTGTAAAAATGCACTTATTGTCTCTACTTGTTTTCTTCTTTCTTACTCTCAGTTCTGTCTACGAATGTTTCAACAATTGTACACATGCATGCTTGTATATAGAATTGTTAAACATTGTGTTTTTTTCTCCTCTTCGTTCCAAGCTGATGCAGCAGAGATCAAACAAATAAAGGTTAGACAGTCTGAATAAAGCTTTTGCTGTTTACAGATCTGCCAACTGGAGCTAGATGCTGGGAACACATTCATGGCGCAGCCTGCCTATAGATGGTGCTCTGCCTGAGCCAGCGGGGCTATTTTAAGTCTTCTCTTCACAAATACACTAACAAACAGAGAGGGGAGTCCCTGTGGGACACCATTGTAAACAAGTGGGTATGATGCACCAAGTACAATCCCACTTTTTTTTTTTGTTTTTTTTTTTGTTTTATAGAAAACGTGCTCCTTTCATCTGAGACAAACAAGGAGATAAACCAGCGCCTACACTCAGACGGCACACGTTAATTACCACATTCATTTTCAATGTTTAATCTGTGTGCAAACTGAAAATACAACAAACAAACAAAAGGCAAACCAACATTTTCCTGTTGTTTTGTTTGTTTATGTGGTGCAACATTTAGTGTTGTGTAATTTTATCCGTGGAAAATTGGTCTGCACAACAATGTCCTGGTTTTGCCTCCTTCCATCAGCTCGGCAGGAGATATTTCTGGCTTAATGATCTAGGTTACACGCAATAAAGGAATGTATTAAAATATCTGGGTTATGAACACTTCAGTTAAACTGGAAGTGGAAAATAAAGTTTTGTTTAATATTGTTATATTCAAAAGTGAAAGTGAAGCCCGGACTGATCATTGAAGTCTACGTCCCGGTGTTCGATCCCGAAGAGAACTATACCTGTGAATTACTCCTCTCATCATAAAAAAGGCTATCACTGGGACTTGAGTGAGAAAGCCGAGTAGCAGCAGCTGATACATCCAAATTTAGGAGCCGCTGGTTTTATTCAGATGTTTTGTGTACAGTTCCACACACTGGCCGATCAAGCCTGGTCACCTGAGCTCTCCCCATTTATTATCAAAGCACACAGCACATTTGAACCTGAGGGAAATATGATGCCTGACAGCTCCTGTGGCCAGCCAGAAAGAAAACGCGCTGAAGTTTCACAATTATTGGTGACCAAGCGAAAACTAAATAAATAAATATAAATTTCTCCTACGTATCAACACGAAACTCTACACCTGCTAGACGATATAGATCGCTCTGCGGTTGCGGTCAACAAGGTAGGCCAAGGTATGAGACGGTCTGACCATACAAATTAACATATTCAGTCATTTGTAATCTTCCAACGTGATATACTGGTGGACTGTAGTTGTTTCCTTTACTCCACCACATCAAAGTCTTCGCCCAACACGAATTGTATGTCCAGCTTATGGGTTCACTGTAAACTATTACTTGATGTTTAGTACTTCAATGACCCAAGTTAACCCTAACAATGACGAAAGCTGGTTGAACACAGTCTAATCAGGGGCAACTGGAGTGACTGTATAGTCATTGTATATATAACCTTTTTGGTGCATAACGATATTTAAAAGAGAAAGACCCAGAATGATCTACAATCATATGTAGCAAGAAAACCAAAGGAGACGAAAAGTGTGACCTATAAAACGATGCTTCAAAAGTTTGCATGTGTATTGTACCATTTTCTTAAATATTTCATGTGATCATCTGTTGTGATTTTAGGATTTGACTGAGACCAGTAACGAAGCATATTTTTAGTAAGGTTGTGACACAGGTTATGTTGTCTCGTCACTCGAGCTTTGATCAAAACGCTTCTCAACAAGATGAAAAGCTTCCCGAGGAGCAGTTCCTGCATCTGGAGGGAAGTTCACTTTACCCCGCACAAAAACACAGGAAGAGGAGAACAGAACCAGAGGCGAGGACTCGGTCACAAATGACACAACATTTCAATCAAAGCAGCATAAACTTGCCATTTCCTCAGAAAGTAAAGCACGGTGGTACAAATATAGACCAAAATGTGCTTTACATGGTGGTTTTATTTTGGGGGTATTTGGAAGGTTATGGGGTTAATGGTTAAAGGTCAGTTGGTACAGTTTAGTGCTTGAAAACACCGACTTGTTCTGAGCCTTATCTGGAATCTATACTGGAATATAAAAGTAGCAGATGTGACGGTGTTTTTCTAATGGAGAAAAGAAGAATTGCTGTTGAATGTGAGCTAAAATACAACCACTGCATAAGATAGCCTGTATAAAAAGGAAATTGTTACAAGTGGTTTTTTTTTTTTTTTGTTTTAGGGTTTTTTTGTTTATGAGGGATTCACTGTCCACTGTTAAGTACATCAAAAAACCTCTTCGAAATTGAAAAAAAAAAGTAACTAAATACTTGGAGAAAAATAACTCCTGTCTTGCTGTTACTGGCTTCTCAACTAGGACGTCTTGATATTGTGTATGTAGCTGTATTATTGTGATGGTGTCAGTGAAACATCAGCTGAGCCGATTTACTCATCATGTGCTGAACATTAACAAGGAGAAACAGGCTTTGATGAAACAGCCGGTACAAAGAGCAGGGCAGAGAGAGCGAGAGAAATGCCACACCTGGAACCATGTATGACAAAAGTGAAAGCTAAATAGATAACGCAGTAATTTTACCTGCATTATTGCTTCATATGAGTAATTACTTACTTGACTTACTGCAGTCCGCGGCATTAAAAATGAACGTGTGATTTAAAATACTATGAACCTAACGTGCACTAGATCAAGTTGTTTTTCCATTGATATCACCTCTCGAAAATCCCGGCAGCTCCAGAAGTGCTGACAAAGAAAGTAGTGTAACATTGTTTGGACTAATACAATTTAAAGAACTAAACTTAAATATCTGTGACATCAAAGAGGAGGAATATTCAAAGATGAACAGACTGATTAGATCATGAGAACTTGATAGAGCATATAGATGCAGCTGTCGCTCCCCGATGTCTTTCGTAACGTCTTCATTGAAGTGGAAGCACGGAACCGTGTGCTCACGCCTACATGTTCATGGGTAAACCCTCAAACAGGAGTTCATTATCATAACCAACCACCTCCTGTGTTAGTTTAGGCAGCAAGAAAGGAATCTCCGACTCATCTGACAGCCACGCTCTGAATTTAACCGATATTAGAGATGAGCTCTGGCTTGTCTTCCACCATACACATTTCCAGATTTTAAAGGAAGGGTTGCTCTTTTGTAGTTATGAAGAAAAAAAAAGAAAAAACAATCTCCACCCCAATATGTGCAAATCTCCCTCTTGCTCACCCACACTTGAATAGCAACCAAATTAATTCTTTCCTCTTTTTTTTCTTTTCTTCCCTCCTCACTGTGTTTCTGTGAGGACTTTTGTGTTACAGCGAATGGGGGAGGAGTGACACATCTAATCTAGCGCAGCGTCGTATCTAGTGGAAGACTTATGAAATGAGAGGAAGGGGGATCTTTATCAGTGTGGAATTAGTGGTCCAGGAAGTGTATGGAGTGATTCTATTAAAGAGAGGGAGCCTTCAAAAGGGGCCAGCGCAGCCAGAGGACACCTTGGGAGGAAAGAGAGGACCATGTTGAGGAACAGGAGAGAACCTTGCTGAAGCAGCAGTCTGCACAGAGATCCCAATCAGGCATTTGCAAAGGCCCCGCACAATTACCTCCTAAATAAAGGTCATTTTAGCATCACTCCAACATTTGTCCGCAAGAGAAGATTGTGGCTATTCGAAAAGGAAATTGGAACGGAATTGTGTTTTTTTATATTTGCCGACAAAATGCATGCGCAGACGCGGCATTGTCGGACAGAGGGCAGAGAATGTGTACATGTTTGCGGTGCTTAGTGAAGGAGTAATGGAGATCTCTCTTCAATGGCAGGGATTCTGAAGGTGAAGTTTATCCTGTGTGGAATGAAAATGGAAACATCCAGTATTACATTTTCCAACAGCTGGCCGGTTAGTTGGTTCTACTCATGTTGATCTGATACTTTTTCAAATAAAGGGTGAATTCAACAATGAAGCCAAGAATAACATAAAACACACAGAAAAGAGTAGATAAATAGAGCCAGTAGTTTGCAGTGAGTGAATTCTGCCTTTTCAGAGTGAAGACATTTTTTTTTCTTGTTAAATTCATAAAATTTCAACAATTATTCATCAAAATACTTCCAAAATAATTCTATGAAGTTGATACTTAATCCAATCCAATCCAGATGTATTTGTATAGCACATTTAAAAAACAACAACTAAGGAAGACTAAGTGATTCACTTAATGTAAACATGTAATTCTAATTTCCAAAAACATGGCATACTGATGTCATATTTTACCCATTATATTATAAGAAATTATAACTATCAGGGTGAATCAAACATAATGACACACTGTCATGTTTTAGGTATGTATGCCATCGGAAAGGCTGGGGAAGATCGTGAATCCATAAGACATGACATTAAGTTTCAAAAATAAAAATAAAAAACTGACTGTAAAATAAAGTTGCAGAGGTAGTTTTTAGTGGCGATCAGCATTATAGTATTGACAAGTAGCGGTAGGTTTTCCATTGGTATGTTGGTAAGTAGTGGTTTTAGTGCGGATAGCAGTTGGTGAGTGGTCGGTGTGGTGCATAACCTAGAATAGTCCGGACTGATTTAGATGTAATCTGAAAAAAATCAATGGAATAGACTGGAGGACATGGACATTTGCATATACAGCAGCAGTGAACAGTGGTGTCCTGCATCTCATCTGAACTTTGTCAATACAATACACTTAACAGTATAAATGAGGCCTCATGTAAAATTGTAGACTTTGCATAGAGGATCTATGAAGAATGCTCTGTCATCAAAAAAGACTCTTGGACGAAAAAAAAAAAACCCTTGTACGTTTTGGTAAATATTTGTTTCATGCACCAGTGTCAAATGATTGAACATTATAATTGTTGTAGCTCCGTGCGTACCTCACATTGTTTTGACCTCTAGAACGTCATCCTTTTAGTGAGTCCTTGGGTGCACTCTTATTTCAGGATGGAGAGGTGGTTTTACAGATAACGTTCCTCTGACAGGAACATCATTGGCCTAACACATTTGCACCATTAGTGGTGCATTATCCTGACAGCCACCGAACTCTGTGTGTATTGCTGAACAAGTTACTGGGTTCACACCAGGGGCTAAGGGTCTACTGAAGTGGGCCTACAGGGGCTCTAAAGTTACTGAAGACTGGCATTGTGGTTTAAATGATCTGGCCCTGCGGAAATGTAGAATTTTACTCATGGCAGTAATTGTACCTCACAGCTGGAATGACAGCAGAGAGAGAAGAGTGCATAAAAAGGGAGGAGGGGAGAACATTTTATAGTCTGTCAGGGTTATACAAGTGCAATTTACTACAATAACAGATCTATGTATGGATCCGGCAACAACAAAATAAACCATTTAAACATTAGTGGTAATGTTATGAAGCTATCAAATATAATGCAAGGGTTTCTTTTGTCTTTTGTTCAATTCAACATCTTCATACAAAAAGCAGGATAAAAATGCATCAGATCATTCTTAAACATTAAAAAATAAATAAATAAAAATAAAAAAAAAAGCTTCAGTTCTTCTTGGGTACACTTGTTTTATTGATCATTCCAAACATATTGGAGGAGCAACAGCTCACTGGATTTAGTTTGTCTCAGTTGTGTCTGGCCCTTCATGTAATCCCAGACTGACTCTGATGTGGAGATCAGGGCTCTATGGGGGCCACACCATCTGTTGCTAAAGTCCTTCTTCTTCTTGTTATTCTCTATGATTCTGGCTTTATGTTAGGGTTCACTCTCATGTCAGAGAGAGAGAAACTGTGATATTTCCATAAATATTCATATATATATGTATTTTTTTTTCTTTCTTTTTTGTACAGTTCTGAGTGTATATAACAGTTCTCTGTTTGCTGTCATTAAGCGCAGGCACTGCTACATAGAGATTGATCAGTTAAGAGATATTTGATTAGGATTTAACTTTTTTTGTTGTTGTTTTGAGTTTAAACGACCAACTTAGTTGACAGACAGTATGGTATCAGAATGCCATCAAATATTTAGACTTGGCAGAATACAAACAGGTTGATCAAAGCAAACTGTAGCTGCTCGACTCTTGGGGGTTGCAGCTTCCCATTCTTTCCATTCCACAGCTTTAAGATGATAAACAGTGGAGCAGATCATTGGGCTAAATCGGAGAGCAACATTAGAGGTCTGTATGAAGCTTGGCTGTCTGTATTTGGGAGCTGCAGTCTTTAAAGAACACCATTGTGCAACCACAAGTCAACAGAGTTTTTCCTCTACTTTCACCTCTTCATCTACTTTCGAGCGGCTCACGTTACATCAACTTCACAACCTACAGTGTCTCACTTGAACTCGCACTCATCGATGAATAATTTAAGCGTCTAAATGAGGGAGTTCTGTATCTGAACCCAAAAGTATGTGAACATAGGGTGTGTCAGGTTTAAAATTCTACATGTGTCAGCAACTTTAGTATATATAATTATCAAGTCAGACCTTAACCCAGTATTGGCAAAAGCCCATGACAAAGTACTCAAATATGGAGTGAAGCCAAGACTTCATCAGGAAATTCCTTCTGAAAACATATACTTATTATGTGTCAGCAAAGGCTTACTTCACACACCTCCAACATAACTGATCTTAAAAATATGAGAATATGAAAAAGCACATACTCATACTTCTGATCATCTACAGGGACGGGGCTTATATGTTAAAGTCATAGTGAGACAACATCAACAAGGGCTTAAATAAATTGCATCAATGTGAAAAAGGCACAGCCATGACTCTTCTTTGTATCGACAGTATTAAAAAAAGAAAAAACAGCATGTCAATGCAGCTGTTGGCTCCACTGGACTGCTGCTCCACAGAGAGCATGCTAACATCCCACTGTATATCATAGTCTGGTACGATAAGAGTTCAGAAGCAGCCAAGAGGGCTCTCTTGAGAGACATAAACAATGCCCAGTATGCCGTTGACCATTACCCAGCTTTACTGGACAGCATCTTCAGATCACGTTGCATCTGCAGAATCGGCTCCATTTTCAGGTACAGCTCTTTTCTCTCACCGTATCGTCACCGTGTTGTGTCCTGCTGATTGATCCTATTCTCTTTCCTACCTAAACTAACATATTCAACAAAAAGCTGTTGAACAGAACCGACCCAAATGCAAAGTCTAAGTACAAATATAACTCAAATTCTAATAAATGTAGCATCACTTGAGCATTAGCAATGACAACAGCATATATACGCCCCCTCCGAAAATTCGGACAAAGGCAATAAAGACTATTAATTATTTAGTGGAGAGTAATTTTGCAATGAACAGATTTTTTTCACATCTGAAATCATATAAACCAGAAGGACATCCGGTGTGTACATATAACTGGTGTGTTTACTTATACACATGAGAACGACACCCGGCTGATAGAAATAATCCTGTTCAGCATAACAATAACCATTACTTTGATCATCTTTAACATAATGACAAGCACTGGCACGATGATTAATCTGATGCAAAGGACCCAGATACACAATAAACTGTGTTTCCTTATGTTTTCTGACACCTTGCAGCAGTCTGAACTGCAGTCGCTCATCTGTTGGATTGGACATAAGAGTAGAAGATTTGGAGATGATTGGACCAAGTGCTCCAGTCATTACAATTTGGCCTTTTTTCGATCTTATTCAAATCATTACAGTGGCCTACATTTCTGCTTGCATCACTTTTTCACAACATGTTTCTGTGTGTTTCTCACCCACTAAATGATCATAATGGTAAAAGAAATAATCATTGTTATTCATTTGGTCATAAAGAGGTATTTGGGGTAAAATATAAAGTTTTTTTAAACATCACTCTTGATTGGGGACCTTTCTGTAGAAGATCAAAAACATAAAAAATATATATATTTATTTCCATTTTTGCCAACTGAAGCTTCAGAGAGGTTGTAAGAAAAAAAAAAAAAAAAAAGAGGTTTATTGATGATGCAGCATGGACTGCAGCCCTAATGCTTAATTCATGTTGGGGCATCTACAAGCGAAGGCAGTGACCAGATGAACTGAAATACCATTTCATATCACTAATCAACCACCCTGGCGTCCAACCAGCTCAACGCAGAGTGAAGGCAGTTTTCTTCAGACAGTAAAAACATGCTTGTGTCTACCAGTAAGAGGTAGTTTGTGTCACGTCAGCAGACTTTCTGTCTTTGCCTCACTTGATAGTCATGAAGTGAATAGTAATATACAAGGTGCAACGAAACCCTCTTTGTATATACTTTCATCATATGTAGAAGTCAAAAGCTACCAATTCAATTAGATCTAATGTAAATCATTACGATGACAACATCAAAAAGTTCAGAGAAAAAAAAATCAAAAGGATGGTCGAATAAGAAATGTTTCAGGGACGAGGCCAAAACGAAGCATTTTAAAAATCAATACTAGAGATTTCAGTAAAACTCTCCGGTATCATATCTGTGATTTTATTACAGTTTTACAGTAAAGGAGAACTTTGATACCACTACTTTTTTGATTTGTGATGAACTTTCATTAATATGGCCCGCTACGATTTCTTAGAACCACTTGAATGGACGGACATATATAAGAGAGATTTATCAGACGCTGTTTCAGCACTATTGTCCATTAGGACTGCAAATGGAGACATAGAAAAAAATTGAAATGATTATGACCACTGGAAAGTGATAATTATGAAAGCAGCACTTTTATATGTATAATTTGTGACAATTGAGCATGACTTATTTTCTTATCTTCATCATGATCTCTTTGACTACTTCTATGTCGAGCCCTCAACGCTTCATGAGGGCGCACAGTGACGACTCCTCAATGTGACAGAGGAAATCAAAGTGCGGCTGTGCGTTTAAAAGAAAGGATGACAAAGACGAACAAGTCCGTGAAGGCAGATGATTGACTGCTGACACTGGATCGGTCGGGGAGTGTGTGTGTGTGTGTGTGTGTGTGTGTGTGTGTGTGTGTGTGTGTGTGTGTGTGTGTGTGTGTGTGTGTGTGTGTGTGTGTGCGTGTGTGTGTGTGTGTTGAGCACGGACAAGTCTTTGCAGAAATCACATGACCCTCCAGCACCCAACGTATCTGTGCTGGCGCTCAGCACAAGTTTGCATTCAATGTCGTATAAAAGACTGACGTTAAAAAAAAAAAATTCGACACAAAGGAACATGTATAGATATGCATGCTTACGTATGTGCATACACACAAACTGACAAACGCAATTTCCATATTTACTGTTCACTGGGAAAAGGAAAAAGAGTGGAGGGCAAAAAAAAAAAAAAAAAAAAAAAAAAAAAAAAAAAAAACTCATAAATAAATGACAATGCACAGCTTGCCCTGGAAATAGAAGCATAATTTTGTGTTTGTATTATATTCAGGCGGGTAAAATTTAATCTCCCTTTTAATACCCTCTATTGTATAAACAGGAGAGAGGTTGCTGAAATATAAATATTAGGAATGTAACCTTATGAAAATCGATTTGGCATTGAAAAATATTATCTTTGCCTGGTTGTTTATTAATGCAAATCCGGGAATGTAGCCACTATCAATGAGAAAATCCCCCTATTTTATGTTTATGTTGTACGAGAAAGAATCTGTAGGAACAGGCTGTGGCAGAGCGCACTACGAAGTTACTCTCGATAAATCTAGTAAAACAATTGCTGCATTACTTTCAACGAGATTGGGATCAAAATGTATAAATAAAAAGTTGCTATCACAAAGAAATAAAACCACAGTGTGGGGGGGGAATCTGAATTGCTTCTGGATTTACTCACATTGAAGAGAACTGTGACATTTTAATAAAAGGGGGATAAAGAATTATGATTAAATAATCGTAACTTGTGCTTTGCAGTTGCGTGCCAAACAATGATTTGCACTGTGGAACAACACTAATGATGTTTGATGGAACCAAATAGCCTGGATTACAATTTGAAGCATCACAAATCTGAAGTGACAGTCGAGGAGCGTTGAGCCGATTTCTTTTCTCCTTTTGGCTGAATATCGGTAACTCTTCAGGGGGTTGTGTTAAAAACTGGATCTGCTCCCCTGTTATATCATACTGTAAATGGTTGAGCCACAGAAACCAAACAGTTCTGCCAGCAGACTAATCACTCGGGCTGGTAAACCAATCCTCCATGGACATGTACCGCAAGTATGAAAGTGTGTCTGCAGCCCCGATTATTTATTCATTTTGTTTGATTCAGGATGATGTTCCTCCCTTGGATTACAATTTTTTTCCTCTCTGGCGAGAGTGCTGGCACTATGCCCTCTGTTTAAGATATCAAAGATTCGCGGCATCCCGTTGCCTTGTGTTGACTCGCCGGGGGAGTTTCACTAAACATGAAATGGATAAAGCCACAGTGAAGTCCCCTTAGACGGGGAGGGGGGTCAAGCAAGGAGGAGGGTTTGAAAAATGAAAAGATGTAATGGGATTCTTCTGTTTCAGGAAGAAAAGAACTGTTGCTGCCTCCAGAAGCTACTACCTTTCCTGGGATGCAAGTGCACGATGGTCTCAGGACAGCGACGCTGTGGAAACCATGGCTGGATCTGTGCCTTTCTACAGTGGATGTATTCTAGATACTTAAACTTAATTAATGCCCCCATGTTTCTTCTCATCGTTATAATATGCAAGACAGCAACTAAATCTAGGAAAAAACACGTGTCGATAATTAGGATTGGTCTATTCAGAGTTCCATTCTCCTTCGAGATTGTGCTCAACAAATGTGCTGTAAATGTTCCTGCATGAAGATACATGGTTCCTAAATAGAAGTACTTTTCATAGTAGAAGTATCAAATGTGGAGTCGATCCACTTAATGGTATGAAGTTCCCAGCAGTGTGTTTAGGAGCAGGCACTGCTTGGACTCAATGGCTAGATGCTGTCATGAGCCATGTGCAAAGCCCCCTTTAATATCAAGACACAGGCAGCTCTTAAAGACATGGAGACAGTGTCAACGCAAATGCAATTTCCACTGCAGGGACAAGAAGCAGCCAGACTGTCTGTCCGACCTGCTCTCAAGAAGACTTTCCAGAAAAAGAGCTCAATGTAGAATGGACTTCGTGCCGAAGGTCAGCAGAATTTCACATTAACTGAACCTAAGCAATAAAATATTGATCACTCTCTGAATTAATTTGTAAACATTGGATATAGTCAACTTTTGTAGAGCAGACCATACATTCTTCAAAACACTGCATGTTCACAAACCCATCCAGTGTCCAGTGTACTTTTTTTCTCTATTTACTTCAGTAACTTCTTGGATACAAAGTACTTGTAAAATCTTTTTTTAAATGTTTTTTTAATTCTGAATAATAATGTGACTTTTACTCCAATGCATTCATCCCCCTCCGTTGCCTTCAGTTTTAACTGGAATATGTTAAAAAAAAAAAAAATCACATCATTTACTTCTGCCAAAAAGAAGCCAGACAATCACGTGACTGCACACATTTTCATTATGATGAATTTGCTCATCATAATGTAATGACATAAACAAAAGGTTATTCCGCAATTTAGTAGGTTTTAATCCAAGTAGTTTATTACTCTTTCAAAGACATTCTTTTGGGAGGCATACTCTCTACTTTTACTTGACTCTACCCACCTCTGCCAGTGTCCAAAGACCATCACAAGATAGTTCTCATATTGATGTTTCAGCAAAATTCACCATTGAATATGGATTAAAAAAATGTAAATAATTTCACACATGATGTTTAAGTGAACTTAAGTAATGTTCTAAAACATAAAGCGAAAGCACAGACTTACTACAAACCCACTTAAATAGATTGAGGTCTTCAATCTAACCGCAATGTGATGTTACTTCAACATCAACATTTTCATACACTCCTGGTACCCGATCATCAAACAAGGTACAAAACTGGCTGACTGGGATCAGGATGCTTTTATTTGGTCATCTGAATCGAGACGCTCTGGTTACAGCAACAAGCAAGATTTGCATTCCTTTATAGCAGAAGTAATACAAAATCACCTCAGCATAATGGGCTGGGATAACAAAAGGAGACAATGGGGCTAATAGCACATAAGGTTTCTGATTTCCTGTCTAAATCAGCATAAAGCATCTTGCTTTCAGATGGATTACCTGTCGGTGCATTAAGTACAACTTAGACCACATCTGAAGCCACAAGAGACCCCGGCTTGCTCTTCCTGAGGCGCTTTAACCATGGCCTCTTCAAAACCACAGAGCTATTACATCTGCCTGTTAAAAGCTTTGAGGAAGACATGCAGTCAAAGTCAGAGCTTAGTGGGAGCTTGTACCAAGGTGACTAAACTCATTCCTCTCTGTCCAGGTTGCAATTATTTCTGATGGAACCAGAGGTGTGTCTTGTGCCTCTGCACCACCTCCACTGTCCTATCGTCCACCCGAAGCTTTGCTTGACTGCAAGACTGCAAGACAGGAACATGAGACAACAAGGTGGTGAGGAGAAAGAAAACTTAAATCTTGAAAGCTTGATGAAGAATCAGAGATTGATCAAAGTGCGTTTGATCAATGGCCTCGATTGAGAGGCAATGGATTTCGCATTATAACCACCTTGTTCATTATTGGCTGAGTATGCATGCCAACGCCCCCTCTGCCCTTTTCCGTTGAAAAGTGGGGATCAATTTAAAAAGGTGTGCTTCTTTTCACACACATATGCTTGCATAGTCATGGAGACATGCACATACCATAATAACCCATGAGTCCGGAAGCAAAAAGTAGAAAAGAGAATTTCAGGCCAATAGAAAATGACACGGTTTACATGAACAATAGCACAATTAGAGAAGTCTGTTTGTGTTGTGAAATTGCTTTTCTTATGCTAATCTGTACACTTAACTAAACGCTCTTCAGTAAAGGGTTTGTGCTCTCCCAGGTTGGCCCACCATTTCAATATGTAGTCACGTGTAAGCAGCACTACGCATTGACTGCCTCTGTAAATCACGTTCATGGGAGGAGGGATAAAAGTGCCTCGCTGATATGTAAGTGGATTTCTGGGCTCATTTTGCAATCCTGGTATTGATAAAAGCTTCATTAATCAATCAAACATCCCTTCCAATTGACAGTGATTAATCGTGATTTGCCTGCTCTCTGTGCATTTGAAAACTTTTGGCTTTGGCCCTCAGAGAGTGAACTGCAAAGAATGTGTCCCAAACAAAACTACATTTAGTTGTTTGATATTTCAAGTAAACATCTAAATAATACCTTTGTAAATACCAAATGGACGTGAGTAAAAATGGTAGCGGGAGCCAACACGACATTTTTGTTTTTGTTCTGCTTCATTTAATCCTTCGTTCACTTTTGTATGTGCTTTCTTTTTTTTTTTTCTTTTTTTTTGTCTTTTATCACCTCATCTACATCACATAGCTTGGCAAACTTTTACTCCCCGATATGGGACTCCTACAGCTTCCCTGTATCTCAGCCCTTCCCTTCCCTCCACTCATCTAATAGCACAAGCTATCTATCATTGCAGTAATCAACACAATGGAGTGGCCACACTGAACCCTCCATGGACATTCCCCATTGAAGTGAGTTAAAGGGAACTAGTTGCCAAACACTGAATCATCAAATTTATCAAATATTATAAAACAGGAATACGGGCTTCTGAGTAATGGCCCAAAATAGTCAGGCTTTTTCCTCTTCCTTCTCATTTCACAAAAACTGGAGATGAAGACCGGCTCATAAACCACCTGTATTTTTGTATTTTTTTTTTTTAAACCTCGGATATCCAGAATTACTTGTGGACATTCGTTCAAGTTTAGCTTTCTTGAGATGGCATGAAGGGATGCTCAAATCTTGAAATCGAGGCACGACCATGACCAGGTTTGCCTTATTTTTTTATTTATTGGGGGGGGTTATTGTGCATTGTGCTTTGTAATGAAGGATAAGCCAATGTGTGCTCAGCACAATGATGGTGAGTGACACTGAAATCATGCAATCAACAATCAAATCCAAGAGGGAAAAAAATTAAATCTATAATCTAATCAACCTCAGCTAATACATGTTAGGCTCAATCCTAAACAATAAACCAATATTGTCAATCCAAAACTGCTTAAAAGTATTTTACAGAAAGAGCATTTCTGGTTTAAACCTGCTTGCTTTTGATACGATAGACAGGTGACCCTTGTACTTTCTTTTGGAGTATGTATTTTGCACATTACTATTGATGACTTTTAGGGGCCGTCCACACAGGAACGCCAGCTCACGTAAACGCACCATTTTTGGAAGATCGGCAGAGTTTTAGAAGCCTGAAAACGTTCTAAAATTCTTAAACCCCGGTTTGGCTTTGAGGTGGGGACAGCAAAGACGATCACCCGTGGAAAAACATGACGTAATCGGCCCTTCACTGCGGTCGCGATGTCACCTAATAACCACAACAATCATGGACTACATGCTCCAGTCGAGCTGCAGAAGCTATCGACACTAGCAGGAGGAGGAGCAGGGGAATAGATAGTCCGATATCCAAAAAGCCTTGGGGTTTCCATGGATTGGTGGGTTTTGTCGCATCTTCTCGATGACGTGCTGAAAGATCACCGAGAGATATTCACTGATTTTAGAGCTCTTGGACTTCATGGTGTCTGTTGTTGGAGAGCACATCATGAAAGAACTCCAAAGCAGAGATTTCAGACCTCTTCAAAGCTGATAAGACCATGGATATTGCCATTCAATACCAATTTATGACTCACTACAACACAGATTTATGTTTTTTCCTGTGTTCATCCTTCTGCTGTCAGCTGGAGCCGACGCCGTCATATTAAAGGGACCTGCAACAGGTCACCTCTCACATATCTAAAATGGGATTTTTAGTTTTCCAACTTTGGTGGATTTTCTATCTTTTCTGCTGGATCACCCAAGTGGACCACTGTCCTTGACTACCAACACCCAATAACACCAGATGGAACTTCCACAGTCATGCCAAGACCAGTGTTTGAGCACAGAGAGGACCACATTCAATGCTTTGAGACCATTCGAGAATTGATCCTTTGGCCATTGAAGAGGCTGAGGTGATTGCAATGATACTTTCTGAAACTGTTTTACCACGGCATGTGTCAAGTGCATGTCCAGGTTTGCCAAAGAGATGTCGAACACTCAGTCTAGTCCAACTGTGCAGAACCTTTGAACAATGGAATATAAAAATAAAAATCACTGAGAGGCATAATCACCTGTTTCATGGGTGGACTTCTTTAAAATCTAAAGTTCCCAGTTGAATAGTGGACATTTTAAAAACAGTGGTTGTGTAGAGAAAGGGTTCCAACCCTTCCCTGCATTCAATGTGCAGAACTAGTCATAAAGATGACATAAGAAGAACAGACTTCAAGATAACAGCTGAATGAAGAATAATATTATCAAAAGGGAATTTCATTTGGTTTCAAAAACCAATCGACTAAGAACTTCCATTGTTGCACCAACAACTGAACACCTGAGCTCTTCATGAGGGACTGAAGTAAGGTTGACTGCCTGACACTGACTCGTGTTACAAAGATTAATGAGGAATTCTAACAATTCAAAAGAGGCATTTCCAAAATGTTTATTTTCTTTTATTATTTACTTTCTTCACTTCGAGGCTGGAGTCTTTAAGGCCTCAGTATTATCAGCATACTATGATCCCGAACAGACACATTACATTTGTGTACAAGAATTGAACGCATATTTGGTCAATGTTTTATGTGTTATTAGGTGAGTTATGAGGACATTTTGATGGAAAAAGTTACAAATTGTCTAAATCCCCTTTTCAACATCATTTTAAGGCCCCAAAAAATATGTCTCTCATTTCCCTAGACAGTCCTGCAGTGACTTGCAGCAAAACCTTCCCATTACTTATTGCAAATGGCCAATGCAGAGGAAGGGATTAACTAAGCACACATTTAGAGCTATGGAAAAATGGACAAGCCCACAGATTTATTGGCATTTATTATGGTTGTTCTTGTTTTAAGTGTAAAACCCCCTCTAAACTGCGTCAGTGAATAGGCTGTTGCTCTGCCTCACACAAACCATTAGCTGGAGAATTTATGCATTTAATACATTAGAATAGAAAATGAATCCAAAAAGAAAACGCCATGAGGGAACACATTATCTTTCCTGTCGGCAGTTTTCTGGTTCAACATTTGGCAGCCTCGTCAGTAAATGAAAGAATTATTTCAATTATTGTACGGCATTAAATTATAGTTTGTGGAGAAAGTGGTGACAGGTCTGCAGAGCTATAACACTTCCCCTGCCTCTGGCTTCTCTGTCAGTTTTAATGAAGTAACCCCTCTGCACCACACAAAGTGAGACAGACAGAGAGAGGGAAGAGGTTTTTGTTCACCGATTCTCAAATTTGTTGCAATGACTGTGTATCAGTATATTGTTTAAAAAGAAGGAAACAATCTTGAAGGTCAATTGGAACAGTGGGAGCTACCATTGTCCCAAAATCTAGACGGGAGGAATTAAAGAAGAGTGAAATATTCTCTCAGCAGCTAAAAATTAATTGAACCCGTTTCCTACTGTTGAACATACTTACAGCATGTTGTCCCATTAATAGCCCCAATGTCTTACTGTGCAAAGGTTTGCCATAGGGTTTGAAGCTCAAATCTAACTTGCTCTTGCACATATTCCCTTGACAAACATTAGGGAATGTCATGTGGGGAAATATATTGCTACTATACCTGCTAAGAAAAATACCTAAGGGCAGGTGTATCCTCCTTATGCTTGCATTAGCTCCCTGCTAGCAGCCCTGTCCTTTTGCACACAATGCCCTCTATAAATAGAGAATAAACGACAAGGCCTCTGTAAGCCAGTGGTTCCTCCAGTGTAAAACCATCCCATCCATACAGATATCATATTGTCTGATCCCTGCAGCATTTAGCCAAATTAAATACCACCTTCATTAGCAAGCCGACACCTATTGGAGGCATGGTGTATCCTCCTTATGCTTGCATTAGCTCCCTGCTAGCAGCCCTGTCCTTTTGCACACAATGCCCTCTATAAATAGAGAATAAACGACAAGGCCTCTGTAAGCCAGTGGTTCCTCCAGTGTAAAACCATCCCATCCATACAGATATCATATTGTCTGATCCCTGCAGCATTTAGCCAAATTAAATACCACCTTCATTAGCAAGCCGACACCTATTGGAGGCATGCAAAACATTCCGAGTCCCAAGGACATGCCACTATCTGGGCTGGGAAAGCTGAACATAAGTCCACACACACCACAAAAGCCGGCCTTCATTTGTATGTTACTAATGTGCCAGCTTCACTCACCGCACATGGCCCGCTGCTCCGAACACATGGTGAGTAATTGCCAACACTCGACCTCCCTACTGCACTTAATCAACATGGTAACACCATGGGGATAAATTCAAAAACAATACAGCCAGAATAATTCATATATTGGTCAACAGAGCTAATGCGCAAAGTGCTGTGGATCATTGAAGTGTCACATGATTCAGCGGCAAGGTTGCTGTATGTTATCTGAGAGAAATACCAATGTAGTCCAGACAAAAGGAACACAGCTATCCTACACCTTAAAGCCCAAATATTCAGGGACCCGGTTTGCTTATTTGGATCTTTCTTAATGCCTCATAGCAGCTTTGGTTTTGTTTCATTCATAGACACCGATTACAATAATCTATTTGACCTTTGAAAGACTTGCCCTATCTATTTGTCTTCCGATGCTTTTAGGACTCTCGAATGCGATAAAAGAGTGGACTGATTGTCTACATGACCTGAACGTATGCTTCCTGGTTCAGAAGCCCTGTTCATCATTGTACAGTTGGTCCATTTGTCTCCATTCTCACCTTTGACCTGAAGGCAAATGGTGATAAAAGCACCCTTCATTGCATTCGACAATAAAAGCAATAGGCAGTTCTTGAGTCAAGCAGCACAGTAAACAAACATAAATAAAAGAGAGTGGGAATCAATGAAAGAGGAAGCACTGTAAAGCAGCACACGGAGCTCAAAGCTGATACACTAACACTGAAGTGTTACCATCAGTCCAACAAAGAAACATACGCAGCTTTGCAAGAAAAAGTGAAGCACTATGCGAGTGTACAGGCTTATGCAGCTTATCACAGTTGTTCAAGCAGTTTTTCAAGCTGTGCTTCAAATGGAACATACCAATAATTCTATAAAGTGATGTTTTACGTTCTTCAGTGGTACTCCTCTGTGATTTTGTTCTACATCATTGACTACATTCGCCAGTTTTTAAATTGTTGCACAAGTGACTTTTTCTATCACCTCATCAATTTAACTGAAACAGAGCTGCGGCACGTAGACAAATCGCGGTTACTTTCATATCTGTCTTTTGCCTGAGTGCTGCTCAGTAGGTGGCCGCAGGGAGCAGAAGACCAGCTGGACGAAAAAGCACCTCCCAAAAAAATAAATAAAAAAATGAGCTGGCTTCAAAAAATCTCTGCTGAACCCTGCACTGGCACATCATTCACATTATCTGAAGCGTTTGCTTTGCACTGGATGTCTTTACAACTTGTGACATGGAAAATAAAAACAGTCGAGCTTGACCTTCCTCTTCTATCATCTTCCCTTTCCCCTGCTCCAATCATCCACCCTATAACGGATTAGCTCAGAGGAAGACCCATTTCCTCCCTGAGGCTGCTAAAATATTAATCAAAACACAGAGGAGTGTGCAGCGGCTCCCAAGATGCATGTCTTCTAATGGTAATACATGGGGAAGGCAGAGAGGGAGGAGCGCTGCCTGTAATAGCCTCACAGAGGGGGAGGAGAGGAGGAGGGCCAGAGGTGACAGGGGCTTTCACAAGGGACAAAGAGAATGAGAGAGGGGGATAGAGAGGCAGGAAGAGCCATGAGGTGTGTGGCGAATCGACGAACAGAATGCACTGATATGGGGCACTTCAGAGAGATAGTGAAGATCAAAGAACTATCATTGCCTTTCACTCCCCATTTTATGCGCTTACAGAAGCGGAAGATAGCCTTATGTGAAACTTCCAAGTATGAATAATAGATAACAAACCATACAAGTAGCTAATTTAGCTTAATATTGCTCTTGCTTATCGGCACTGCCAAATATTTGTCTGGGTTTGTGTGTGTAAGCGAGAGATAGAGAAAGGAGAAAGACATTATGGGTTTGAGAAGCACTTCTTTACCTTCTGAAAGACAGAACGCATGATGCCAGGTGGTCTGCGCGAGCGGTGAACGGCATTTCTCTCATGGGCCAAATCTAAGCTCATTTTTGGCACTGAGCCACTGTCAGTGGGGAAAAATGATTGGGAGTATCCATGTTGGCGACACGGTAATCATGTAACTAAGCTCTGTTGCGGTAAGGGGAGACTAAAAGGGTTATTTCGGCTAATTTTCCACGCCTGCCTACTAGTCTTTCTGTTACTAGGTGACACATTGTCAGTTGTCATGTTTTATGAGAGAATTTGGGGAGCATGCTGGCTCGCGGAAAACTGTGAAATTAAGGCAAACACGCACATGGCAGGAAGCCGGCTGTCTTCACGAATGAAACACAGACAGTGTAGAGCTGACAGCTATTTAGAATACTAAGTCTGTATAGAACAAAAAACTGATTTTATGGGGAATGCAAAACTGTATATCCTCTGGGGTCATCTTCAACTAACCTGCAGGCAGCTGTGACTTGTGTTTCACTACCTGGTAATTAGGGAGGAGCGGAGCCTTCGTGGACCGCACACTCGCAGTGTGCTGCCACTGTCCACCTCCATTCAACACACTCCCAAGAGAGAAAGCCATTTTGTGAAAGGTGACACAACTCAGTGACCGCTGTCTACCTGACCATGTCGATAATGAGATGCAACTCGAGCTTCATTGTATTCAAATGAGTCTGCACGTGACAATAATTTAGAAGAGAACCCCAGAGGAGGGAGATGAACATCAACTTTTCTCACTACAACAACTACACTTGTGGAAGAAGACCAAAAAGCAACTGCAGGGCCAAGAAAAGAGAAAGCAATAGCACAGAATCATTCGTTCACCCACTTTCTTTGTGTCGCCCAAAGATGCATGGGTAAGAGGTTAAAGTCGACTGTTCCAGTCATGGGCCCTTTTGTCTATTGTGTTGCTTTGCCTAATGTAAACCGATAAAGCTGGCTAACCTTGTGGGCCCAATCAATGCTTATTTAGAATACAATTGATTAACAGTTCTGATTATTGATTATGTCATCCCACTCAAGATATGCCAATGGCTCTGATAAGAGGTTACCCTGGAGCACATAGGCCTTTCCACTGGGTTACTGGACACACACAGAATACGGGCTCCTCCTCTACAAAGGGAGTACCAGGAGTTCTATAGCATGTCTCTCTCTCTCTCAAACGCAAACGTGCACACACAGAGCGTATACCTCCATTAACACACAAAGACTGACGACAGTAGTACTCTCTGTTGACACAGGGTAATGTCTGCTCATCTGAGACATAAACATTGAAATTAACACACCATCTGTTCCTGCAGTGTGCCCAGTGGCCATTCTGAAATTCCATCACCATGAACATGTAGCATATAGCTACATACAGCTTTTCCGAGACATCATTTCAATTTTGTGTTGTTGGCAAGCAGCATCGCAGCGCCACAATACCCTTTAATTAGCTCGAGTGGGTAAAAGCAGCAGTCAAACACACACAGATAGAAAACATTACATCAACAACTAATTACAAACACTCGTCAATGCTCCATTCATTTTTCAGGTGAAGACTTCAAACACCCATCCAGAATTGAACAATTCTGCAGATCTGTGCATCATTTTTCACCAGTTCTTCTTATTGTTACGTTCCATGATTTCTAATAATTACCATGAATCAACTTTGAGAGATGATCAAGAGTTGTGTCGCTAAAGGAACGTGTGTGTTACATATAGAGCAAACTTTGCACCTTTACTTCATCGAAAATATCTATACATTTACATACATTCAATTTTAAAAACGAGTATCAGCAATTCACAGGAAGCAGAGAGAGAGAGAGAGAGAGAGAGAGAGAGAGAGAGAGAGAGAGAGAGAGAGAGAGAGAGAGAGAGAGAGAGAGAGAGAGAGAGAGAGAGAGAGAGAGATAGAGAGATAGAGAGATAGAGAGATAGATAGATAGATAGATAGATAGATAGATAGATACATAGATAGATAGATCCAACACGCCTCATTTATTTATGTCTATTGTAGAAGCAGGGCAAAGTCTAATAACCTGAACATCTATGACCTAAATAAATTGGAGAGGAGGTGTAAGTTATTTGTACTTACTGAACCTTCATCCACCATCAGCAGCAGTCATGGCTGTGTTGAGTCTTCTGGGGTTCTATCAGAAAAGGAGAGATAAATACATTAGGCTAAGTTAGTTACACAAGTAAATATGATTTACCTCTTTGAAATGAGCAGAAAAGTTGCAAATGTTTTGGATGAAAGTTCATCATTAATGTGTGTGGCTGATAAACAAAATCTTTCCAATGCCTGGTGTAGAGTGCTGAACACGAGGTGACGGGGAGAAACCCATTAAAGCAAAGACCATCCCAAAGTAACTGTTACCATACTGTCTGGTGATAGTTTTGGGGAGGTATACTGATTAAACCAAAAATACTGATAAACCAAGTCCAGAACTACATAGGAAGTTATGTATCTTTTTGGTTAGAAGTGGAAATATGAACTGGCAAGTAAGATCGGTCACAATGCACAGTAACTTGTCCACCACAGTCTCTGTGCTGCCGAACAACATGCCTCCTGATCGCTGTGTGTAAAATACTACACGCAGTGAATGAGCATGAATATGTTTAGAACTCACTTAAAGCAGCTGAAACAAATTTCATTTTAAAACTTTTTGGGTAAGCACCTAGAATTTGCATCTTCACAGATTTGTGCAGCTGATGAGGCCCCCGAAAGTCAGAGGTTCATGTCCCTTTCAAAAACACAGGGCGCAGGAAGGATTTCCTCATGCACTCAGTTCCTACCGTACATTTGGAATCCCTGCGCACACTGCCAATGCCTATTGTTTAAAAACTGTCTTCTGTATGATCACTCAAACAAAAAGGCAGGACTGATGAAGTGCTGCCGAGTCTTTCATCATGCTCTTCCATCTCTGCAGAGAACATCTGACACTCTGCTATTGTGCTTCTCGGGTTATTTGTCACGTCCCTGACCAAGCACCTCCTTCCTTGGTTCCTCAGTTTGGTTTGGCTCTGCAGCCAACTCTAAAGAGGTTTAGCAGTATAATATGTTGTCCACTTCAGGATTATTAATGGCCACTGCGCTGCCATGACGCTCAATCACAGAGGACTATTGCTTCATGGATCTTTTTTCATCCTGACATGCAGCGTGAACTGAGATAAATAAGGCAACTTTATCAATGAAAACTTGGATCTATGACACAAACTGTGTAAGGACAAATACCCGTAGTCTGAATCTATAAAGTAGGTGGCAAAAGTCCAACACTGTGATCAAAACACCATTTTTATTCTTGCAAGACTTAATGTCATGTTATAATATCACAGTTTAAAGAAAAGGGTCCAAACTAATGATTTTTAACTGAATTGCCTGTAATGTCACACAAGTGAAAGAGTTCCCCACATCGCTACACATCCTACCGATAATTTGCTATCAAACTCCTAATGAGCATAAATCTAATTAACGCAAAATCACGTTTGAACACCATAAACACAATGTGCCAGCTAGAACAAAAAGAGAGAGATCATTTTGAGTAGGGTCATGAGCAGAGCTGTACAGACTGATGATAAAAATGCTTACAGTGGGGCCGTTATTAAAGAGAGTGAGTCAAACAAGAACGTCGATAACAAAGTCCATCACTTACCAGCGCTTCCACATCAACACCAAAGTACGCAATTCAATTTTTATAGTCAGCCTGGAAAGATACAACCACAATTCCGAAAAGGATGCATTGGGTAAACTGTAACTTAGAAATAACTATGCCTTCCATGTCTTAAATATCCAAATTATTTCACAATGGAGTGTGGGCGCCACATTTTGCCATTGAGAGTTAGATTTGACCCTACCATGAAAAAGTTAGGCCAAGAAATGTCTTTTATTAGGAATATAATTATTCGGGAAACTTGACATCAACTCACATTAACCACTAAGCAAGGCAAGTAAGATTGTCACCAATTTCTTTAAGCAGCAGAAGTAAAGCTGACTTCAAAATATGCACCAGGCTTGTGACAACTGGCAATCTGAATGTAGTGTGAACTGAAGGGTTGAACAATTGTCTTTCCCTCAGCAATGCCCTCACAATTTGTGGCAAGTGTGCAGTAAATGCCAAACTTACACAACAGGTGTGGCCACACCGCTGCAATGATCAGAGTCAGTGTACACAAAGCTTGTGTTTCCACTGGGGGCGACTCCATGAATCACTCCACCCAGCACATCAAATTTTAATTACATGATTTTTACAAAGACAGGTTGAGCCACGCATAGGAGATCAAGCCAGACAAGAGTTTCCAACACCAAAAGCACAGTAAATGTAGTAATCAAAATCACATACATGAGCAGAAGTCCGGAACAAGTGTGGTTAGTTTGTTAAAGTGTGTGAGAAAGTATGCTGTCAATGTTTCAGTGCCAGTAATACAAAACTGTATTGACCTTAAAATAAAGCAATAGTGTAAGAGTAATTCTTACAAAAGCTTAACAAGCCCCCCTCAAAAGAATCAAGACAATCAGCAGACTCCAGTGAATGAAAAGGTTTACTCTAGAAATGTATGAAGCTCAAATTTTGCGAAACTGCAAAATAAGTCAGGCGCTCTCCTGGTTTCAAGTCCACAAACTAAAGAGCTGGTGAGAGGGTCAGCTCAGGTTGCACAGTTCACCGTGGAAGGAAATGTTAATTTTCTGGACTAACTTCCCTACACCGTAGGGACTACTACTCTTTTGAACTTCATGAAATCAAATCTCAGGTATGAATCATCCCGACTCTCAGTTTTTTGCTTCTCGTTTTACACGAGGTAGTGAGCATCATCCCTTGTGAAGCGGCTGCTGCTGACCCGCGCTGATGAAGGAAGCGGGACACTGCAGGAACTGTGTTTTTTGGGAGGTGGGGACGGCCGTGTTGTCTTATTGTTCGGTCAGCAGTGCTCGGCTGGCCCCTGTCAGCCAGCCAGTGTTGAGCTCTGCACTTTGCATATGGGGGCTCTTCCGTAATGAGCCGCTATGTATGGGTATCATGTGAGATATCTGAGCTAGCGCTTACTGTTCCATGGTCAAGGTCAAAGCAGACCCAACACCCCCCACCCCCCCCACCAAGTCCCCTATCCTATCCATCACCTGAGAACACAGACCGCAGCGAAGCTCACATTCCAACCCCTCTGGAAATCCTCACACCAATTTGGAAGGACTGTAATTTTTTATGATGACCTCTGTTTATCGTTTGTGTCAATATACTTTCCAGATACCACACAAAGGAATACCCACAATGTCCATTATGTAGTGCACTTTGAAAATATTGGAGGGTAAAACACAATGAGTCACAGATTCTTTCGTCCACAACTGTGAACCCTAAATAAGAGGCCAAGTTGTGAGGAGTGTCTGGCCGAAGTGTACAGCTCTAGAAGACTGTTCAAATTGTTTGTGGTGTAACATAATAGTTAATTTATCTTCTCTTTCCTACATGCCTGTTGGTTGTTTTGCCTTTGTAGCGCGTGTTATCAACATGTCAAAAGAGGATACCTATTGCGGATTCATGTCAGTAAGATGGAGGCTTAAGTGCCCAAGACCCTGGGACCATCTGACCATACCCCACACCATCACCATGACTCTGTCCCCACAGCAATCAATAAAGTGCCCTCCATCTCAGATCACATGTCAATTGATTTGAAAATGCAGAGGTATTATTTATTTTTTTTAAATGAAAAAAATCATGTACCTGAAGTGTAAAATGTGTTAATGTCAGTGGATTACCAATACCTCCTTTCACTTTTGATTGGAAAGTCCATCAACTACATTTGTGTATAAATGTTCTTCTTTTAATACCTGTGAGCATTTTCTGCTATCAATGCGTGATGTGGCTCTAAACTTGCGGATGTTCATGGAAGTTGTGTGAACGCACGAGAACTTCATATCCACTAATTTACCGGAACTATTAACGTATCTGTGTGAGCTGTTTGGAAGCAGATGGATCAATGGGAAATCAATTCAGACTAAAATATTCACATTTGTCATGACAGCAGAAAATAAATTGCCCAGCTACCAAAATCTCTCCACATCATCTAGCAAATCCTGGGCTACCCCTGAACCCAGGAAATAAACTTTGCTGACAGTTGGTAGAACTGGGCCGCAACAAGCTTCGTAGTACAGAGCAGGCAGAGCCGATTTGCACATAGGGCACGACTTCCGATATATGACTGGATTACAACCAGGTGTGAAAAATCTGTGTGGGAAACATGGACAAATGAAAAGGAAAAATGAGCGAGGAGAGATGGATTTCCTGCCATTTGTGATCTATGACCAATCGGCTGTCCATCTTCAGATTCGCTGTTAATGGCTATCGGCCGAGATTTAAATCCTTTCCTTTGTGCGTCCCCCCCCCCCGTGAATCAATAAATTGGCAACCATTTGATTGAATGCTCATCCATTGTGTTAAAATGAGGCTGAATGAGTTTTGTCCTTTTGAGCAATGAGTTTATTTTCCGTGCAGCGGTACAGATGTTCTCCAGAGCAACTCAATTCAATCATCAATAAATTAAAAACAAATCTGGTTTTAATTCATTTGTCTGAAAACATTTAATTTGAACACAAATGTTAAGAATAAACTTCCAGTGAGCTCAGATCACCCTGCATGCATCATATGCCCTTTGAACATTTTTTTTTTCATATGATATCAAATGATCAATATGTATTAAGGAATGTGAATGATTATGCATCCAAACTGCCATGACGCAGTGGAGACAGACTGTTCTTTTAAAAGGGCAAAAAGGAAAGTCATAGAAAAATGATGATAAAAAGTGTCAAGAAAAAAAGGCAGGAATAAAAAATTGAAATTGAAGAAAATTAAAAGCAATATAACATAAATTCAACTATAAGCAAGATATATGCATTTGTTTGGATTCATTTAATTTGTTGTGGTAGCTTTGCTGTGTGTTTGTTCAAACTGTTTGGATGGACAGCTTTTTTCAAAATACATGTGCATTCCCACATGTGGCTGCAAAGAAATGCAATAACAGATTTTTAATTTTTTTTTTTTAAATTTAAACTGGAATTGTTTTAACTCCATGCACATCGCTCATAACTGTGTAAAAAAAATCTAAACATGAAATTCTTTGTCCACAACAAATCATTTGTGTATTTATTATTTGTTATTTAGGTACAGGCCGTGGTTTATTCGGATTCTGGATCTTTCTATAAAAATAAAGCAAAACTTATGATTTAGAATTTGTGATGATTTAAGCCTTTTTTTTTTTTTAAGGACGCAAATTATCTTACATATAATATAAAACCAACAGCATCAAGAAATGCAACATCAAACAAGGAGTGTTTTATTTTGATTTACACCGTCTTCTCACAAAACGCCTTTCCGAAAGTACATGAAAGAAGGAAAAACACTTCAGGTATTCCCTTTACACGAGAATCGGCTGCAGCTTGATGAAATGGATTCCTTTTAATTTGCATCTCATACCAACCATGATATGGACTATTTCAATTGGTGAAGAAAAAGAAAAGATTGAGAGGCATTTACTGACAGGATATGAAAACACACTCAACACTGAGAGATTGATGCTCAAATTAGTATTCCAACAAAACAATCAAATTTAGTGAGCCCAAATTAGGGAAAGAGGGAAGAAAACAACAGCGCCCATGGATACCTGCGTAAACAAAGACAGAGCGTTTAAAGCCTGCAGTTAAACAACAATGCCCTCTATTGGTGTGACACCGCAGCTGTTTCCCCAACAAAGGCCGTCACACTAACAGCCGACTGATGTACTTTCCAGCACATTCAGCAGAAACATCACATTGAAGTGCAATCACTTCGAACCTCAAAGACCGTCCTTATTAGCCCGCTAACTACCACAGAATGCTTTATTATTAATTTACAAATGTTATTTAACTATAACAGTCATTACTGCCACAATCAAGGGGCTTATTAGAGATTTAAAGTGTATTAATTAAAACGATAATGAATGAAAGCCGCACAAGGTAGGAGCACGTGTAGCCGGCACGCCTCAAGCATTAAGAGGCTGCGGACTCACAGAGAGCTTCTGCGACGTAGAACACTGTGTGTGTGCGTGCGCGTGTGTGTGTGTGTGTGTGTGTGTGTGTGTGTGTGTGTGTGTGTGTGTGTGTGTGTGTGTGTGTGTGTGTGCGCGTGTGTGTGTGTCTATGTGAATGAGGATGGTTTACAGGATCAGTGGAGGAGTTCTTGACAGGAATGCACATTGAGCCTCTCGTCTCCCTGTTGCTCTCTCTACTGAACCGGAACAATGGTGTAGACAAACAGGGGCGCCCTGGAGAGTGTGGCAGGCTAAGTGAGTGTGCACAGGGGTTTAATATGACAGCTACACCCCTCGACTGCTGGTTCAGGGTGAATAAAATGTCCTAGATGTACATCTGCACACGTGTGTGGGTTCAGGGCAAATTATACTGCTTAGAAAAAAAAACTGGACTGGAGTTCAGGTGAATGACTTTTGACTTGTGAGTGCAATCTATGACGCCACTTTAAAACACACACACCAGGCAAAATATGAAAAGTTGACCGATTTACACATAAAGTCAGAGACATAATTCAATGAGGTAACAACCACAGTTAACAGGACCTGGAGCTGAGTTTTAAAATGGCACAATTCTAAACATCTGAAAAAAAAAAACTGGTTTTAAATGAGCGATACTGTAACATTTTTTTAATCAAACTGAAGCCTGTTTGTGGCTCTCTGTGTGAGAACTGCATCGATCCATCCGATACTAAGAAGAAAGAAAGGGTAAACCGCAGGGAGGTCACACAGTGCTGTTAGTGAAAAGTGGATATTTTTAAAAAGATAAAGCACAAATCTAGAACAATTTATTTAAATATGCTCAGCGTATAATCCTATAATACTGTAATAAAATCATCCCTAAATTCTACACAGGGACAGATTCAACATGGACAGTACCGAGTAGTGTGGCTCTAAGGTGACACTGGAAGTCTGACCTCACATATGAATCTACATCCGCAGCAGAGAGAGAGGGCAAAAATTATCTCATACAAAAATGATGGAATTATGCAGCTTATGTTGCACAGACTGGTGGGGAAAAAACAGAGACTGGGTGGAGATCGTTTGGTCATGTAGGGAAAAGAATGCTCAGAATGGAGCTGCCAGCCAAGAGAAAGACCAATGAGGTTTGTGGATGCACTGAGTGAGGACATGCAGGCAACTGGGGTGAAGGAGGAGAACACAGGAGAAAGATAGTATTGGAAGACGACAATGTGCTGTGGAAACATGCTATAAGTAGAGGTCTTCAATTACGATATTGTAGTTTGTAGGATATGGAATCAATAAGAAGTCGATCCATCCACGCACCAACATGTTTCGATTAAATGCTGGTCTAAGGATGAAAATCCACCCCTTACAGAAACCAGATGATATTGTTCCACAGTGTACGACAGCAGCATGAGTGCGTCGGTGAATTCCCACTTTTGCCAAGTTAATTTAGAAAGTTAGGAATTCATCAAATAACATTAACTAAATATAATATTAACAATTGTTAATCCTGCAAAATGGATGTCAGAATTATACTGCATCCCCATGGACATATTAGTGAGGGATTTTGTGTTAAGAAGTTCCCTTCTGACGGATTTGAGGCTTGTCGGCGCACTTCCCCGCTCGTGTGGATGAAAAACGGTTATCTTTTGGTATACTTACACCTTCCTGCCAAACAACCTCCCAGAAGACCATAAAACACTCGCAGACAGGGTGCGAGGGTGGAGGCAACAGGGCAAAGCAAGAATAGATGGAGAGGAATGGTAATAGCTGAGCAATGTTAAATGGGATCATGACAAAGATTTGCAGCTGCTTCTTTTACAAACGCTTTTGTCAAAGTTAGAGAAACCTCTTGGAGAGTATTTTTTGCCAAATAGCGAGTGCCGATCTGACTGTTGAAAATGTTCATGAATAATTTTGTTACACTTCATTTTCGAGTACTATTGAGAAAATTATAGGAAGTAACCTTCAGTGGCATTTTGAAAGCCCTGAGTGGAAATCACGCAATGCACCCAACCGACGTAATGATACAAACCTGAGCAAAGCTATTAGTCCCATCCCATCCCCCTTTTATTTCAATTAAAGCCCCGTCTTTGATTTAAAGGGATCAGAATCTAGTGTGTCCTTTGATCTCTAACCACAGGATAGGCAGGAAAATAAGAGTGTCTCAAAACGGGCGAAAAAGAAAGTTAAAATTCCAGAACAGGGCACAACTTTGGCCCCCTGCTGTGGTTTTCACGGGCACAGGGATGTTCAAAAGACCTTGTGCTTGGTTGGCAGGAATGAACACAACAATCCACAATATGCACAATGTTCATACAACAATATAAAATCGCCTGGGCAAAAGCGCTCACCTTTTTGAACCAAGTGAAAGAACGTATACTAAGTATAGCTGATTCAAATCATTTGCTTAATGACACGATTGAGTGAATGTATTTTGATGTCATGTGTCAAAAAATGTGTAATAACTGCGTCTGTCTCTTTTTCAAGACAACTTGTTTGAATATCAGACTGTTATTTCATATCAGTTTTTGACTGTGGTGAGAAGCTAATGTTAGAAATATTTGACATTCATAGGAACCTTATCCTTCGTGAAAAGCTTCAGTGCATTCTGTTTCTCAAATGTCACCATGTGGCCTTGAATTTTAAGAAATAATAAACGGGTAAAGCTTTGGTCTATACTAATAAAACATAGTACTCTAGAACCGAGTACTATGTTGTGCCAGTAAAATAATGAACACAAGATAAACAAATAGAAGAAAGACTAAGTAAAAATGTTACAGGTGAGACAATTTCAGGCAAAAGAAAAATGTGGAATTACTTAAAGTAAAAATCTTCTATGAACACTAATTATAAAGTTTCCCTGAAAGCTGTCAGATTTTCAGAGCCAGGAAAATGAACTTTCTTCATTGAGAAACATTATCGTATCATAACTCACTGAACTTGATGTCTTATTTCTGCAGTTGACCTTCCCTCAACGATATTCCATTTTTCATTTCACGTCATGATTCAGTAAAACAAGTCTAACTAATAATGAGTCACTTTTGAGAATTTGAGTAAAAAGTGCAGATATTTGTGTTCAAATGTGTCTACTTGATTCTACTTGATTTCGACACAATTTGAAATCAATACAAACGTCCATAAATGAATGCTGTACGCTCTCATTCTAGAAGTTGTGGTTCACGCTCATGCCCTCTATTACCCACCGGCAAACCCGGGGACCGTCCCAGGGTAAGGGATTGTGGGTACTGTCACCCTGCAGTGTGTTGGATCAGGGGCTGCTAACAGCCTTTGTATGAAAGAAAAACATCAGAATGCACCATGTTGGCTCCCCAGCGAACAACAAACGCTCCCCAGTAGCCTGGCGTCCTTTGATGTGCTGCTGAGCGGCGCAGGGACCACACAAAGTAGAGGAGCACAATCAGTCATCTGTTAGCGAGGGCGCAGGAGGCTTCAGAGCCAGAGGAGGGTCACTCAAGACTGGCTCCAAACACAGGCAGCAAGAGACAGACGGTTCCCAGATCAAACATTCACGCTCACTCTTATGGGTAAAGATGGGATAGACAACTCCAGTCATTGTTCCCCTATCCCGTAATGGTGTATCAGAACAATTTTCATTAAACGAACATGCTTGCACTCAAGTTTCTTTTCCCCAACTTAAAATGCACTTATTAATTACATCTGAAAACTGGTCAAATGTGACTGAAATGCTCTTTTCTCGAGGCCTGAGGGTCATAAAAGACTGTGGTCGAATGGGCTTTATCTGGGTCCCAGCCAATCTCAGCTGAGTATCAGCAAAGACAGAGTACACCTTTGACCGGTCGCCAACTAATCGGAGGGGAAACACTGCGAGACACAACTAAACACACTCACACCGATGGCAAATTTAGAGGCATAAATGAGCCTAGATGCACACTGTCGGACGGCGGGGGAAGGGGAACCAGAGAGCCCAGGATCGCTTGCTGTGAGGCGAGAAAGCTAACCACTATACCATGCATACCGCGGGTTGTGTCACGCCTACTTTGACTAGATCTCGTCTCTCTTCCCTGCTGTCTATTCAAATGTCTCCCCAGTTGTCTCCTTATTTCTGAAATCTGGGTAAGGAAGTAATTACCACGCAGATTTAATAATTCTGGTGTTTGTAGTGAATAATATTAATCCATTTAATCAGTGTTCTGTGACTCATGTGGATATTGAAACGCTTTCACACCTTTTCGCTCAGCTCTTTATATGATGCAAGCATGCATATTAAAGCAAGGCAGCCAGCTGTGAAAACAGCTTAATTAGCAGTAATCACTTCTGATGGAACATGTTTCAATGATTTGCCTCCATTAGGGATGCCTTATTTCTCTTATTGTATCAGCCAACTGCTACCACACAGTGCCAGGTGAGGCCAGTGGAGTCCCAGAGGTGGATATTTGCAACCAAATGCCTTCGCAACAATGCGAGTTTGCGCTGCCCTCAGTGCGTACAATTCAGAGGAAGTATTTCACATCGACACCGACAGTAAGCGTACACGGTAGACAATGCACTCACAGAGTGAAAATGTCAACTCCTCAATAAGATGAGTGGAAATTCCATTGACTTTTTTTCTTGTCCAGCCTGAGGCCAATGTTAAAAAAAGAAAATGAAAAAGCGCTGCATCCAGGTAGAAACATCAAACGCACAGCCGGTAACAAGGGGTCCCCAACGCCCACAAATCAAACCTTCGGTGCATTGACCAAGTGCCTGGAGAACTGGTGATGAAGAAAAGAGAAATCAATGGTATTAACAAATCGTTGATGCCCGAGACAAAAGAAAAGTAATGTGCGGCCCAGAGGGTTGATTTATGGCACTTGATCTCCCCATCCAACCTGATGCAGTTAGATCAATCACGGCAACTTTATATACAAGGACAAAGACCATGACAGGCAGGAGGAAAAGTTTTCAACAGGTGAACATTTTATAGAGATGATGTACAAGATAAGTATTTCTGAAGAATATCTAATCCGATCACATCCAAATATTTGTTGTTTTTCCTCACACAGCATCCACCTGGGTCTTTCAAGTTCTTGTAATTCTTTTTCTTTTGTGCCTAATAGCCTAATGCGATTTGCTTTAATTTAAGAGGGGGAAAACTCTGAATCAGTGGTGTCCAAATTATGGCTCAAGGGCCAATTGCAGCGTATTAACCTTTTGATTTTTTGGACCCTGGCAAATTAATTATGAATGCTGGACCTCCCCACAAAAAGTTTTGAACAGCTTCCTGAATAGGCGCCTGTTATTTAGTAGGCTCTAACAGGCACTGAGGAAAAATAGACGGGAGTAAAGGTTTGAATGAGTTTGCCATAGACCAAACTGTAGTGGTTAGTATATCAAACATGCCCGCTGGAAGAAAAAGTGGTGGCAGGGCGGAAGGGTGGGGGGTGGGGGGTCATGGACAGTCAAGGCTCAACGATGCATGTGGGGAGTGATCCATCCAATAAGCTAATGTATCTCAAACTACTGCACAACTTCCATGGTGGTTCTGATGGGCAGGAGCATAGCACATCACAGCCCGTTGTGTATGTGACAATATCAGGCAGACGGTCACGATGTGAAGATTGATAAGTGTATTTTGACCTGCAGCAAAGGAGTAATTCGAGTTCATGTAAGTGTTGCCTTTGCCTTTCACCTTTTTCTCTTTCTGTTCCAGATCTATTGTTTGTGCAGTCGGGCTGAACAATGAAGTCAAACAGCGATGCAGTTTGTAATCAGACGGGCGGTGATTTAAAAAAATATATTACTTCACCCCATGTAAGCTTTACTGTCAGTGAATCCTAGCAGTTAGAAAGTTCCAATTTACAGGAGGAGGGCAGGTAAAAAAAAGTTAGAAGAAAACAATATTAATCATTGCATTAACTGCCAAAGAAAATACAATTAGATATTCCTTCCAGATGGCCCAGTCGCGGGATGCAGCAGCTAAATGAACTACTAGTCTACTTGTTGTTGGGGGTGCTGTAAAGTTATATATATGTTTGTATGACACTGATTGTGTGCCTCCTTGTTGGTTAAGGCCACTGCCTAGGAGTCTTTGCTCTATATACCACGACCATATGACCATTATTACTGGCAGCTTATCAGTGACCACTTGACAAACAATGGAATTTTCTTCCAGCGACACGCTTAAGCGTCCATCACCCAAGCTTTCGGTCGAAATGTAGGATATGACGCATATTCACTGCTGTGCCTATAAACAGAGCAGATGCTCAAAGAAAAGGACAGCAACATTTAAGTCAATACAGTTAAACATTTCTGCTGAGTGGACATTACCGTGTGTGGGATTAGCACTTGGCTCATGGAGGGAGAGGAGAGAGGGAGAGAGGAGAGAGAGAGAGAGAGAGAGAGAGAGATGAGAGGAGAGAGAGAGAGAGAGAGAGAGAGAGAGAGAGAGGAGAGAGAGAGAGGAGAGGAGAGCGAGAGAGAGAGAGAGAGAGAGAGAAGAGAGATGAGAGAGAGAGAGAGGAGAGAGAGAGAGAGAGAGAGAGAGAGAGAGGAGAGGGAGAGAAGAGAGAGAAGAGAGAATAGAGAGAGAGAGAGAGACCAATAGTTTTGTTGTTGTTGTCTTCATTTTAAAAAAAAGAGGAGCGATCTTATGAATATATTCGACGACTAGTGGTGCGGTAAAATATGATAACATGGTCTATAAAGAACAAGTTACTGTTCATTATAATACTGTATTTGTCAACTCATATAGATTATCCCCTGATACATACATTGATGTTGTATTACAGTATATCATAGTAATACCTCTTTCCCCCTTGTCATAAACTCCAGGTTGTTGGCATTACAACTGTGTATTGGAAAAATATAACCTGATGGAATTCTTCATTTTCAAGTCTTTTTTGATTCTGTGAAGTTTGATCAAAATTTGTGGAAGTACATTTCTGGCGTCTAAGCATGTAGTGAATGACTTACATACCAGTGTGAGAATAAAAAAAATAAAATAAAAAAAACTGTAACTGTACTTCAATTATATAGTATGCTTTAATCACTTTAGCAGTGATATTATTGGCCCTTCACTCGCATCAGATGGGGCAACTTTGTGGACACTTCGACTGGGATCAAACTGCTAACATTGAAATAAGAGAAGCCTTTTTCTCTTATCTGATCCACAGCTATAGATGTTATTCTGCTCTGAAGACCTTTATTCAGGTATATAGTACCTCTGCTTTTTTGGTTTGTTTTTTATTGTTATTATAAACTCTTACTATAATTCAAAGCTGCTTAAGCTGAGCTTTTCAAAACAAAGGTAAGGTATGCTTGAACATTCCCTGAACGTCTCTCATTCGGAGACAGCACTTGTTGGTGCTGCTGTGGTTTCAAAGCATTACTGTCTTTGAAATGCATTCTTTTAGTTCTGCGTGTTAAATGAAACGTTAAAAAAAGAAAAGAAAAAAGAAAGAAAGAGCCTTACAATGACAAGACCATTTTTCTTTTGTCTTTTTTTGGCAGTGAAAATCACAGTAGTTGTATTCCCACTATATGAGCTGATCCAATCTGTTCACTTGAAAGTAAGTCTTTATTGATGAAGTGAGATGAAAACACTGACAGGGGAGAGAGCGATACACTGATCACATACTCTTAAATATAACACAACCTATCAGGAAATAGGTAATAATGGCCACCTAAGAGACACATAAAGACAGAAGATTAAAAAAAACACTTAATTCTCTGCTCTGAAAAATTGTAATGTACGCTGCCTGAAATTGACTGCTTCACCGGAGCAAATCCAAAGGATTCAATGGGTTATTTACATACAGTATACATCGTCATGACCAAAATAAGAACCGACTCTACAACTTAATTTTCTCAAGATGCAGCTTGATCAAAAAAATTTATTTTCCGTATGTCTACTAAGTATTTAAAACCGTCTTCAAATTTTGACACCAAACTGAGAAGCTACAAAAGGCCAAGCGTGATTCTGATTGAATCATAAGTCAACCATTGCTTTAATGTCCTGTAGTTCCGATGTGGTATATAAGTTTTGTGTCAGCTCAGCTGTCATAACCAAAACCAAAGGTGTCTACAATGATGTAAAAGTCTATTTATATGTGGAACTGGATAAAGAGAGCTAAGGCCAATAAAATCGAGAAAATTAATCTAATGATATTTCTATTTCCTTCCCATCTCTTGCATTCTCCTCTTCTCTGCACTGCTACTTGCCGTTGTGCCTCACGGGCAGTAAGTATATGCACCATGAACACATTTAATTTTCCCTGTTAGTCCACAGCACGGCCAGAGGTGAGCTTTAATAAGGATCAATGGCACTTTATCTGGGACGGCACCCACTCCTGTGCATGCAAATGACAACACCAGCAACAGATTCAATTAAAAAAGAACCTCCAACCACAAGCACTGGAAATTCAATTAAGGGATTTATGCAAAGGTCCACTGGCTTTTTTGTGTTGCGGTTTCTGTTTATGTAATGAGCATTTCATATAAAGAATCAATACGTAATCTGGAGCAGAGCCATACAGAGGGTGGAATGCTGCCTCCTCACTTGCACATTGGATTCAGACCAGGCATTTCAATCATGAAGTTATGAGGACATCTACCCATGTTACTCTGTCCACTGTGCATTAACTGGAGTCCAGCCCTCCTACGGTGTTTCTTTCAAAAGGAGCGACATAACTCTGCCTACCCACATAGGAAATTTGCATTAAGTATTGACTTTAAAGTACAGTGATCCTCAGTAAACCACTTACAGGGCTTCCCCTCCCAGTCAGCAAAGCAGAAAAGTTGAAACGCCTGAGCCCCTGCAGTAGACTCAGTGTGCACCCCGAGGTGTGTGTTTTAGCCTAATGAAATGGGATCTCAATAGACAATAATGCTTGTAACAAGATTGAACAGGGACACCCATGTCAATATTAACAAAATGGGATTGTGGGCTTTTTGTGTACACACACACACACACACACACACACACACACACACACACACACACACACACACACACACACACACACACACACACACACACACACACACACACACACACACACACACACACACACACACACACACACACACACACACACACACACACACACACACACACACACACACACACACACACACACACACACACACACACACACAGTAGGCTTTCATACCTGTGTGCCCATCTGTGTAAAAAATGTGTTTTCCTATTGCTTCTCCACCCAGGTTATAAGTGGAACACAGGAATAAGCGGGTTCTGGCTGGACCTCAAGGCTCTGGGTGGGGACCCATAACATTTTTCCATAACTGCATGATTAGAGGATTTAGGCCCCCCTGAAGTTCCTCAGAAGTTTTTGATTAATCTGCCACAGATGCGCCTAGAAAGGTTGTTCCAAGATAGAGGTGTTAAAAAAGGGGATGCTGTGTCAACAGAAAAGAGGTGCATAAAATAAAAGCAGCACAATAAATATCTCGCCGGTTAATGAAGAGGGATCCAGGCATTAGCTATCCAGTTACTTACTGCTTGTGCATCAGGGGCAGTCTTAAGGTGCCACATTTGTGGAAAGTCGAATCACTTGAATAATTTGTCATTCTAAGACTTTCAGTATGTGGTAAACTGTGGTTGAAACCACATTTGTGGAAAGTCGAATCACTTGAATAATTTGTCATTCTAAGACTTTCAGTATGTGGTAAACTGTGGTTGAAAGTGAAACAAAAAGAGGCAATCATTTAGAGTGACTAAAGAACGAGAGTACTTTGCCTCAATATATGCAGTTTTGCAACGAAATAAATACAAGTCCTGAAGTGGTCTTAAAGAGCAGCATTAGATTGAAAAGTCTTAGCAACGTACTCAAAGACGGCAACATTAAAAACAATATCTTCCAAAATCTGTACAGCAGTATCACCATACTCAGGAATAATTAAAAGGTGCACTGTAGTGCATTGGATTGCACAGGAATAAATAGAAAATATGAAAAAAAATCTCTGTACAATAAAAAGCAATTAAAATAACGTTATCTGATCAATGCACTCGGAAGGCACGCTGTTGAGTGGTCTAACCTGCATCCCATCAGCACTCTCAGTGGAGGAAAGGACCAAGACGTGGAGCAATGGAAGACTAAAATTACCGTCTGTATGAAAAGTGAAACGAGACAGTCTATTCACATCCTGGTCCGGCTATAAATAGGGAAACATACACAGCTAATGCGGTGGATTAGTAGCAGGAAGCAGACAGGCAGTCATCACAGCCCGTGTTCTCCTTAGCCCACCAGACTCTAGATCCCAGCAGGTGTCATCCAATCTACCAAATCACTATCAACCGGGGACCTGGTCCATTCACAAAAGCTGATCCACACAACTCAAAACCCTATTGTGTCATTTGCAAAGTACTGATTGGGTCCTGTTTCAGCAGTTGATATTCAGTCAGGATGTTTCCCCTCCCTTTCCTCTTTATTGCACCATATAAAGTAAGTGTGTAACACTATGCCTAAGGATCCCTAGTATTTATACAGAGGTTGACGGTAAGAGGTCAGAACATAAGTGACTATTTACTCAGAGAGTCAAGTGCGTGACACTAACATAGCTGTCTTTCACAGCATGAGGTAGTTGACGAATATCACTGAAATATTACTTTAGATCTAACCTTACTTGTTCTACTCTACAACACAACATGTAAGTCAGGACAAATCAGTGACACAAATAATGCTGAAGAGGAGTTGTACAAAGTAACGTGACAAAATGTTAAAAACCCAGATTTGCGATAAAATTGCAATGATGCATTACCCAACTTCAGCATCCGGAAATTATTATGTAGGGGACCTCGACGCACAAGAGACACTATCCTCCCTTAATGATGGGTCATGCCCTGAAGCAGCAAAGCTTCCTACCCCACCAAGTGATAATAATGTTAATAAGAGATGTTAAGCACCTCCAATGATTCCTCCTGCTCTTGGTTGTTACTCTGATTGAAATCTTTATTCCATTGAGGTTTTTTGTGTCCTACCAGAATTCTTACTTTGAATGAGAAGCACCCCAGTACTGAATCACTATATATAAACAGCTTGTCTAACTGTGACGTGGTGAATGACTTAAGTATCAGAGATGAATTTGTATCTTTTTTTCAGTCAGAAGCACATCAAAAATGTTTGATCGAAACAGTTCAGATAAAGCTTTATTGCAAGTAATGGTTCGCATCAACAACGCACTCGGCAAAGAACTTAAACACATTTTATTTATTTGAAGTAGCCCTTTTAGTTTAACTCCTGATTACAACTGGCTCTTTTTCCAGTCATTAGCCTCGATATTAAAGAGGACACATCTAAATATGATATGAAATATTGTACTATATGATAAGTTATTATTCTGTTGATCTATACTTTTTACCCAGGAGATCAGATCACTTAATGCCCAACGCATTCAGGAAATACATACTTTTTAACCACTCGCATATATTTTTTTGTTGGCATTGTACCTTATCGAATGTCACATCTCGCTCCATTTCTGTTGTGAGGGGTAAGAAAGAAAAATAATGCAGTCACTACCATAAACAGTGATGCATCTGCATAAAAATCACAACAACTCCTTAGTTTCACTGAACCAGTGACTACAGCTGCCTGCTGCTTCCTCCTGCTAACAGCAGACTGCCAGTAGACACTCCCTCACCTTTCCCTCTCTCCTAATCACCAATTAGGACTCCATTAGTCTGGCCTGGCAGCTCATTTGCTCTGGAGGCAGCTGAAGGGGCCTGTTGTGGGAGACCTCTGCCCACTGCGTTCCGCCCCAGTGACCACGGCACTGCGCGGCTGTCACCGTATTACTGCCACCATGTCTCCTTGTTCCACATGCGAACGCTTTTTTTTCCTCCTCCCTCACTCGTTCGCGCCACATTCTCGTGTCTCATGGCACAAACAATCTTGTGCCATGAGAGCCCCGTGCCACACTGGCAGTCCGTGAGGAGGGACCATCTCTCTGAGGATCGAGGGAAGCAGAATACACAAAAAGAGCTTGACTTAAGTCTGTGGAGCCACTTGTTAGGCACTTCATTAAATGTCCATCCCTATGGTGAAAAGGTGAAAAAGGACCCTTATTAACAGCATAAGGAGACATCCTTCAAGGACTGGGAGATGGTTTACATCTACAGCTGCCTGAGACGGCTTGTGTGTGCATCGGGAGAAACACAAGACAGCCAGAGGTGGAGGAATGATGCAGACCCAGGGAAGGAGTTTGATGAGGGGGACTGAGGCACATTCAGCGCACTAAACAGCCCCTTTGCAACACTGTGAAATTATCCCACTGGCACGTAAGACGAGGCCCAAAGCTCTCAGGAACTTGTTAAAGCTGCTGACTCCCTCTCCCTCTTCCCTCTGCTCTCTTGGCTAATGTTACACCAGAGAGAATTGGTCAAAAGTTCAGCTTCTGCATATGTAAAAAGGTAGGCAAGTGCCAAAGGTAGCAAACAAGGAACAAGATGGAAATAGCAGTAAAGGGCATTAAACACTCAGCACACATGCTGGTGCGTGCACGTGTAAAAATGGCATGTGTTTTATGTGAAAATCTAGTTATGAGTGTTTGTCTCTGCACATGAAAAGACACAAACTCGTGCATGTGTGTGTGTGCGTGTGCGCATGTGTGGAAGCCGCAAGTTAAAACTGTAATAAGCAAGTCTCATTCCCATTCCTTGCCTACCTGCACACACCCCATCTGTGAACTCCTGCCCACGAGTCGCAGACTGGAGTTTCAATATTGCTAAAGCTACCAGGAAAATAAAACTATAAGACAAGAAACCCAGAATTCCTAGCTCTTGTTCCACCTTCAACAGTGCCATTGTCAAGCAAAGTGGGAAAAAAGGGCAAAGTGGTTGTAGGTTTATACAAATCAAGAAGTCGAACCAGGCTCCACATCCATGTGGCTTATCAGTGACGGCAGAAAAACCGAGGGAGTACAAGAGACTAACCAGTGACCTGGATGGACCGGTCAATTTTGTAACAATGTGGGGTTTTATGTTGTCTTATACATGAAAGAGAGATGAAGTAATGCTTTTGATGTACTACGCTTGTCTTACTATAGCAAATTACCCATCAGCTCGGCAGCTTTGGCCCTGCAGTGTGCGCCTTGGGGCTTCAGAGAAGTGGCTCAGAGGCAGACCTGGAAAGTAGGTGTTGGATTTAGCTTAAACGGGAGTTATTGTGTATAGTTTTTTTTTTGTCACTGTTAGCTAGCACTTGTGCTTTTGGAAACTGTCAATGCAGGTTTTTTTATTACCCTTCTGGGTTTAATGACGTGTCATTGAATATCAAAGAATACATAACTGACTTGCTGTCACAGTGAAGGCTTGTAAATTACATGAAATGACATCATTCTTTAAAGAAGTAAAGCACACCTGACTTGTTTTTCACCTGAATGCATGAAGAATATCTATTCAAGTAATTGTAATTGTCGAGAGCATTTTTTTTTCCAAGTGAAGGAAAAACAAATCAAATACAACCAATCTATATTTTGGTTTTCTGGAGTTGGTTTTTGTTATCCCATTTCCAATATGCTGGCATCTGCAGTCTCGGTAATCTCCATGTATCCCAGGAGTATGTACAAGCAATTAAAACAATAGCATATTTACGCCCCTACCAATAAACAAGCTAATGTCACTGCTCTGTAAAGACACTTAGCGTCTGGGGCAATACCCCAGCTGGATTAGAATGAAGCTCTGTGCTTTTAATACCCCGCCATAAAGAAGGTTTAAAGAAATGCATGCACTTTATTAAAGAGACTCCAAGGAAATAATATCAAATACATAACCAAGACAACACACTGAAGTCTTGGTGTAAATTCACACAGCTTCCCTTTTAAATTGAAGTTCATCAACACATCCTGCAATGTTAGTATCTTGGGACACTTCTTAAAGATAAGTCCTTTTTGAGGCAATCTTACGTGCAGTTAATTCCACCTTTTAATTAAGAAAAGCACACTTTGAAATAAGATGCTTGCTGGGATTTTTCAATGGTCAGGTGGTAAGCCAGCTCACTGCAAATACGAACTAAAAGTCATCAAACGGCCCAAGGTCAGTGAACAGGCATAGCATCCAAGGCTTTAGCTTTGCCATTGGTCTGGAATTGAACTAGAAAGGATTGTGTACCTTTTGTGGTGCTGACTGTGCATTGGCAAGGGGATCTCCAACCCTAACCGGGAGGGAAACCGGAGAGCAATGGGATCCCACACAGCCACAGGTGCCATCTGGGCTTGAACTTCCCCTTGCACAACTCCACCACAAGACCAAGGGTGAGGAAGTCCATTCCATGATTAAGTACATTTTTTTTTCTTCTTCATCCTGAAAATAAAAGAAGAAAATCATTGGGACGCATGGGTATGGCGTGTATATTATGGAAGTATTGTGGTGTCAGGGAGAAGTGAAAGACATGAAGTGTGTAGGACCACGTCTCAGATTCCTAACATGCTGCTTGTATTGGCTTTGCCCCAAAGGTTTAACAGGTCTGTCCTGGGAGTGCTCCAGTACCTTCAGTTCAGTTTCTTTTTACTCTGGCACACCATGGATTTACCCTCACCCTTCCTTTTCAGATTACATTATATTATATTCTTTTTTTCTTTTTTTTTAACAAAAAAGTCTGATGGGATTTTCCTTACCACAGGTAAATAAGCCATGCAGCTGGGCAAACAGAACCTCAGCACTCGGGTCAGGATAAAATTGGGGAAGAAAAAAAAAATAAAAGGATTTCAGGAGGAGGAGCAAGATTAAGGAAAATGCTACGTGTGAGTCATAAACAATTTAAGAAAAGCTGGGTTCATTTGTAATGCCGAGCCAACGCGCACGCACGCACGCACGCACGCACGCACGCACGCACGCACGCACGCACGCACGCACGCACGCACACACACACACGCACACACACACTCCGAGGCCCAGTTATGCAATCTTAAGCTTAAGTGAGGAGTTAGCCAAACCGAGTCTTAAAGGAGCATCTGGAAATGAACAGAATGTGACAAATAAATGCATTTAGGACAGATGGAGGAGCAATTGTTAAGTAAACTCAACTAAAAGACTTTTTGAAGACTCACTGTTGGCATAAATGAAATGGTTACCCATTAACATAAACGAACATCAAACCATCATGTTTAATCAAGCTTGCCTGTTCAAGAGAGTCTTCCTGGCATGAAATATGGCATTTTGATGTAATATTTTGGGTTCATTATATGACACCTAGGGTTGGGCAATTCAGCTGAGGTCCCAAAAAAAAAAAAAAAACTCACAATAATTTCATGCCTAAATGTGGAAAAAAAGATGATTATGCTGATTATCTGTCTGATCTAAGTTTCAGTTTTTGCATTTAAATCCTGACAAAAGTGTGGGACCAATAAAAGTAGATTATGGACTTGTTTAAGTCATAAACATGAAAAAATGTGCAGTGTATATGCAGCAGATGTATCTGTTAAGTAGCTTTAAGCCTGTTCATCTGTTCCTACTAACACTTCAGTGTCTCCATGAAGTATAAAACCTGGATAATGCAAGCCTTCCAGGCACGCGAGCGAAAGAGAAATCAGCGCCAGAGAAACTGAGCAAGACTCAATGTTGGTAGAGCGCAGGGATGTTTTCACAGCACATTATGTTTGAGTACACATCAAACATGCCACGCGCTGCTCTTTGATTGTCTCTGGTGAAGCTGCTGCCTGACAGGTGTTAGACGAGGTCCCTAGGTAGAAAATCAAGCAAGCCGTAAATACACACTCGTAATGACACATCACAAACTTGGCAAATAAAGAGATGACAGGGACCTCCCTGATGATGTTTATGTGGAAGTTAAGTTTGTGAAAGGCAACAGATTTGATATACCAGCTATACAGCAATCGGATAATTGTTAAAACATAACACTGTCAAGCTTTTAACGACAACACTTGTTAACAGTTGCACTCCCCTGAGCTACAGCTTCCAAAATGCTTGGATCAAAGTTACTGCAAACCCCAGTTACTTCTCGGCAGCAATCGAAAAATGGTTGGCTGTACACTGAATACGCAACACTTCCCCCTTTAGGCCAGTCTCAGTCCTTCTCTACATCAACAATAGGAGCCAAAACCTGTTTAATATTGATTTGATGGGAATAAGTTTACACTTAACAGACGCCATAGAAGCAGAAAAGCCCAGACCACATATATTCAGTATTTTCATAGCGTCTGTTAAAACAGTCTGTTCAACTCAATACATCTCGTGCGTCTATGCCCGTTTCCATTCTCTCATCATCCCAGACCACAGAGAAGTACATATTAGACAATCTTCTAATTAACAGTAAAACCACAGTCTAGTGGTCACATGTGTAATTTCTCCATAGAACACATTCTCCACCCCCACTGCTCGGTGTGTGTGGAAGCTATGGGCTCTAATCGCATTGCCCCTTACGCAAGAATAACTGTGAGTACTTTCTTGGCAAAGGCGTCCGCAGCTCAAGGGTTACTGCATGGTCGATCCTCCAGCAAGGTCCTTTCCATTCTGATTCAATCAATCTTTATTCCATCCACTGCCAAAATCAATTGCACTCCGCTTGGGAAGCCTGGCTAAAATGTGGGGAGGCACAGAGTCAAATGGGGTACTCCATGCTACAGCTTTATCTAACGACTCTGAAAGGGTTTCCTCCCTCAGCCTACAGTGTAATGTGAGCCACCAGTCAGGCACTCACACTGATATTTCTGTGCCCCCACAGCTTTGATAATTCTAAGTGTTGGGGTTTTGGTGATTACTGACAATCAAACTGGCTGTCATCAATTGTCTAAATACACTACCAGTTTTTTGGAGGGGCAATATTTTACATTTCATTCCTAATTTCAATTTGCTAAACAAACTATTGGCATCATTGAGTATTCAACTTAAAAAGGTTAACATGTGAAACACAATTTAAAGCATGAACAGTGAACATAACTTAGGTAGGATTGGGCATGTTCCTACTCATCATGCTATACAGTACATGGTTTCCCCTACAATGTCAGCCACTTATAAAACTAGCATGGCAGCTATTACACGCTGTGGCAGCACTGTTAGGTCTGACAGTAAGTGAGTGCTAAGACCACTAAGGATCCAAGTTAAGTTATGGTGTCTCATCATCTGTTCACTCACCTGTACATGTTTGGGTTGGGGTTTTTTTTTGTCAAATTTATGTAATCCATTTCCTTTCAATCACAACAATAATTCAAAGGTCATTTTTGGATCAATTTCTCAGAAGGAAGTCACTGATTTTGAGGCTATGAAAGTTTGTCTTTTTACATTTTCATATTGTTTAGTTTAAAAAGTAATCTTTCAATCATTCAGGTTAAACATGCCGATCTAAGCTAAATTTAATGTTACTATTCAGACTGTTCAGCAGATCCTGGAGATGTTTTCTCCTCTATATTTTGGTAATCAATGTTCAATCAGCAACGTCATTCAAAAATAAATTGGAATTTTCAATTCTAATTCAATCTAAAAGAAATGAGCTAAGGGAAGATATGTGTATTTCCATGTCAAATCAGACATTTGTTTTAAGTTTCAAAGACACTATCTGGGTGCAAAAAAAAAAGGAACCAGAATTCAGGATGTAAATGTTGCTAGTGGGGATCCATAAGGTCTTATGAGGTTGATTCTTCTGTCTGTCTGCAGAACCAGGCGCTAGAGTTCAGGGCCGGTGCCAGGGCCAGTTCTAAAAGCACCACCAAAGAAACAGTTGTTTTTCCGTTGTCAACGTAGCCAAGTGAAGAGCCACATCATTGCGTCAATGCAAAACATCGTACGTCACTGACTTCACCAATGGAGCGCTGTGGCAGTTGTGCACGCCACCGTCAGTTTCACCCACAGAGGTACGGAGTCAGAACAGCGATAAACCATATTTTATCAAATGAAAACAAAACCCAAACTCACACAGACACTCTGCCTCTTTCAGGTTCTCCCGTCTGTCACTGCGGTGTTTCCGGGCGGCTCCTCCTTCATGGGCAGAGAGGTGAGACAGCACACTTGATTCCCATCGGAGGCTTAATCACCTCCCTGCCACAAGCGCTCATACAGGAACGAGGAGACAGACTGGATACATCGGTTTTGTCCGGGTTGCTTCATCTAGTTTGCCCTGAACCTCGGATGCAAACCAGAAAGCGAGAAAACATTGCGTCTCCTCGTCGCTCTATTTGTGTTTTTTCATGTCAGTCTTGTTTTCCCTCTATGGCCGGAGTGGCCATAGAGGGAAAAAATTATAATAATAATAATAATAATAATAATAATAATAACGCGTGAATGAGCTTGGGGCTTATCTTTCATCATTTCAGCATTACATTGTGAATTTCTGCTCCTTTCACTTTATTTCTGGATGTGTCTGAATCAAATGCTTCAACATCGGGGAGGAATGGAGGAGTAGAAAGATAAAATGCAGCTCTAAAGCTGTTTACAATGGCAACCTATGCAAGTACACGCTGATCAATAACAAAAGTTCTCTTTCACATGAAGTGCCATTTAAAAGGCACATTTTATGGCTAATAAATAATCTAACCTTTCATTTATAGTAGTATGTAGTTTGTTTAGTAGTTACTGATGAACCAAAAGCATGGCTTCATTATACATGTTCTGTGGGGTAGAAAATAGTGGGGGTTCTCATAGCGGAGCGCAGTGCAGCCCGCATGCAGACCTCAGGCTGCGGTCATAACGTCATAAAAGACCTGGAAGTGAAGTTAGTCACAATGATGTTACGATGAAAAGCGGGGAAAAAAAAAACAACAACAGAAGACTGCTTCTAAATTATATATGAAACGCAGCCGTCTTAGTGTGACAGTGCAGGAGCACTGCAGCACAACAGTTCGATTAGAGCCACCGGCTCCGCGATCGCGGATTAGATTATCTCGTTCCCTCGCATTCTTAACTTGAGGGAGCGACTTATCATATCGTTCCCACGCGTTATTATTTTTTTCTCTATAACCACGTGCTCGCTGTAGATTTCAGAATGCCGGTTCAGCGTCTCTTCCGCCTTGTGTGTCGCGATAACTCTATCCCCAGCTGATGATGTGTCTGGTCCCGCTCTGGCCCAGCAACGATGTGGGGCCAGCTTAGCACCCGCTTAGCCCCTGTTTGGCCGGGGCTTTGGCAGTGGAAAGACAAAGAACTGGTGCTAAATCTGGCCCGGGCTCCGAATTAGCACCTGGTTCTTTCTGGTGGAAAAGCCCCCTGACAGACAGTTACACACACTCACACCTATGGGCCATTTAGGGCCATCATTTACCTTTTATTACTTTTATTACTTTTGTACTGTGGGAGGAAACAGGAGTACCCACAGAAAACTCACTCACTGGGAGAACATGCAAACTCCACACAGAAAAGCCTGGCTAGTGTTTGAACCCTGACTATGAGGCGAGAGTTCTAACCACTGCACCACCAGGAAGCCCACCATAGAGGTCCATTTTTGTTCAGAAATGCTTTATTATCCCACCAGGGGCAAATCTTGTGCAGCAGCAGTTCACATAACAAACAGGGGGGGAAAACAGACAACAAAATCCCACTTATAACAGAGTCACATGGACTCATCCAAAAGCCGAACAGCAGGAACAAATGTAAGTCTAAGTCTGTTCTCCATTTTGGCTGTGCAGGTCTCCTGCAGGAAAGAAGCAGAGAGAACTCACTCTGCAGATGGCTCAAGACAGCCCTCAAGTGCTTCTCCCTTCCTTTTTAAGAACTTCAAATGTTAAACTCCTGTGTAGAAGCAACCATCACTATTCACAACCAGTATTTAAAAATCAAATACTAAAGCACAACTCTATCGGGAGTTTCTTATTGAGAAGCTCCCAAATATTTGTAAAATTTTGCATGCAACAACAGGCAGTATTTAACCCTATAATGTAGCTCAACCACCATAATGTCCCCATTGTGGGAAACACTGCAATGTCCACATACCTTATTAAAATCATATCTCTAGTCTATTATTTTGTGGACATTGCATTGTCATTTATTTTGACAAAAAGCAGTTTTCAACTCAATCTCACTCACAATGGACAATTATTGATCATGGTCCTGTTTACACAACATCAGTGCTTTCAGCCAATGAAAACGCAACGTTTTGAAAATGGTTTGCAAGGAGGAATTTTTCAAAAGTGCGCTGACTTTGTCTTCATGTAGACAGAGGAAAAGGCACGTTTTTTGTTCACAGCATATTGTTCTCTGTGCATGTGTATTTGTGGTTTCATCACAAAAACAAACCGCAACGCCCACTAGTGGCCCAACAGGACAACTACATCGTTTTCATTGTTTCTATCATTTTCATGTAAACGGACATTGTTTTCAAACCATTGCCATGTAAACACAAAACTTTTCCGAAACAAAAACGCAAAAAGATGCATTTTCACTTGAAACATTGTTGTGTAAATGGGACCTAGTAGGTTATAAGGGCGGCCTGCTGGAGAAGTGCTGCTCCCCTTCAAGCGTGGAGTTTGCATGTTTTCCCTGTGCCTACACACGTTTCCTACAGCTACTGTGGTTTCTGTTCACAGTCCATAAGAAATGTGTGTGAGGTTAATCAGTGACTCTGGGATATGATTGTAAAAATTTGTAATTGTATTATTATTGACCAGTCTTAGTTCTGTGACGGACAGATAACCAGTCAATCATGTAGCACACCCTCATCTCATATGAGCTATGATGGGCTTCAGCCCCCAGTGACCATATCTTTAATAAAGCAGGTGTAAAGTTGGCCGGCGCTCATCAAAATTCCCCGAAAAACGTTAACAGAAAAAGAATAAATAATTTTAGTTCATGGTTATACACTGCATCTACTCAATAGAAATTGTAACAAAAAGTGTTATGTGATGATGAATAAAATCTACTTAAAACAAAATGTGAAATGACATTATAAAGTATTTAACTGAAAATGATCTTTCAACACAGTTTGTTACTAATTCAGATATTTTTCTCAGTTTTCCAGTTTGTGTAAAAAAAAGAAAAATAATAATAATGAAAAGAAAAATCAATTGATCTAATGGAACGGGCGAGTCCAGATGCCCCCACACTGCACACCAACACACCAACACGCTTCAAAACAAAACACTTAAAAGCCACTCGTTGCCGGCATATTCGCTAAATTCTGCTTCATATCATGAACCATATAGTTTTCTTAGAATAACCTAGTTGTCACCTGGTGTGGCTACACAGACCTTTCTATCCGACACGACCTGCAGACACCCGGCAGATGAACAAATATGAGATCCATAATGAGTCCTTTAAGAGAGTTTGAAGTGACTCCTCGTGCTCCGGTGGCCTTTATTACTGTACAACCATGCAGCAGTTCAAAGCCTGAAAAAGGTTTAAACTATTTAAATAGTTTTAAAAATTTGGACCAAATGACAATAATTATATAACAACAATCAGACCAATAATCTTTTCTGATTTTGCAACTTTAGTGGTTTCTTGAACTTTCAGTTTGAAATAACCACAACAGGGAACCCTGAATTGGTTGCATCTCATTAGTGATAAACAATTGGGTAAACAACATATTGCAGCCACCCAAAATAATTGTTGGCTGCACAAAGGGAAAGTAAACTCCTGATTAAAACAATTTTTAATTACAGCTCCAAAGGCAATAGTAAAAAAAAAAAAAGGGGGGGGGGGCTTAGATGTATTTCTTTTTGCGGTCACAGTTTACAATGTCTTCAGTGCAGCAGAGGCACTGTGGTGCTTTAGTGTAATGTTTCATCAGTTGGTGTGTTTGTTCTCTTTCAACACATGCCATCATCCAAATAAATCAATGTACAAAATAAATTCTAGAATGTGTACTCTGCTTAGAATGTGTTGAGGTTGGGCCAATATAAAACAGTGAGCAGTTTTAACAAAAAGTCATATCATAAAGCTTTTCAACACTTTCACAAGGGTCTCGTTGGTTCAAAAATGTATTCAAAGGTCCTTGATTTTCAGGTATTTGAATATTGGATCATGGGAGCTGCAATCAGAATCTGCTGTATCTGTGTGAGCTGGACTGGCTCCGCCCACACATGCTTTGCTCTTGAACTGTTGATGGGAGCTGGAGATGTACAGGTTATGAACAAAAAAGGCAAAAAAAAATAAATACAAATAAAAAAACAGCACAGTCACAGCTCGTGTACATAGCGTAGGAGCAAGAGAAAGAGCAATGGTATGTGGAAGAACAATTCTCAAATATGACCATTTAAGTAGAAGTTGGTAATGTCTTTATTACATGTGATATTATTGAATTGCAAGTATTGTAGCAATCAAAATCATTACATATACCATGTTCCACAGATATCACGCAGCCATCATTTTAAGATTCTTTTTGTGCAAGCCTATTAAGAAAAATAAATAAATCCACAACATTTCTTACTCTCCTTCACTTGACTGGAAAATGGGGTGGATCTTTTAAGACAATGTAATCACTGCTGCTTTGCAGAAACCATCCCATATGGGAAAGAAGGGCAGCTAGGGACTATTGGCCCCCATCCAATATAAACAGGGCCTTGAATCCTTAGCACAGAGTTCTCTGCCAAAACACTGGTTCTATGTAAAGGCAGAAAGGGGGGATAGGAAGGCAGGGGAGAGAAGACTTGATTAGGAAACCTTAATAGGACTGCACTGTCACATTGCATGGTATCTGGGCCATGGTCCAAGGCATCACTGACACTGCAGCAAAGTAACAAGTGAAAGGTGAGGATCATACAGCTGCTGCAACAAAGAGACTTACCGAAACTCAATTCTTCCCTCACACTGTAAATAACACAATCACACTCAAGTCATTACCCTGGAAAATACACTGAAGGCACTTTGCTCCACAACACAAGGGTTTTTTAGTGAGCTGGACTGTGCAAGCACCGAGGCGAGGTGATCAGATTAATTTCCATTGTGCCAGTTCACTAATTGTGAGCCTTCATCACAGAGTGGATTCTGATGCACACCACAGAATTCAATATGCAACAAAAACAGATGTTTATTATACTTAAACTGGAATTTTGGGAAAAAGCATGGCGCCACACATTCAATTACACAATCATTTAACGTGTGGACCTCTAGATGGCTAATTTGGCCACTCTTGATTATCCCTTTCCTGAGTATAAATGCAGAGTGTCAAGCTCCAGTTCACAGTTAAAATGCATGAGAAGTGCGTTGCCTCGTCCAGGTTCACTGACAGCTGGAAATGATGCAAGGTTGGGTGGAGCCCCATAGCACTGAACCACCGTACAACACCCTGTTTTGTTATAGATATATTGATCAACAAATCATTAAAAAAAAAAAAAACCACTGTCCAAAGGTTCTCCACTCTTCCGTTGAACAGTATTACAATATGGTTGTATCAGGGTGTTACCAAGATTATTTGGGCTGGGAAAGGCAGTTCACTCTTGAAGCAAACTGTGTGACACAAGATCAACAAAGTTAAATATGACAGGGTGAAAAGAGCCTTACTCAGAGCATAGTGATCGCTCATTTGTAAACCAAAGCCAGCCTCCCCCGGAGGGTGCAGCGGAGAGAGAAACTGGAGTGAGCTGGGTGAACCCTTGTGTGACCGGGCGCTTTGAGCCAGTGCATCCTCTTGCCTTCCAGTATAATTTTCTAGATCTAAAGAGTGACCTTGAGCGTGAAATCACCTTTCACTTTTATTCTTTCTCTCCTTTCTAAACCATCTTTTCCCTCCTTCTGTCTGGAGAATTCAAACTTTTATCAAACCACCATCAGCATGAGAGCTTCGGAGGAATTGCAACCTGCCCGGATTTGGGCTGCTTCGCTGAATGGAACGAGTGTCCTCGCTCCTGCTGTGGCTTCATGTCTTTGTCACTCCATTATGCTACTCTATTGCTGCGTTCAACATCTCAGAGCAGGTAAGTCCAGACATCAGCATTGCCACTCTCTGATGGGTCAGTCTAAGTGTTTGAAAAGATGTTTGGTTTTCTGGAAAGAACTGGAAAGGATGTTTTTTTTCTCACCCGATCAAGCTGCAGAGAATAGCTATGGAGATGTGCTCCTGATTGCTTAAGTGAGAGAGGGCATGGTTTTTCCTGGCCTAAGATTCACCTTCTCCACAATACAGGAGAAAAGTTCCCAACAAGTTTCACACAGCAGTGAACATGAGGAAAAAATCTAGATCTGCATGCCAGCACCAAGGCAAAGATGGGAGGCTCTCAGATTATTCATTTTAATTATCTGCAAAGCTGGCCTTGTGTTTATGGCATAAATGGAGGCAGCAAACAAAACTGGGCACAGAAATGTCTCAATTCTTCTCACTTTGCAAACTGAAAACTTCCAACTCAATTGTAAACCCTTATTCCAAGCCAGAATTTCCATAATAGGAGGCAATCATTGATTAAAGAGGACAAGGACGGTGAAGGAAACTGAGTGGAAGTGAAGAAGAGCAGTAGTCCACTGCCATCCTGCAACACTGAGTCAAGTAATGAAGAGTACAGATAACTTATTCATGGAACAAGCATTGACACTGGAAAATGTGGCCCCGTGATGACAAAATAATCACAGGATGACAAAATAATAAGAGGAAGGAGTAATCATCCTGGACAGGCCTTAAAGCCCCACAGATGTACCCCATCATATCTTTTAACATGTACACACTGCCATAAGCAGAAGGGGCAATTTCCACAGCTCTGGAGCGCTGTCTGGGTTTACATGAGGATTAAGGCTTGGCTGCCGAGTCAGAATCCAAAGTGAAGCCTACTATAACAAACTGAAGTAATTAACAGCTCACTTCTAAGACTAACCTCTTTCATTTAGTGTCATATGGAGCTGCCTCTTCCCAGGAGTGAAGACCTTAACAAATGACTTTAATAGGCAGACCTTCATAATGTAAAACCATAGTCTTGTGGGACAGCTCACGGCTTTGACCACAGAGCAAATATGAGTAATTTGTATACACGTCTGCTGGGAGCCATAACAACCGCAATGGGAGGAATTACTTTATATAATTACTAGAGAAAATATCTTGGCGAAACACATGCAGGGCTACGTCTCGCTACAGGAAAACGGAGAAATAGCGAAGAGAGTAGAGAGACAGAGATTATGTGATCCATCCCTACAGTGGTTAGGGGCACTCCATGGTGAAGCTATGAGGCAATCACAAAGGCTCTTCAAATGCACACAGCAAATTTACTCACATGGAAAATTAAGCAGAGACGGCATTCTGTCCCCCTAAAGACTTTAAGATATATGGCTGCTTTCGTAATTATCACGGGTCAAGTCCTAAATTGAGATATGTTCATATACCAGTGATTTCAGCGTAAATCTTCCTCTGTGTGTGATGATTCTTTCAGCAATCTACTTGGATGTGTGTGTCTGGCTTTTTACTTTACACATACTGGGGTGTGTGTGTGTGTGTGTGTGTGTGTGTGTGTGTGTGTGTGTGTGTGTGTGTGTGTGTGTGTGTGTGTGTGTGTGTGTGTGTGTGTGTGTGTGTGTGTGTGTGTGTGTGTGTGTGTGTGTGTGTGTGTGTGTGTGTGTGGTGGGTGATATATGAGTTGCGATAGGATTGAGAGAGCTCCGTCGACAGCTGCTGGCTGCCATTCACACCTGAGAGGACCCATGTCCTGATGAGAATTAATGTACTCTGACATCCTCTGGGACTCTGGCAGCCCCCAGAGGGCTTAATGAAGAAATACAACCTTGCCAGGAGAGAGGGGGCATATCAAAAGGCTCCCCCAGGCCTCAGGAGAGGGCATACAGTGAGGGCATGAATAGACAGCGGAGGGACAAAACAAGGATATTTGGAGTGAGAGTAGAAAAACTGGGGATTATTCTTGAGCTTGTACACTTTCAAATGTTATTTTCTCAGGAGGCAAGGTGAGGCTCAGATGTTCATCAATATGCTCATCTATTTTTCTATGTTAATTAAACATGTGCAAAGTGTCACCAACATATGTTTGGATTTCCTCACCTGCTCATTAAAAACCTAATAATCAATCATTTTTTTATTTATTAATTTACAGAACTCCTGAGACTGAACCAGTTGCCTGCAGGGTTCCTGACCTTGGAACCGGTGTAGACAGAAGGGAGGGTCCTAAAAGGTCAGGAAGGTGAGAGGACCAACCTTTTTGGGTCAACTCTGTCTGGGAAAAGGTCGCCTTTGGCTCATCTATAAAGGACCTGCCTTTGGGACTAAAGTATTGGTCATTATGCAAAATCTATTTGAGTCCCAAGTGATGTTTCATCCAAGTACCAATTAAAATACCTCCCGTTAAATTCACAGTGACTTGTCCATCTCTAAGGGGGCAGATGGTCACACATATTGGTATATTTGTCCAGATAAGCCTGCCCAGCTGTCCACGGACCACAAAGTCAGAACGAGAGGTTAAAACAAAAAAAACCCTCAGCCCTTATACTCACTAAATCCTTCATTTTCTCGTCACTTTTCTTCCCCTTACCTCCTTTCCTTAAATACCTCTCCGAGAAACAAAAAGCAGCACATTGGATTCTCGATGCTCTCCCACTCTTGGCAAACAGAGTCACTTTTACAACTGCGATACACAGTTTCTAACCCGAGGGAAGAATGTACGACTGTGAAATAAATACACAACATAAAGGTCTGACCACCCGTAAGAGCAAAGAAAGAAAGGCAAGCACACGTAGCAGCGAGAGTAAACACAGAGGCGAGGGTGTTGAGAGATGAAGATGTCAGCAGCGCTCACAGACGTCGACTATAAATGAAACCCAGGATCTTGGCTCCAGCAGGGGGGCAGCCTGGGGCCAGTGCAGCCGAGGTTCTCCTGGAGGTTTAGAGGAGGACCAAGGCAGCGACTTGAAAACAGTCAGACTGCTATCAGGAGGTCCAACAGCCTCTGGATCCCCTTAAGTTGACGAGCCATCCACAAACCACCAGGAAATGGTGGTAAGAGCCGACCCAGACAGAATTCCAGGCGTGTGACCATGTGACGTCAGCGCAACCAACATCTATCATTAGCACATCCACAAGCTCTACCCACAAGTCCTTCATTTCAGTGAAACAGCGCAGGAGAACTCCCTGTGAGGGACTCCATCGGGACTGCGAAAGTGGCCAGATGACTGACTTTCTACTGTGGCACAACAGCTAATTCGAAGTTCCTTGAAATTTCTTTTTTAACAGCTGTTCAGCAGTCACACAGCAACACTCGCTGCCAGGATATCCCTGTCTGAATTCAGCTTTGCCACTAATCCCTGAAAATTACAGTGTAACTGCATCCATGGAAAGTGACTTTACTGGCTCGGGTCATCATGCTCACTCAGAAATGGCAGAAAACCTTGAAATACATCTATTTTTAATGAGCTCGTGTAGGAACATATTATTCTCCCATGTTCAAAATGAATTCACTGCTGTCAGTAAGTTCCATAAAATAAAGTTAGTAATAAAGTTTTTATCAGGGATGTTTTTCACGATTGTCAACAGCTTCCCGAAAACCAGTCAGACTCTACTCTTACAAATACTACGAGCACACAATCGCACTGTCAATCAACTACAAAATGTGCCTTTTTTTTTAAGTCACTTAAACATGTATTCTTCTCTGTGTTACTGCAACAACTTAATCCAAAGACAAAAACCTGTTAAAGTGCTTTGCACATCGGTGACGTTCAAGGGGCTTGCGCCAAATGTTTGGAGAGAAACGGCTCTTTCATACTCCATTAGAATTTCACACACATTTTTGTCAAAACAGAGTCTTCAAAGTCACTGTCAAACATGTATGCAGATGAAAAACACTCTTATCCCGTCATCCTGTGGGCAAACATTCCTTCCAGCTGAGCAAACATGTCCAGGGAGAGCAAGCTATACATGACAGGTCCCTCGCGTTTCTTAGTCCCTGTTAGACGGGAACTATGCAGCATTAATTCATGAACCTTTCCTTTTCCATATTACTGTTCCTGGGTTTATTTTAGCTATACGTCATTGAACGATGACAGGTAAACATAAGCTTTACATGGCATCAAAAAAAAGAGAAAACTTCTCTTGGCCCCTGGAAATTTCTTTTCACTTTGGTCAAAATGGAAAATATATATATTTTTTTTTTTTTACTGCAAAGTACCATGACTGGACAATGGAACAAATGTGCAGAAAGGCTGAGTGATGGTACTATCCCTGTTTTTGTTTTTGTTTTGTTTTTTGTCTCTTTCTTAATACATCCGTGCCATTTCCAGACGGTCTTTAATCACAGTCCTAACATTTACATTGTTTATCCATTGTTGGTGTTGTAGAGCTTTTTCTTTGTCTTTTTGTTTTCTGTCCACGGATGGAGCTCAGCTAATTGCCGCTTATCGTGATTTATGCAACAGCCTTTGCGTGGAATCGGAAGCTGGGGAAATTAATAAAGGGGTGTTTTTCACCTCAACTCTTTTTCTGTCGTTCTCTCGCTCACTCTCATTAAAAAAGAAAAACAAGAGACCTTAATCAAGGTTTAGTCTTAATTGGTTTAAGTGCAGGTTTATGGAATAGTCAATGATCCTCTGGGCGCTGGTTTGATGTGTTCATTTCGTAGCAGCAGGTCAGGTGAACTCTGACCTCAGATACTTACATGAGAATACTGGGAACAGACCCTTGGCCTCTCTCAGTATTAAAGTTCTTGTACTGGTCACAATGGCCATGTATAATACCTGCTGTAACCAGTAATTGTTGAAGTTGTTTATGCCCTTTTTGTTTATTGAGATGCATCATTTTAAGGGGTGTGTGTGTGTGTGTGTGTGTGTGTGTGTGTGTGTGTGTGTGTGTGTGTGTGTGTGTGTGTGTGTGTGTGTGTGTGTGTGTGTGTGTGTGTGTGTGTGTGCATGCGTGCGTGTGTGCGTGCGTGCGTGCGTGCGTGCGTGCGTGCGTGCGTGTGTGCGCACGCAAGTGAATTATATCCCTTTTGATGTTTATAGCCGAATAATCTATCCAGTTGTATTAATTTAACTTTTTCAACGCTTGACCTTTGACCAAAGCAAGAGGAGAGCGACGAATCTTGCGTCAGCATTAGTACATGTGTTCTTTTGATTTGTACCGACTTCTTTGACTTCAAACACACACAAAAGCCGCTTCTGTGCAAATCTAAATGAAGCAAGTTTAGGCTTCATAAAGTTCATGCTTGTTGAACTTGATTTTACCATCCAAATCATGTACCATTTATGTCAAAGTGGATGCAGGAATTAATCACCAGATTTGAAAATTAAAGGGATGCAAAGTGTAAATAAACGGTTTTCATACAAATGATTTGTGCTGTTATGACATGGATAAATTTACAGACGATTGCATTACCCCTGATGTCTTTCATATTCCTGCTATGCATAGGAGTTTATATATTTTTTTAAAGAAGACTGAGTCTAACTATGAAGATGCAGTGGGACTCTGAATAAGAAGCTGTTGAGTGGTGCTTGCAATTGTGAGAGTGGGTCTTGGAGAGTTATGGCTTTAGCTAGCCTGTAGTTTATGTGCACTCTGGGTAAAATGCACAGCACTTTGAGAACATTTATCATAAAACACAGGGAAGGGACTGGGATGTAAAATGGCTGCTCTGCTCAGCCTTAGTATCTGCAATCTGATATAAACTCTACAGATAAATAATGTATGACTCCTTTGTTGATAAAATGTCAGAGTGCCTTTTATTTCTTACACTGACAATTATAATGCTTTGTAAGGCTGTTGTTTTCCTTCTTGTTTTTCCATTTGTGAAAATCTTATTTATCTTTTATTTTAGTTAAAACAAGAACAAGCCATTCTGTTTGTCCTCTTCCTCACTTTTCTATAAAAAAAAAAAAAAGAGCTGATCACAGAGAAAAACAGGTGCAAAATTGTTAATGAAATACAGACCACGTGTCATCTGGATACGGTATCAAGTAATACAGATCAGAAGGATTAATGATATATTGAAGAAGAAAAAAAAAAGTTTAAAAGCTAGTAGCTACTCATGGCCTTCTGAATGCTATCGCAATAATAAATTATACTTATTAAAAAAACAACAACAAAAATGTCACCTAAAATTATATTGCATGATTTTCCTGGCATTTTGTTCGGCCCAGTCTCTTGATCAGAGATATTTAAATCACAGCAATTTAAATGCAGACAATCTGACTTATTAGGCAAACTTCATTTATTTGTCTGAACACAGGATCTAACTTGTCCCATCTTCTGGATCTAGACTTTATTTATTTATTATTTATTTATTTACTTTTATTTTTTTATCCCAAAGACATAAATAAAACCCACATCTACTCCCTCGAAAAGACAGAGGCAGTGGGGACTCCATGCACATTGGCAGCATTTAGCAGGTGACAAATGGAGTTTCCCAGGCTGAACCAGCCCAGAAGGCTCACTCAGATGGGTTGATGAATGTAGAAGTGAGGCCCGACAGGCAGGTTTATTTTTATTACGTCTGTCACCGCACCTTTGCAGCGTCTCCACACCAAAACCCTCATGCACAACATGTGCTACACTAAGAGGAGGGACCCGACTTGAATGACAATGAAGGACATGACTTTACCGCTGCTGTTCTTTAAGGAGCTGGTAAACATTGTTCTTACAGAAAATCTCACATAACATGCATTGCATCCAAATGCTGCATGAGAGTAAGTGTGGCGCAGTTTTATTTGTCTTCTAATAGACAACAATGAGGTGGGAATGGGAGGAATGAGACAGTGGAGAAGGAAATACAGGAGAGTAATGTAGAAATAGACAGTGGATAATAGAAGAAAAAAAGCAGTGTCCTAATAAAACAAAAGGCCTTATGTGGACTCTGCTATTGCAGTAACTGATTGAATATCAAAACAAGTTTAGGAAGGGCAAACTCACAAGTACTGGGAAAAAAAACATCCACCGTCATATTATTACCTTCCTCCCCAATGAAGAAATGCAAAAAAAATAAAACACTGTTTCCTTATTTGGCTGCACACGGAGCACTTTATCTCTTTGACAGAGGATGTGAAATCACAGAAAAGGAGTGTGGAGAAATGGGAGAAAATTTCTTTTTAAGAAAATGATTCATGGCCTCCTGGCTGTGCAATTCATGAGTCAACAATGTACTGTGGGTGTCTTTGGGGGTGTGTTTCAGGGAGGGTGTGTATCAATAGGTAATAAATCTCCAAGCATTCCCAGGATGAAGACAGCCTCACAGGTGTCTCTCGCTGTGAACACAGCAGCTTCAGCAGTACACACAGGTCATGGAAATGCTGTGACTGTGCAGACCACAGGTCAGATTAGAAAATGGTTGTGTGGTTGCTACGATGAAGCCAACTTAGAAAACTGACAAACAGGGCTTGTGTTTTTGGACTCTTTCAACTATCGAGGACGATGGTTTAGTGTTGTATTTCAGTTCATATAGTTGGTCTTGGCAAATTACAAATTTTTGGTTTGCTTTAAAAAAAAAAAAAAAGTACTTTTATTTCTCAGTCAAAGTCATAACAATGCTGAGTGGTGGATTGAAGACCGTCTTTCCAATGTTGTGGCATCACTGTCTACAAACTTTCAGATGTACCAATTAACAGCAAATATGTTTTTGGATCTCATGAGCTGAACTCAAAGAGCTGAGACTTTTTCTTTGTACACAAAAAAATAAATTGTCTAAATCTGTGTTAGTGAGCTCTTCTCCTTTGTCGAGATAATCTATCCACCTCACAGATGGAATATCAAGATGATTCGATAGCATGATAATTGCACAGTGCCTTAGGCTGGTCACAATGAAAGGACACTCAAATGTTCAGTTTTATCACACAGCACAATGCCACAGATTTTGGAAGTCTTGAGGGAGCATGCAACTTACAGCCTGACTGCAGGACCCACAGAAGTGTTGCCCATGAATTGAATATTCATTTCTCTACCATAAGCCATCTCCAAAGGCTATTCAGAGAATTTGCCAGTACATTCAACTAGACTCACAACTGCAGACCACCAGTTGTGACTCCAGTGACCCATGGTGGGGGTGGGGTTATATTATAGGGAGGCATACGTTATGAACAACAAACATGGGCGCATTTCTTTGAGGGCATTTTGAACGCACAAAGATACCGTGATGAGATCCTGCTACCCAATGTTGCAAGGATCTGCACGCATTCCTGGAAGCTGAAAACGTCCCAGCTCTTGCATGGCCAGCATACTCTCCAGACGTGTCACTCGTTCAACACGTCTGGGACGTTCTGGATCGGCGTATATGACAGCATGTTCCAGTTTCTGCCAATATCCAGCAACTTGGCTCACCGAAGAGTGGGCCAACATTCAACAGGCCACAACCAACAACCCGATCAACTCTATGTGAAGGAGATAAGTTGCACTGTGTGAAACGAATGGTGTACACACCCGACCCTGACGAGCTCCATGTGTTCAAAACCCCCTGCAACCTGATATCGGGGGGGATATAACCTGGAACTTAATGATTAGACCACAGCAAAAATCTATCAGGCTCTCTCTCTTTAAATGAATCCTCTCACTGGAAAACTCTTCCTAACGTTAAACAGACTAAATACGGAAAAGTTGATTGACTTTACACATTCCAGTCAAATTGTGTTTGTGTTACTATGACTGGCTTAAATGTTTGACCTTGTCTGTGCAGACTGCTATGGGCGCAAGGTTTGACACAAGACAGCTGTTCCACCATTCTTCTGAAACTTCCCCTGAAACAACCTTCAATTTCAAAACACAACTTTGTTAAATCACATCAAGTCGGGTAGCTTGTCACAGTCCATTATAAAACTTGTACAAGAGCAAACAAACTACAAATGAGAATCAAGGATGAAGACAAGGATGTTTTTCATCCAGCATTTTAACATTTGTAATAAATGATACTGGTTGAATATACTTTCCAAACTCACTGCACTTTCTTCTTTTCAGTGCTCTCAATGGTCTGCACTTGATCATTCACATATTCAAATGTACAATGGACGCAGGGAAAACAATGGTGGAAGTTGCCATGTAAGGGGCTCTCATTCGGCAAAACTCGGGGTTTCGTGTTTTTCTCAAAGACAATTCAAGACATGATATAATCAAACTGCTGACATTGTTGGAGGAAGACGGCCTATTCCACCAACTCAACCACAGCGAGTAGAGTGGGAAAAGTACTTGCCTACACTTGAATTGTTCACTTTCCTCTCACAGGAAGGATGACATTTCGTGTTTGCCAAACTAGAAAAATGGTTTAGGTGCAGAAAAACTGGACATACTGAATGTTATTGAAAAAGGACTTCATATATTATATTAGATCTTTTTGATCAGTGGGTTCCTGTATCAATTAAACATCTCTGAATGTTGTCCATGAGCAAGACACCCACCTTCTTGTGCTTACGGGAAGCAAGCGGAGTTGATTATTTTAAGCATTGAGAGTACATCATAAAATGCCAAACCAAATCCGAATCACTCAGCCAGCATTCATTAGGTATCTGGTCAAGAGATTGGTGAAGGAAACCAAAGCTCATCCAGTTGTACTTCATGGGGTCTGTCTTTTGTGCAGGTAAAAAATCCCAAGTCGTTAACAAATGCACAACCACAGTAACTCTGCTGTGGAGGATGCCATCTGCTTTGCTTTTAGTTTTTATCATTTTTAGGAGTCCACTGGAGTGGCTTTTTATGATATACAGTTGTATTTTATTTCTTTAAAAACATTCTGGCCTTTTATTCAGTCCATCAGTTTACCATCCGTGCAAAGCTCTTTAGAATTCTGTCTATTCAGCGTCTTCAATCTCCCAAAGGCAACTTTCTTTTGGCTGGTCCACCTCCAGGAAGATTCTTTCAGAATTGCTGAATATGCCACTGTAAAGTATTAAATGCATGTAATTTGACTCCAGCCTCAACTCCACACCACATGGTCTTAGAGCAGATGTCCCTACAGTCATAACCGATGGCACAATATCTGCTCTGTTAGGCCGAAGACTGTTGGGAACATTCCGTTCCGAGTTTTCTCCTCAAAGAACGTACGTCATCAAGCTCGATGATTTAGCCAACTTATCATAAACATCAAACATTCAGAATCAAAAAAAAGCTTAGAGGGGCAAAGAGCGTCACATTAATAGAAAGAGTAAGAAAAAGAGCATGTGTCCATCAAAATACATGTCAAAGTTCTATTTAGGCCCAATCATATAACATGCACAAACACACACACACACACACAAATTAGTGGTATTTGGTTGTGAGTTTGTTTTTTGCTGTATTTTGTTCCGCTTCAAACTGAGGCCCAAAGATAGACTGTCAGGTACGCCCAAGAAAATGAACCTTCGAAATATTGAGCGCCTTTCATTTAGCGCATAATAACATATTGTGAAAAGCATTTTCCTTTAGGCGGGCATTACGGAATTACTCCCCGAGCAACACCAAAATAGCATTCCCACAAATCTGATTTTTATTTCCACACATGTCATGTTCAGCTCATTTTTCTGCAGTGGCGTTCCTCTTTCTTTCAGTCAAAGGAGGTTTTAGTCTCCAGTTCATCTGGAGTTCAAATGGAGCATCAGGGATTGTTCACCCTGTCTGTGTCTGTGAGGTGTCTTGTAAGTAGCAGCCAGGGAGGAATCCTTTCAATTAGAGTGATTTATGAGAGGCCTTATTGAGCTTATTACGCATGGGCTAAGACTGGGAGTTTTCTGCACCATACAGAGGGTCATTTACGTGTTGATTACATGAAGAAGAATTGGAAGCATTGGAATAGTATCAAATCTCATCCCGACTCTAATCAATCTACAATAACTTGCACTCCATTAGTCTTAATGAAGTCCATCTACCCCGACAATTTTCCTTCCCATTTTCTGTTGTAGGACACGAACAATAAAACTCTCTCAAAAATATTTTCAAACACAGTGGGCTTACGTTTTTGTTGAAAATATAAAAGGTGGACATGAGAAGCCCGTTCTGCCTTTCTCAGATTTGCAAATAATGCATATTTTTTGCAGGTTCACAAGCTACCTGCCGTCTCCCAGGACAGCTTAATGGTGGCACTAATAATGTTATCTTACAACGTATCTCTGCTGCAAAGTAAGCTTTTAAATCTCCGGCAATTATGTAGGCGTCATCATGCAATTCAGCAAAGGTATTCAACTGCAATACTCCAACTTTGTGAGGAATACACATATATATATTTTCAGCACAGCTAAAAAGGTATAAACATGTGTTATTTTTCCCTTGTCTGGCACAAAATGGAATCGGGGAAAAGTCTAATGACAATTATGTGATTTTGAAAGTCAGCAGAAACGTACTATTAACACAAGAGAATTCTCCACAATCACAGCCATTATAAAAACAGAAAGTTTTCTTTTGGTTTGAGAAAACAACGTATTCATGTTTTTGTGTGTGTGTGTGTGTGTGTGTGTGACCGTGTGCCAACAAGCAAGTCTAATAAAAAGGAACCCGTGAAATATTCATATTATTTGTTCGTGTTTTAAATTTTTTTTCTTTTTTTTTCTTTTTAAATGGAATGAACTTTTTTTTAACATATCAACCGTGACAACTATGATAGCAGAACTTCTCTTACTCTGACATAAAAAAAATGCTTGTGTCCAAATTTGCTCCTTTGAATCATGTGTGGGATGCAAGGAACATATAACCCGACGTCTTCATCTGTGGCCTGTGGCACATATTGGGCAAGAATGGCGTACAACTCCTTTAGTGTATGCTGATGGGAAGTCTCCTCTATATTTAATAGAACTTTTTCCAGTGGGCATGCGTGCAATATCATTAGAGATCAAATAAATTCTATCTAACAACTTTCATTGAAGTTGTCATTTAGAGATATGGAATCTCTGCTCTTGTTCTCCCACAACAGAAACACTGGTTCATTTCATGTGTACATGGATGAGCTGCCCAATTTTACGCCATCCTTTGAAGGTAATTTCACATTGCCTAGGCCTCTCTGATTTCAACTTTGTATGCATTATTTACGGAGAAAAGGGGGCAGGGCAGGTCTATCAAAAATACTCTTTGCCCCAGGTAATTATCCAGAAGTCTCAGTCCAGCCCCATTGATGAAATGTGCTCATGTTTATGCACATGAAGAGGATTACATGTTCAAACAGTCGGACGACTATTTCACTTCCTCACTCTGTAATTATAAACGGATTAGACTGCATTCAAAATGCAGACACTCCTTATTTTCTACCATATCCTGTTCCAAATAATACTGCACGTATAAATGCATGTGTTCAGCTTATCTTCAATTATTTTGAAAAAAGAAAAAAAAACCTGTGCAGAGAGAGGAAAAAATGGAATAGAGACAATATGTCCTACTTCAATTCTGTGCAGCTTCACAATGTTAAAGTCATAATGGGCTGCAGGCAACAACAGCAAAGACATGGTGAATTAATTAGCCTGGCAAAGAGAGAGGAGCCCTGTATTGACCCTCGGTGATTTTCTACACCCGCTCCACCCCCACCCTCGTCCAAACCAACCACCGACCCACCCCCACCCGCCTCTCTGCCAGCCACACAATCAGGTGCGTCACTGACTTAAAATTATCAGTATGGATTCCATCTCTCATTAAAGGCATCACACAAGGAAGGGCCTGATGGACCGTCATTATAGGACCGCTGTTTGTGCACACATATTTGTCTTTTAAAAACATTTGGACTGGGTACAGATTTCAGGAATGCAAAACCTAGGAGGACATTGTGCATGCAACCATGGCGTGATCTATTAGAATATCAATGGTTTCATTTGACAGGAGCCTAAAAAGTTCTCTTTTATTTCCAATGAATTGATGTTTGAGTTTTTAGCAAAATTGTCACAATTTCTAAATGTGTTGAGAAGTATATGAAGCTAATGTGAGATATCTTTTTTTAATAAATAAGGGTGGGACTTTCTAATTTGAATTTTAAAATTAATGTTTTACTGATTTCAAAATTTGCCCAAATTCCTTTGGAAAATGGCAAAAATCAGTCATTGCATTGAGTTACAAAAAATACACAAAATAGAAAGAAAGCTGGCATTTAGGCTGCGTTGTGGTTTAATCTTGGTTAAAAACATGCAAACTCCCCACAGAAAGACTTGCAACTGGATTTAAACAAGCGGTATTCGGGATTCCTGCTCTCAGACAAGAGCACCAACATTCTGTAACTACATCCTATAGTACATAAAATTCACAATATAAAAACGGAGGGAAAAATGTATTTTATCAGGTGGCCGTTATGAAAAAGTAAACAATGACACGCCTACCCCTTGATAAATTCACTTAATATCTGATGCACAAAGACAAAGCTCGCAGTAGTTTTAAACCCTTGTGCTGCGGAGCGAAGCGTCGGCTCGCTGCTTCTCTTTCCTTTAATCAGGAAGACGTCCCGCTGCACAACACTGTTATGTTTGCGGGCGGGCAATATTACAGCTAAGGGAGCTTAGCTGCACATTAGCGAGGTGGAGGTTGAGGGAGCAGGCCCTAGTCATTCCTACAATAAGGAAGAGTCACACCAGAGACAGAAACAATAACGGCACATCCTCAGCAATGGTGCCCTCATGCACCCAAATGCAGAAAAATGACAGGAGGTGACGTTCCCCGCTGCATTACTTTTGAGTTACGGAGGCGATTTGCAATTCAAAGAGTCTGAGGAGTGCTGACCACAACACTAATGCCTCCACGGGCCCACTGAGGCAAATAAGACCTGGGGCAATTTGCAGCTCCTTTTGCTGGGAAACACACTTTTAGGCCAAGTCATGTAAAATAGAAGTATGATAAATACCAAAACTAATGAGGCCAAATTTTGTTTTCTGAACTAAAAATAGAGGCGGCGTTAGGAGTTAACTTTATGTCAAGGCTACATTTTCTTGGAGCGACTGTGATGGCCTTGACAATGTTGCAAAGTAGCTTACATGTTCTACTTGTAAATGAATGCTTTGCATATCTGCTTAACGGGTGAAATCACCAGAAAAGTGGTACTTATGAAAGTTGTATACAATGTATGAATTTGCATTTGTTTTGAAAAAAAAAAAAAAAAAAAAAAAAAGGAAGGAAGCATCCAAAAAGCGAAGTAGTGATTAAGCAATTCTGTTGAAAGGATATAAACTTGTTATTTGACAACTTCAACTATGACTGCCACCACCTCAAACAATCTTACCTGAACTATTAATCAAAATGTGTGACTTCTGCGCTGCCATATGGAGGAGCAGCATGCGAAGAGTACCAAACTTGCTGATCCTTTATAACAGGCCCCAATTAATCCTGCCGGCTGCATCATCCACATCAGGTCTGTGGTGGTGTGCTGCGCTCCAGCTAGAGAGAAATACGACTCCAGTATTTCTCGCAGCAGCCTGTCCAGTCAGACACAAGAAGAACTCAAAGCACCTGTGATTAATGATGGAGAGTTAAACTACTATAGATGATTTAAGATGACTTCAGAAAGGGGGGGGGGGGGGGGGGGGGGTATTTTCCTAACAGTGAAATGCTCCCTGTACCCCTGCTTGGTATTTTTGCACCGAGGACAGATGGAAAAAACCATGCAAATAGAAGTGTATTGCTGGGTGTCAGTATTTTTTATAAAAAAAAAGACTGTTCTTGATGATGGGTTAATGACCTCAAATAAAAAAGTGACTTCCAGTTCAGCTAAAAATTATACACTTCCCATTACATTATACTGAACATCATAAAATTAGCGGGGAAAGAAAAATAATTAATTTCACAGACAGCAAAAAATTTATTTGAAAACAATCAATGATCAATTTAAATAAACAAGTTACTACAGCAAAAATAAAATAATAACAATCAATAAGATATTAATTATTAATATATGAATGTTTTTAGTCATTAAATCCACAGAGAGGACATCAATTTCAGTATGTCTAGAAAGACTAAACGTGTCAATCAATGTTGAACTATGCACCTAAAAAGTAAAATCAAAACTTGAAGTTAAATAAGTTAAAGATCAAAAATGATAGCGTTCATTGTGTGTTGTACTGTTCTAATGTGACTACCTGTGCAGCCAATTGATTATTAGGCTGATTGACCTCTGCAATGTGAGAAAGCAAAAGCCACTTTCTCATGTAAAAAACAATCAATTACTACGACCAGAAAAATCTATGACCACAAAGCAAATATTGGCTCAAGCTGCTTTTTCTATGAATCAGGGTTAGTGGAATTAAACAGTGTGTGTGTGTGTGTGTGTGTGTGTGTGTGTCACAAACTAAAACTCATAACACAAAAAAATATGATATATTTTCACATTATAATAAACCAACACCTGTATTTTGTAATAATCTGCCATTACTGTATTGAATTGACAGAATCCTAATCATGGATTATGTTTGTCTATATCAGAGTATACGTATATGGAGAGAGGCGTTAGAGGGGATGAACGGATAGATGACAATGGCATTTTATGTCATAATATCATTGAAACGCTTCCTTGTTCAGATGTTGTGAATATGTAGTTCGATATGATGTGTTCACTTATTCCTTGCTCTGTATGTTCATGTGGACACAGTACCTATACAGTGTCTACACAGAAAGTACAGAGCTTTCTTGGTCACAAGCAATAATGATGATGAGACACAAAAGCAACAAATGAAACCGTAACACAGTTTTTTTTCAGTTCTTAAACAACAAAATCATACAATAGGAATATGATCATAAACAGGTTCAAACTGGGAAAAACAAACTTAAATCAGCCTTACACTAGAAAACCGAGCAATGTTAAATTCATTAAATGTTTTATGTTGTATATCACTTTTAAGGGTAAAGAACAGGAAAAATAAATACATTTCATGGGTGAAAGGGGCCTACTTGAAAATGCCTGGCAGCTTAAACAAGCAAGTGAACCACAGAACTGTAGATAATTATCACAACATCAATAGCATTCAGCAACTCTGCATTTCATTATAATCCAGCACATATTTTGTTTAAAGTCACTTTGATTGTGTTTGACTTAAGCAATAATCGAGTCTGTTGGACCAGAGTCTATCTGTGTTTGCCTATAACTCAAACCAACACGGCACGCGCTCAGTGCAGCATCTGGCTTTCACATCACATTTGAGGCCGAGTTTTGAGGAGCCTCTGAAATGTGTTGGAATTCAATTAAAACATGCGCTCTGCCTCGGCAAACTGGACATTTTCCAAGAGTACATTTCACACACCATAAACACTACAGAAATCTTTAAATGTATAACCTAAAAGGGCACTGCCGAGCCTTTTAGATTTGTCGGCCAGCATGCATTTAAAAATCGCCCAAAAATAACAAGCTGTTTAGCATTTGAAAGGAGGAAGGAGGCACAGAACTCCTTCGAATTCATGTTTCTTGAACTCAAAAGTTTTCTTTTTTTCTTTTTCAACACATTAATTTCTACTTTTCTACTCAGAATTTTACTTCAGAATATCTTAAGAGTTGTGAAAAAGGTAAAAGTGTAGGGGATGAAAATATATTAAAGACATAATGACTGCCAAGACTAAAATCAACAATAAAAAAAAAAAAAAAAAGAGCACATGGGTAACGTACCTTCCACAATCAGGTTCCATCAGTTGTGTTTTGTTTATCATGTTAAATCAATGCTTCTGAATTCAAAATGACTCATTTGAACACTGTTCAAGCAGTTATTTGCACTATGTGTACATATAACTGGTCCAGCCGTGCTGTAGAAATGGAAGGTAGTATTCACTATCTCGCTGTCAGTGCCAAACGTCAAAGCATTCAAAGAAACAGCAAAACAAGGAACTGCAAAGGTGAAACATTCTGCAAGCAATGTTTGCAAGGAACAGGAACAGTTCTGGTTAGGAATCCTTTCAGTCCACCCGTAATGCAATAATCACACCCCTAATACAATATTTCTGACTGGGTACTGTACCCAGGTTCACATCTGGAGTGTCAAAATTCTAAAAACAAACTGATGTCAACCCCCCCCCCCCCCCCCCCCTTAAACCCCCTCAAAAACTTTCAAATAACCACCACCTGCAGCTGAGCTGATTTACAGTAAAACCAATGTCACGTTAGCAGCTTTAGCAAAACTACTGAACGATGTGGAGGAAGATATGATTATATGAACATAATACAATAACAAATCTTGTTAAAGTTAGCAGGAGGGACAGAGACCCCATTCAGAATCACAACCCCTTCTTATTATTCCTCTCTCAATCTAATCCCATCAGACAATAAACAACATAAATGCCTCTAATGGGATTATGGCCAGTGTAAATATGTCAGTGCAAAGAGGCACGGAGACAAGGGGGTGAGAAAGTGAAAGGAGTGAAGCGAGCAAAATAAGTGGGCTTCTTTCAAAACTTTCAAACACTTATACAAAAGCATGAACGGGGGGTCACGACATGTGAAGGACAACATGTGGATATGTGGATCAGACCTAATGCCTGGGCTTATGTAGTGAACCTTGGGAACATTCCTCAATGGAGGTAGTACAATATAATATCTAATGTCAATATCAAATAACCTTTGTCCAGTACCTGGATGCATGCATGCAAAATCTACATCCAGAGTTGACAATGTTAAATGTATTTTTAAAAACCATTTCATTTGAATCTTTCACTGAAATTAGAGCCACTTGGCGCTTTTATATTGTTAAATGTGTTGCCATTTGCTTAAAACACTGATCTCATACCTGTTCCAGCATATTTGCCTTGGCCTGCAACCTGCTTCTTCCACAAGGCTCGGTGGAGGGATCGAGATCTGCTGACATCCCCGTATATGCAGCAGCAGTCATATTTACACAAACTGGCACAAAGGAGAGAACTCTTTACAGTGGCAAGCTCTGCAGAAGACTGGATGAATAGAAAAAGGTGGAAGTACAACCAGTAAAAGCAGATATCTACACCTCCACGCGGGCCGTTCTTGTAATAGACTGTTGCTCAGTGCCGTACCTCCTCAGGACCACCTACCAAGCAGGAAAATCAGGTCGTGCACCTGGAAATGGTCAGAGACACAAACACTAACAAACAGGGTGTGATTAAAGTTGGGCTATTACTCCGGACCTTGGTGCACGGTGCAGCCTGACAGGGGTGCAGGTAGAACGAACAGAGTTTGGAGCGAGAGGACAGAGAGCATATCGTCGAAGGAGAAGACCTTTTGACATAAGCCAATTTAACAACAACGGCGGCAGCGCACTCTCTTCAGAAAATCTTAAATGTACAAGCAAGCCCATACGACCACACACAATTACAACCCAGGACCATTTCGAGATTATTACACATCGGAGCTCAGAGCTTTGCTGTACGAATAAGAAACTGGCTCATGGGCCAAAATCAGTCTGCCACTTCAAACTTTCAGGTTGATCACAACGTTTTGTAGAAAAAGAAAAAAGAAAGAAAAAAAAAAAAAGGTCTTTGAATGTGACCGTTTTAAGAAAGAACTTGTACACCTTTGCAGAGAGAGAAATTCTCCAATTGTTATTTAAAGGATATCGTGCTCTCTGTTTACTGGCTCAGCCCCCGCTGACATCAAATGGGGCTCTACGTGGCCTTTGTGTTTGACACCCCTGCTGCATATTCTCTTTTCATTTTGGGGCACAGCGGAGAATGTAACCACAGATAAACAAGGGTGTAATTTATTTATGACAGAATTACATTTTGTTTTATCTTTTTGAGCCTGGATAGTTCACAATAAGTTTGCTTCTGGGACCGCTGCTTATTTCATGCCTGTTCATGTTAGAGCATGCTCGATAAATACATTTGCGCATAACTGAACTGGTGCTGCGAAATTCCACCAGTAATGATCAATAATACGACACTTGAGCAGATATAAAACTTAAAGTGACTCTCACACAAACAGACTAATGGTGTTTGTAAGGCCCTTTGGATTCCGTGGGAATTGTGCATTTTAAAGATATACTGGGCTCTGGCCTGGGAAGGAATCGCCGCCGTTCTGTTTTTGGACAGCAGACAAACATCCTCCCAGTTGTTTGTACTGTAAATCACATTATGCCCCACAACGCCCTCCAACAAACCTGCCGTCTACCAACACCTCCTACTGTGACACATTAATTATAACTTCCTGTATACAGCCTATCCCAAGCCATGAATACGTAATGCCCCAAAATGAGTCATATTCACATAGCAGACGCCCAACAGTGAATAAATACAACCTATCCATCACACACTGCCCAGTGAAAAATTAATGAAAGCCCACAGAGGCAGGCAGGAGGCTGGGCCGAGCCGACAGGAAGAGTGGAAATTATTATAGTTTATCTTAAGAAAGAAAAGAAAAAAGAAAAAAAGAACAACTTAAATATCAACGGCAATCACAATGTCCCAATTATGCCGTCTATGCTATACAAGACGTAAGCACCTGTAGGCGACAGACTAAATGAAAATAGATGTGAGCATAAAGCCAGCCAGGTGTTCTATAAAATATTCTGACTTCACTTGTGGGTGAACAAGAGACCAACACGGGACATAAGTCGAATTCCTCACTCCATCCTGAAAGCAGTCCTCTGTCTTTGCGCTGGATGGTGAAAAATGCAGCAGAAACTGGCAGGTCATTCGTCTCTGTTGTCCCAGTGGGTGGTGCTGGCTACAGGTTGACTAATGGTCCTGTTGAAATGCTTCAGATGTCTGAGTAATGACAAGCTATAAAAGCTAAGCTGTCTATAAAGTCAACTAATCTGAAATGTACGGCCTTTTTTCCGGCGATGGAAGCGGTAAAAAGTTTTAAACTAAGTAAATGTCATAACAGTAAGGGGGCCCGGGTTCAAGAGGGGATGACACTTATTTAGTGCTCAAATGACGAGGTCACACCAAAGTCTGTAAAGTATACAAACGTAGCATCAACGTGGCTTAACAGTAGCTGTTAATCCATGGAGCTGGATTCTGTTGGGAAACTTGATGTGAACTTTATTCCCGTCGGTTTCAAAACATTTCAGCTGTGAAAGAAAAAAACCATCAGGAGGGGACGACAGAGGCACTCGAGAAACAAAGTATGAAAGGGCAGAGAAGTAAATTCAGGATCTATCTTAAGTCTGAACAGCATCTGCCCGTCCCGCTTTCCTCACTCTGAACTGCTCCCTCTTATCCCCCCCTCCCCCCTCCCATCTCCACCCCCCCCCCCCCCCCCGCTTCTGTTATTGCTCCTTCTGCTCCTCATGTCTGTTAAGTCAGCATGACATTTTATGATGCCTGGATATTAAAAAGCAGTTCCTATTATGTGTGAGAGGGAAGTGGAAACAGCCATGCTCATGCTAGGTAATTAGGGGAAGCAGGCGAGGGTATATTTATGAATGCAGGGCAAAGCGAGGGGGAGACCAGGGGAATTGGTGTGTAATGTCCTGCTGTCAGTAACAGTTTTCTTTTTAACTCCATACAGAGCACTGTTAAGGTGGAAATCATTTTGAATCTCATTTATGATCAATGATTCTTCTGAATCATTTGCCTCGTTTGTCCTCTGCGATAAGTCCAGCAGTACAATGCCGACCGGAGCAAAGACGAAAGCGGAACCAAGCCGTTTTAACAAATCAGGCCACGGCAGAAAAGATTCGATTACGCTGGATCAGGTGAACGAAGACAGGTTAAACAGTCTGCTTGGAGTTGTCAGCGAGCCATTTCTTCAGTAAAATCTAATTCGTTATGTAAAACAGACCGTAATACAACATTGTACAGCAGCTGGATGAAACCCTGTAAGTAACTGCATTTTATACAGCCACAAAAAACTGCAACTAAAAAAATATGACCCATCTTGCCTTTCTACAATTTAGGGAACACTACCAGGATTTATTTGCCTTTATATAGAAACATTGGCTTTCTTTTGTTGTTTCTTTCCCCACCACCTTGCTGAAGGTCAGTGATAAATCATAAAACAATAAGAAATTAGTAAACGTGTACTTCATGGGTATACTTTTACACATCATTGTGTTGAATAACAGAGCAAAATACTATCAATATGCTTAAAATGTTGACTTGTTCTAGAGTCGGGTGAAAGTAAGTGAAAGTGCTTTATTTCAAATTAATAGATTTAAGTGGAGTACAATGGTCCAGATTGGACAAAATAATGTTTTGTCCTTCTTTTCAACACAATATTCCCAACTTCCTGTTCATCAAATATTTCATGCATTTATATTTTTATTGACGCCTTAACCAATTTCCTTTTCAGACTTTTTGGTCTATTTCATTCTCAGGCTCTGATCTTAAAGACCTTTTTATGCATTTTCATTGTTTAGTTTTTTTTATCGTACTTTAATAGGTTCTATAAAAATCTTTCCGAAACTCATTTTGACAAGAAAAAAAAAAAAAAAAAGACTCCTTACTTATAAACTTGTCTACATTGAAAATCTCCTTTTGATTTTATTAACAGAGATTGCATGGCGCCAGTGGCAACATTTTTCACAGATGGCCTCAGCAGATATACTATAAACCCACCCTCTGTTCTCCTCCTTCTGATGTGGTCAGCATATCCGTTTCTGATACTTGCTGGAGATCTTTGATCAGCTTTCTGACCACAAACTGTGAAAAATCATTTTCACAGGAACCAAAGTAAGAATAATAAGTCCACTAACCCCGACATGAAAGCTAATGTACTCAGTTCAGGTACAGAGGAAAAGAGCTGCTTTGAATCGAGAAAAGGAAATAATTGTTGATCAGTGTTTAGTTTTTCGGTTTTGCTCAGTGACCTGCATATAGATCACACACTCACACACACACACACCATCAGTTTTCTTTGTATGTTCACAGTTGTGGCTTTTGGCCCTGTGCAGCTGTACTGTATCTTGCCTTTCTCTGTTCAAAAACATTAAACAATATTTCCACCGAGCCCCTCCGGGCCCCCAGCTCAATAACAGTTTGAGGCTGTGAGAGAAGTGAGTGGAGGTGGTTCAGACACCTCAGAGCCTTTGGGGCTGCTCTGGGCTCTCCCTGGAACCACAAACCAGCACAGGTCACACTCAAGTTTGCTGCTTTTCGTTTTCTCCACAGCTCGGGGACAAAATGAAGCCTTAACCTCGTAATCTACCCAACGTGTCCCCCGGTAGCACTTCTGGATTTAGACCTGCGAAATTACACTTCAGGTCTGAGAAGTAAGGTGGGAGAGATGTGATTTTGACCATAACTGATGAAAGATGGCAGTTTAGATTACACGACTTTGAGTTTTTAAGATTAACCTTCAACACTGTTTTCAGCATCGGTAATTTAAGTAAGCAAGGACATACAGGAGGATATCCCATCCCAATTTATTTCTTCAGGAATTCCCCTTTGATGGTTTTGGTTTGAGACACAGAGGGGGATGTAATGTGACAGCGGTCTTCTTGCCACCTGTCACAGTGCAGCTTTAAGCGAAACGCGCTCTGCCATAAGTTCTCCCCGAAGCCAACTCGGGCCATCCAGTCCACTCCGTCTGCTGCACAAGCAGCCCTCTGTTCGTGACTCAGGGTGGGTCCCACTCCTTCCACCCACACTTCTGTGAAAACAACCCAATCTCAAACACTCTCTCTCTGGCATGCCCATGTGTAAATACACACTCCTGGACCCACTTCTAAATCTATTGCCCACCACAGTGCAGCAGGACCTATGGGGGAACCCGACCCCATTCCTGCCACTTACCATTATATTTCTGCCTGTCTGCTCGATTGGAAACACATGTATGTGTGCGCTTGTGTGCTTAACGCAAAGATGCATGTAAATGTGGGTTTGTCAAAGTATTTACGCTGTAATTTTGGGTGTGACTATGCACACAGATTTGAAACCATGACAAAATGAGCAGGATGCATTATTCAGGCCATTTCACACCCTTTCTCCGATCTTTGACTTTTGTTCACTGCTTATATTTATATTAAAAAGCCACTCTTGCCAGATCTGGCCATGTTTTAATGTCAACAATATAACCATATAGTCACAGTGCAGTAATAATACTTTTAACCTCTTTATGCACCCAGTTACATAAGCATGTTACAACAGAATTATGTCTTGCTTAGGGAGCCCCGATGCATGTGTGCATGTTTTTAAGACTGTGGGGGAAACCAGAGTACCCAGGGTAAACTCACACACACACGTGGAGAACATGCAAACTAAACACTGAATGGCTCCAGCTAGATTTGAACCTATGACCTTCTTGCTGTGAGGCGAGAGTGTTAACCACTAACTACTTCTAATGAATAAAATGATTAAATTAATTTCAGCAAAAGATCCTCTGACTGAATTTGAAATAGTTTTAGATCAAATGTAATGGCATTTCCCACCTTTTGTGAAAATTGAAGGGATTAGCATAACACACTAAAGCGACACCAGATATTTTCAATAACTGAATTTCCCATAAAGCTGCAAATCCCACCAGTGTTTTGTTATAGTATACAACAAATAAGCAAGCAGCTCCTGCTACTGTTTAACACTTGTGTCTTGTGCGACAAAAAAAGCCACTTGTTCAAATGTTATAACACATCTGAAAGTGCTATGAAAATAAGTTAACGGTATTTGGGCCTCTCTCAGGCCCCGTTTACACGACAACGCTTCACGTGACAACATCTAATCCGCTAAAGAAAAAGGAGCGTGTTTACGCTGCAGCAGCGGACACAGAGATAACAATGTAGTTAGTATGGCGGGCCAATGGAGGGCGCTGTTGCTTGATTTTATAATGAAGCTACACAGTGTGCAGAGAACAACACACTATAAATGTTAAGAAAATGGAGAGCACCCGACATCCGCATGGACTGATGAGGCATCAGATGCTTTCAGGGGTGAGTGTCAACTACAAAACTACTGATCTGGAAGATAAAACTAAAATATAGACCGCAAGTCGTACCACTACGCGGCCGCTATGTTTGTTTACAACTGGATGAGAGATGTGCATGTGCAGTAACAGGCTCTGTGGCCTCGGGGCAGTCTCCGCAGGAGGGATTTGTGCCATAAAAGAATCTTTCCACTTTGGGAGCCGGATTAAAAACTCTGCGGATACAGTGCATCCACAAACTGGTGCAGTGTAAACGGACCCCCCAAAAGTGAAGAAAGTTTTGCGGATACACTCAAATTCGTTGTCGTGTATACGGGGCTTCAGCCACAAGATGTATACTCCCCCTTGCTAACAACTTAACACCTCAACTATAATCTACTGCAATAGGGACAAATCACCTTGTACAAAAATCTCATTGTACTCCCATTGTAGTTGATGACACAGGGGATCCTCCTAATGTATGATGATGAAAATGTTGTGCCACTGTGAGAAGGCGAAGTCTTTGCCTCTGTGTAAAAGACCCATGAGCCAACATATGGTTTAGTGTATTGCTGGCGACATTGACGCATTGCAAGTCGAGTTGGAGTGGGGCTCACATCAAGAGAAGGCTCGTCCAAACCACTTACTCTAAAGATCGGAAACAGAGAGCGCTCCCTCAGCGTGAGCGCAGCCCTAAAGTGAGCCCATTCTGACTCAAATGAAAATAGAGAGAAGGCAAGGTATGTCGTAGGAGAACAAGTGGATTATGTGTGTGGTATGAAACCATGAAACAAGGGTATGGGGGTGGGCCAATGTTCCTAACTTAGACCACACACATACGTATATGCATATATACGTGCACACCAACATTCACACATGCATAAACACAGACACACTTGCTCACTTAAACACCCAAACAACACCAAATGACAACCACAGACCAAGGAACACAGGCCTGCACTGTTGCAGCATCCTGCTCAGCAACAAAGCGGGCAAACGAGTCTCAACATTTTTCACGGCTGGGTGCGCTAGTTAAATGCTCTCAGAAGTAATGTCTCTTTGATGAGCTGCAGTAAGTGATATAATAATCGCACTGTGGCATGTTTGCCAAAACACCAGCTCACTTCCCCATGAGGGAGACTCAGCCAAATAAACAGATCCCTTTTCTAAAAAGGCACCGACTGGTAATGAGGAGCCGTGCCCTGCCAGATCAAACCGTTCTCCATTACCACCACCACTCCATCACTAAAGTGCTTGTCCTGTAAGCGTTCCTCCCTCACAGTAGTAGTATCGTCATTGACGGGGCCTGGAGTGAAGTTTATACTGCCGCGTAGTAAGGCAGTCCATCTCTGATGAGAACACACTGGAGGATTTTGTGTCAGTGGAGCATTTTAGACACACATAAATAGACAGAGAGGGGTAAAATATAGCTTGGATAAGCTCTTACTGGCAAGCACATTGGCAATACCCCGATTGATCATTTCCACCACTGATGCATCAGACAACCCATAACTCACAGTGAGACTACAACCATGAAAGGCAGTGATACACTGGCTTAATTTTGAAACAATAAAGTAGAAGGGCAATTTTGTAAAAAAAAAAAAAAAAAAAAAAAAGACAAGGAAAAAAATAATAAAACGTGTTTTTTATTAGTTTTGTTCCTCAAAGGCCAATTTAATGACACCAATTTTGTCCCAACTGACACCACCCATACCTGATAAAAGCAGCAGCTATCGTGTCTAAAACTAAAATATCCCTTCCTGTCTTTGCAAGGTGTAAAAAATGCATTTCCACAACCCAACACAAGGATTGTGGCTAGTTTGTCAATAAGCAGGTGTATTGCCTTACCAGCAGGAATTTAAAAAAAAAAATGCACAGCTGTTAAGAGTCAATATCGCACAGATTCCTAAGTATCAAAAAAAGTGGAGGGCTACATCCAAATCTGTATTGAAATTGTTTTTGTGTTTTTGTACCACAACCACCCACAAATGCACGTGGAGAACAGTACACTGTAAACATTCCGAGGTCCACTCAGCATCTGTTATATGAATGTTTCTAGAGTAGTAAATATACACTTTATTGGATATGTGCTGTCAAATTTATAAGAATAAACAACACAAATAGCACCTGGATCCCTTCAATGGTATCGTCAATCTACTTGCCCATCTGCAGATTTACTATGTCCGTGCATGTGCAGTAGCAGGGTCTAAGAAAAGTTCCGGGTTCTCTGTTTACACAGAGATGGGAGTGTTTTTAAAAAGTTGCACTTTGGAAATCATTTTCAAAATGTAAACTATAAAACGGAACTATACCAATTAAAGCTTCAGGTTTGCTAGCGAGGTAGGAAGCTTTAAGAAAATACCACCACCCCAAATGTATTCGTAAACTCTTGCTATACTATATTATTCCCATTATTAAAACATTTGTAAGCCTATGGTATACCAGATGTTTGGTGGGCATGTGTGCTTGTTCACATATTCAGAGGTTAAAGTTTCTGGATACGAAGTGCCCAAAAAAAATAAAAACAACAACATTAGTTAGACCATCAGTTTCAATATTGACATATCCCCAGAATCCTCCACCTTCTGCTTCTTATCCTTCTTTTGTGCCATCCCTATTTCCTGCCTGGTAATAAGCACCTGAATACATAAAAGATGTTGCTCAAGTCCTTCCTGTTTATATTAATGTTTTATTTAGTGTTTTGTATTATCATAATCAAAGTTCCAATAAAAATAACAAAGTAGAATAAAATATACATATCAAGTGACAGCCTAGTTCCGTAACCTGTCCCGCACAGAATCTTGATGTTATGTTAACAAACAAATTAGCATTTAAATGAGTCCTGCATTTTATCCTTCAAGGTTATGTTGTTATGGATATTAAATTAGAGTGTGTGGAATTGCCTGTCTGTGCGTTTCTGTGCGTGCGTGAGTGAGCCAGTGTGTGGTCCATAAGCTGCCAACCGACAAGTCCCCCAGAGAGGTGTTAGAGCAGGTTTGTTTAGGGTTGGTTTGGGAGAGACTATGGTGGAAATGTGCACGTTGCAGGGTGTGTGTGGTTTTAGGCCTGCCAGTGCATGAGGGGGGAAGCTGCCCAGACACTTTTCCAACAGTAAAACATTTAAATCTATCTCTCCTAATCAAAAGAGTGAATAGTTGTTTTGTTTTTTTTGTTTTCTTTCCTAAAACAATATGCCTATACTGTCTGTGGCTTTCAAGGTCGAAATCTGCAAAAGTAGATTCAACATAGGCTGAACCATGTGTGCCTTACTTGGGTTTGTTATTTTGCCTAAGTTCCTCAGGCAGCACTAATAGCAAGTAAAGTGTGTGAATTGTTATTGCAAAGGTGCTACACAGTAACTGTTTAAACAGCAAACAGTGCTTAGAGACGCGCTGCACCCGCTAGAGGGCTTAATTGCCGGTTTATAATGTAAATTCCAAAACATAAGACTTTTGGCGGACTCACGGTACTATCACCACTGGGAAATATCAAGAGTTTTCAAATTTGTTCTACAATATAATGTCTAATAATAATCTGACGTCTGTATGTCAGCCTTTGTTAGAACCAAAACTATTGCTCTGGATGACAATAAGACGAGGCGTTCTCACACCTCACTTTGAAAGCACCGACAGAATCGGCGGCGTTGCACATGAGCATTCCGATCTATTTGCACGTTTTCTCCACAAAAGGACAGACACAATATACACTAGTGACACAATAGTGATATGTTTGGAAGAAGAAACACCAAGTCCCACACACATTTAAATCTGGCACATGATAATGCAGTGAGTCCACACTTAATCTCTACAGCAAACTAATCTCCCCTTTAATATAGTTGATTCATGAACCTGCTCAAAAACATGTTTTTAATCTACCTCGCGCCGCCTCAGCAGCCATAATAAAATGTGGATTAACTTGTAAACTGGATGATATGTATTCTGTCTGCAATAGTAAATATGTATGCTAATATAGTAGCTCAAAAAAGTCTTTACAAACATCTCCCATGATATTATGTGAGCCTGAAAGCTCACATCCTCAAAAAATATCTACCCTCACTCCATATGCTCATACACAGTATTGATATGGAATGAAGGAACAGTCTAAAGATAGCAATAGGAAGTGTGTGTTTTTTGTTTTAATATTGTTCCACCTTTGTTTCAAACAACTTTCTGAGTGAAATAAAAAAAAAAAAAAAACTAATAATAATTAAACACTACACAAGACGCATACCGTTTTTCTGCCGGACAAATTCATGGATAAATAATGAAGCAGTAATAAATTAAGACTTACTTTAAAATAAACAAATGATAGTATTTTATATAATAGTAATAAACAACGCTATACACTAAACAGTTGACAGTACAAAATTATTTCCAAACAATAAACAGCCAAAACAAATCCAGACCCAGCTGGGCCAAAGGACACTGTGTAGAGTTTAGGTACTGGCCTTCCAGTTGGGAGAGAGTGTCACACCTACGTTAAAGAAAGTCAACAAGTGCAAATAGTCAGGAATTGTTATACAACCCAACGACAGAATCAGGGGCTTCATAACTGTGCATTAATCAGCATAACACCATTGATACACTACAGAGAAATATCACTGTGACATGTTTCCTGTGGTTGCACGCAGAAGGAGAAACAACAGATATAAATGAGTCAAAGGAATATTAGAATTGGAAAATTAAGCCTGTTGTTTACTTTGTAGTCCGTCGGTAGTGTCACTTTAGGTCAAATGATTAACAGTTTTAAATATATATAAAAACAATTCTGTCAATAAATGGTGTTGGTGTAACAAATAGGATAAATATCCCACTTGAGGTATGAAACAAACATTCGTCTGGTTGGGAATCATGGCCGCGCTTATATTTAGTACAACAGTACCACCTCAAGTGTAATATCTATGATATAACTTGTGTGGAAGGGGCAGAGAACAGGTTCTACCATGAGTCCCAAGGTCGTCGCCCAATCACTCTGTTTCCTGAAAACCACGAGCATTTTAACTTTTTATTTTCTGTTGACTTGATGTATCACATTACCCTCTGAGGACCTGTCGTCTTCCAGAGGTCAAGGGAAGAGAGCAGGTAACAAGACTCAATACATCATGTTTATAAGAGTTGAGCCAACACGAGTGTGGATGTTTTTGTTGACACAGTATGAAACATCTACTCTGAAGTCCTTGGTGAACCACTAGCATGTCTGCGGTCTAACACATGCTCCTTTTCTTCCATACGTGGCGTGCAGAGATTCGATACAGCGTGCACAGTCCTCCAGTGATTAAGGCCATGTGGGCATGGTTAAAGCTGGGCCCACCCCTGCCTAATAATCCGTGTGAAACTGTAGCTACACTTCAGATCACCATTTGGACATTCCACGACACACTGATCCATCACAGGGACCTCAACCTGGAAGCACTCAGACCCCCAAGCAAACCATTTCCTGGAGCCTACCTCCACCCATCGCTTAGGCCAGACATTTATTTATTTAGCGTGGCTATCCTGTGCAGTTTGGACTATTTCAAAAACTAATTAGAGAATTTGTGGAGCCTGGCTTCAAACGTCCTCTACAGTGGGGTTTCTGATATGTTCTTGTGGTTTCGCGACAGGAAATAAAGATTTACAATCGCAGAAGAATTTGCTTTGAGACCTGCCAGTATTAGGCGGGTTGTTGTTTTTGCAAAACCTGAAAATTCCACCTCCACTTCAGAAACATATCCTGGAGGTCCATATACTAAGGCCATATCTGAGCAGGGCCTCGCCTCTCTTATATGTATATCCCTCTGCTTGTAGAGATCAAAAGATTAATAGAAAACGCACAAATGCCAAATGAGTAGAAGCTTGTTTGTGACAGAATCAGATGATAAAAGCAGATAATGCAAAGATTCCTCCTCGTAGGATGCATACGTCTTAAGGCATTTTATGATATAGGGAGCTACAAATAAGCCCACTCGCAAAAGTCAAAGTGTCAAAGTATCAGTTTTGTTTTTTTTTGTTCCAAAAAAGCATTGAAGGAAGGGCAGGATGAATCGCCACAATAGAGATGTTATTGGTTGTTGACTGGTTAAACCCGTTCAGACCGTTTTTTTTTACTATAATGTGACCAAACTAACTTTGCTCTTCCGCCCCATCATT